>NC_067426.1:35451644-35784051 GCF_009764475.1 Pristis pectinata | reverse complement strand
CCTCAGGCAATACATAGAAGGCCCAACTAGGGAGAGGGCAAAGCTTCATCAGGTGGGAAAGTGGGCCGAGGAATGTTTAATTTGGGTGTGTGAGGTGTTGCATTTTGGGAAGACAAACGATGGTAGGATTTTCACAGTGAACAGTAGGACCCTGGAGAATGTTCTCAAACAGAAGCACCTAGCAGTATACAAGTACCTAATATGGCTCCCTGAAAGTGGCATCACAGGTGGACAGGCTGGTGAAGAAGACTTTTGGTATACTGGCCTTCATCAGTAGGGATGTTATGTTGCAGTTGCAGAAGACTTTGGTGAAGCTGCATTTGGAATATTGTGCTATTTTGGTCACCCTGCTGCAGGAAAGAGTACAGAGAAGATTTATGAGGATTTTGCTGGGACTCGAGGAATTGAGTTATGGAGAGAAGTTGAGCAGGCTGGGACTTTACTGAGTGCAGGGATTTGCGGAATGGTCTACTAGAGGTGCATAAAATCATGAGGGGCATATGTAGGGTAAATGTACATAGTCTTTCTTCCACGGTTGTGGAATCAAGAACCAGAGGGCATAGGTTTAGGGTGAGAGGGGAGAGATTTAACAGGAAACTGAGGGGCAATGTTTTTCACCCAGAAGGTGGTCTGTATATGGAATTAGCTGCCAGAAGAAGTGGTTGAGGCAGGTACATGAGGCAGGACAAGCTGAGATGGGTGCCTTTGTCGGCATGGAACAGTTGGGCCAAAAGACCTGTTTCTGTGTGGTATGACTCGAAAAGGCTGATTTCAATATGAAAAGACGAGCAAATCTGCATTCAAAAGGGAGTGTGAAATAGTGAAAGTTCAGGTCCAACTTGTCTTGTAGAGTGAAGGATAAAGATGACAACTAGTCCAAAGAACCCTGGGTAACATAGAACACTACAGCACAGTACGGGCCCTTCAGCCCACAATGTGGTGCCGGCATTTTATCCTGCTCTAAGATCTAACTAACCCTTCCCTCCCACATAGCCCCCTATTTTTCTATCATTCATATATTAATCTAAGAGTCTCTTAAATGTCCCTAATGTATCTTCCTCCACAACCTCTGCAGGCAGTGCGTTCCACGTACCCACCACTCTCTGTGTAAGAAAAGCTTACCCCTGACATCCCCCCTAGATCTTCCTCCAATCACCTTAAAGTTATGTCCCCTTGTGTTAGCCATCTTCGCACTGGGAAAAAGTCTCTGACTGTCCACTTGATCTATGCCTCTTATCATCTCGTATACCTCTGTCAAGTCACATTTCATCCTCTGTCTCTCCAAAGATAAAAGCCCTAGCTCACTCAACCTATCCTCATAAGACATGCTCTCCAATCCAGGCAACATCCTGGTAAATCTCCTCTACACCTTCTCTAAAGCATCCACATCCTTTCTATAAGAAGGCGACCAGAACTGAACACAATACTCCAGGTGTGTTCTAACCAGAGTTCTATGGAGCTGCAACATCACCATGTGGCTCTTGAACTCAGTACCCCGACTAATAAAGGCCAACACTCCATACACCTTCTTAACAATCCTATCGACCTGCGTGGCAACCTTTGACGTAGACCCCAAGATCCCTCTGTTCCTCCACACTGCTAAGAGTCCTGCCATTAACCTTGTATTCTGCCTTCAAATTCGATCTCCCAAAGTGTATCATATCCAGGTTGAACTCCATCTGCCACTTCTCAGCTCAGGTCTGCATTCTATCAATATCCTGTTGTAATCTACAGCAACCTTCTACACTATCCACAACATCACCAACCTTTGTATTATCAGCAAACTTACTAACCCACCCTTCCACATCCTCATCCAAGTCATTTTTGAAAATCACAAAGAACAGGGGTCCCAGAACAGATCCCTGCGGAACACCACTGGTCACTGACCTCCAGGCAGAATACGCTCCATCTACCACCACCCTCTGTCTTCTATGGGCAAGCCAATTCTGAATCCACACAGCCAAGTTTCCCTGGATTCCATGCCTCCTGACTTACTGAATAAGCCTTCCATGAGGAACCTTATCAAACTTACTAAAATCCATGTATACTACATCCACTGCTGTACCTTCATCAATGTGCTTTGTCACATCCTTAAAGAATTCAATCAGGCTCGTGAGGCACGACCTGCCCTTCACAAAGCCATGCTGACTGTCCCTAATCAGCCTATGCTTCTCTAACTGTCCATAAATCCTGTCTCTAAGAATCTTCTCCAGTAAATTTCCCAGCATTGAAGTAAGACTCACTGGTCTGTAATTCCCAGGGTTATCCCTGCTCCCTTTCTTGAACAAAGGAACAACATTTGCCACCCTCCAATCATCTGGCACTACTCCTGTGGCCAGTGAGGATGCAAAGATCAACCAAAGGCTAGGCAATCTCTTCCCTAGCTTCCTGTAATAACATTGGAGATATCCTGTCTAGCCCTGGTGACTTATCTATCCTAATGTTTTTCAAAAGTTCCAGCACATCCTCTTTCCTCATGTCAACATGCCCTAGCATATCAGTCTGTCGTATGCCATCCTCACAAATGTCAAGGTCTCTCTCACTGGTGAATACTGAAACAAAATATTCATTAAGGACCTCCCCTACCTCTTCTGACTCCAGGCACATGTTTCCACTTTTATGCCTGATCAGTCCTACCCTCACTCTAGTCATCCTCTTATTCTTCACATACGTGCAGAATGCCTTGGGTTTTCCTTGATCCTACTCACCAAGGATCTTTCATGCTCCGTTCTAGTTCTCCTAAGTCCATTCTTAAGCTCCCTCCTTGCAACTCTCCAGAGCCCTGTCTGATCTATGCTTTCTAAACCTCAGGTAAGCTTCTTTCTTCCTCTTGACAAGATATTCTACATCTCATGTTAACCACGGTTCCTTCATTCTACCATCCTTACCCTATTCAGAGCCCCATGCAAGTATTCCTTAAACAACCTCCACATTTCCGCTGTGCACTTCCCTAAGAACATCTGTTTCCAATTTACGCTCCCAAGTTCCTGCTTAATAGCATCATAGTTCCCCCTCCCACAGTTAAATACTTTCCCATATCGTCTGCTCCTATCCCTCTCCAAGGCTATGTGGAAAGGATAACCCTTGATGGTTATCTTATGTGATAAGGTGGACTGTTGAAGTTTACAAAGTTGAGAGGGGACTTGACTGAAACATAGAATCCTGAGGGGTCTTGATGGGATGGATATAAAAAGGATTTTTCTTTCATCAGAAGATCTAGAATTAGGGGCCACTGTTTAAAAATAAGTGATTTAAGAAGGAGAAAAGGCAAGATTTTTACTCTCATAAGGTTGTAAGTCTTTGGATCTCTTTCTCAAAGGATGATGGAAGTAGAGTCTGAGTATTTTTAAGACAAATCAACTCTTGACAAGCAAGGTGGTGAAAGGTCACTGCAAATAGATAACAATCTTATTGAATAGTGGAGCAAGCTCGAGAGCAAGTGGCTCATTCCTGCTCCTAATTCACATGTTCATATGTATCAACAGATCAAAATATCTAATATTTGAATAACATGTGAAATTTGTTTGTTTGAATGTTAAGGTGGAGTGCTATACATCAATATATCATGGAGGATCATCTACTGAGTCAATGTAGGTGGAAGTCAGAGACAGGAAGGGAGCAATCACTCTTTTGGGAGTATTCTTTGGGCCTCCTCAGTAGACACTGGGATACCGAGGAGCAGTTAAGTAGGCAGATTTTGGAAAGGTGCAGAAATAACATGGTTGTTGTCATGAGTGACTTCAACTTCCCTAATATTGATTGGCACTTCCTTAGTGCAAAAGGTTTAAATGGGGCAGAATTTGTTAGGTGTGCCCAGGAAAGATTCCTGACACAGTTTATTGGGAGGCCGACTAAAGGAGAGGTCATACTGGATCTAGTACTAGGCAGTGAACCTGGTCAGGTGACAGACCTCTTGGTGGGGAGCATTTCAGAGGTAGTGACTATAACTCCCCGACAGTGGACAGGGATAGGAGCAGACGATATGGTAAAGTTTTTAATTGGGGGAGGGCTAATTACGATGGTATTAGGCAGGAACTTGGGAGCGTAAATTGGGAACAGATGTTCTCAGGCAAATGCACAACAGTAATGTGGAGGTTGTTTAGGGTGAAGGAATCATGGTTGACAAGAGAGGTGGAACATTTAGTCAAGAGGAAGAAGGAAGCATACTTAAGGTTTAGGAAGCAAAAATCAGACAGGGCTCTTGAGGAAGAAGCTTAAGAAGTGACTTCAGAGAACCAGAAGGGGACATGAGAAGGCCTTGGTGAGTAGGATTAAGGAAAAGGACAAGAGGATGACTAGAGTGAAGGTAGAACTGCTCAGGGATCAAGGGGGAAACGTGTCTGGAGACAGAGGAGGTAGGGGACGTCCTTAATGAATACTATGCTGAAGTGTTCACTAGGGAGAGAGACTTTGACAGATGTGAGGTCAGCGTAGAACAGGTTAATGTGTTAAAGCATGTCGAGGTTAAGAAAGAGGTAGTATTGGATTTTCTAAAAAGCATTACGATAGATAAGTCCCCAGGGCCAGATGGAATATCCCCCAGGTTCCTATGGGAAGCGAGGGAAGAGATTGCTGGGGCATTAACAATGATCTTTGCATCCTCCCTGGCCATAGGAATGGTACAGGAGGATTGGAGGATGGCAAATGTTGTTCCATTGTTCAAGAAAGGTAATAGGGATAATCTGGACCAGTGAGTCTCACGTCAGTGGTGGGCAAACTATTAGAGAGGATTCTTAGGGGCAGGATTTATGAGCATTTGGAGAAGCATAGTTTTATTAGGGATAGTCAATATGGCTTTGTGACGGGCAGGTCATGCCTCAGAAGCCTAATTGAGTTTTTTGAGGAGGTGACAAAACAACTTGATGAAAGTAGAGCAGTGGATGTGGCTTATATGAATTTAGTAAGGCATTGGACAAGGTTCCCTCTGGTAAGCTCATCCAGAAAGTCATGAGACATGGGATCCATGGAGACTTGGCTACATGGATTCAGAATTGGCTTGCCCACAGAAGACAGAGGGTGGTGGTAGATGGAAAGTATTCTGCCTAGAGGTTGGTGACTAGTGGTGTTCCACAGGGATTTGTTCTGGGACCCCGGTTCTTTGTGATTTTTATAAATGACTTGGATGAGGAAGTGTAGGGGTGGGTTAGTAAGTTTGCAGATGACACGAAGGTTGGAGGTCTTGTGGATAGTGTAGAAGGTTGTTGTAGGTAACAACGGGATATAGACAGGATGCAGAGTTGGGTGGAGAAGTGGCAGATGGAGTTCAATCCAGAAATGTGTGAAGTGATACACTTTGGAAGATTGAACTTGAAGGTGGAGTATAAGGTTAATGGCAGGATTCTGAGCTGTGTGGAGGAACAGAGGGATCTTGGTGTCCAAGTTTATAGGTCCCTCAAAGTTGCTGCGCAAGTTGATAGGGTGGTTAAGAAGGCATATGGTGTGCTGGCCTTCATTAGTCGGGGGATTGAGTTCAAGAGCCGCGAGGTAATGTTGCAGCTCTGTAAAACTCTGTTAGACCACACTTAGAGTACTGTGTTCAGTTCTGGTCACCTCATTATAGGAAAGATATGTAAGCTTTAGAGAGGGTGCAAAGGAGATTTACCAGGATGCTGCCTGGATTAGAGAACATGTTTTATGATGATAGGTTGAGCGAGCTAGGGCTTTTGTCTTTGGAGCATAGAAGGATGGGAGGCGAACTTGACAGAGGTGTATAAGATTATGAGAGGCATAGGTAGAGTGGTCAGACAGTACCTTCTTCCCAGGGTGGCAATGGTCAATACCAGAGGACATAGGTTTAAGGTGAGTAGAGGAAAGTTTAGGGGAGATGTCAGAAGTAGGTTTTTTTACACAGAGTGGCGGGTGCCTGGAATGCACTGCCGATGTGGTGGTAGAGGCTGATATAATAGGAACATTTAAAAGACTCCTAGATAGGCACATGGACTAAGGAAAATGGAGTGTTATGGGTGGTGTAGGAGGGAAGGGTTAGATTGATCGTGGAGTAGGTTAACATAGGTCGGCACAACATTGTGTTCCGAAGGGCCCGTACTGTGCTGTACTGTTCAAGATCAGTCTTCCTTAAAGTGTGATCAACCCAGCAAAGATGCTCCAAATGAAGTCTTTTGGTCTTGGTTGAATGTAAAAATATCCATAGAATTCAGCCTTGAGGATTATTATTACCTCAGAAAAAGTGAGATGAACTGGCTTTGAGGACCCATGCCAATTTTGTGTGAGGCTCCTGGTGGTAATATTCTGTTGCATACAAGGACTATGGCTAAAACACACATCTTTCTCAGTCGAGTAAATCAAGTACACCACAGATTATGTGGGGTTTGAGTTGAGAGAGGTGTGGGAAAGGGTTAAGGAGAGTTGGATTTGAAGTGAAATGAGGGTTAGAAACATTGACACCTGGAGAAGGGGCATTTAAAGTAAGAAATGAGATCAGTGGTTGGGGAGGAGTTACATCTGTTCAGTATTGGTGGTGGTTGAGCACATGATTGCTGGCAACTGGGTAGGAGGGGTTGGGCGGGAGGGGGAGGGTGGGGGGATCTTGTGCATGAAGGATATAATCAGGTTTAGTTTCAAAATAATTCCTTTGCATGGGGCATAGAAAAATCACTGTACTGCAGGGAAGAACTCTTAAGATTGAATGTTTTCAACAGAAAAATGTTTTATTTTTTCTATGTGTGAGGCATAATTGAAACAAATGCTCAGTTGCCAATAAAAAAGTCAACATTGCTGAGCTGTCAGCAGTCAACCTGCAGAAGCTAGTATAACATAGATTGCAGCAACTAAAGCTGAAATAATAAACCAATACCAATACCAATAACAAATCCCAATCAGTTTTATCAGCACTGGATTGATAATGAGGCTTGGCTACAGCATAATTTGATCCTTCTCATTGCCCATTCCATTCTAATCTACCGTCAGAGACTCATCTTGTGCAAATATGTTCCAGACAGACACTAACACATAGACCATAGAATGGTACAGCACAGGAACAGGCCCTTCGGCCCATGATGTTGTGCCAAACTAATTAAACTAGTAATTAAAATCCTACTAAACTAGTCCCTTCAGCCTACACTTCCATTTCCCTCATTTTCTGCATATTCATGTGCCTATCTAAGACCCTCTTAAACACCTCTATCGTATTTGCCTCCACTACCACCCCTGACAGCGCATTTCAGGTACCTACCGCTCTCTGTGTAATAAAAAACTTGCCCCACACATCTTTGAATTTACCCCCTCTCAGCTTAAATTCATGGCCTCTAATATTAGATATATTGACCCTGGGAAAAAGATACTGGCTGTCTACTTCATCTATGCCTCTCATAAACTTCTATCAGGTCTCCCCTCAGCCTCCGCTGCTCCAGAGAAAACAACCTAGGTCTGTCCAACTTCTTGTAGCATACGCCCTCTACTCTGGGTAAACCTCTTCTGCATCCTCTCCAAAGCCTCCACATCCTTCTTATAATGGGGTGACCAGCATTGAATTTAATACTCCAGATGTGGCCTAACTAGAGTTTTATAAATCTGCAACATAACTTCCCAACTCTTGAACTCAATGCCTCATCTAATAAAGGCAAATATGCAATACACCTTCTTTACCACCCTATAAACCAGTGTAGCCACATTCAGGGAGCTACGGACTTGGACCCCAAGATTCCTCTGTACATCAACACTGTTAAGGGTCCTGCTATTAACAGTGTACTGTACACTTCACACTTGGCCAGATTAAACTTGCATCTGCCATTTCTCCACCCATATCTGCAACAGATCTATATCCTGCTGTATTCTTTGGCAATCTTCTGCACCATCCAAAATGCCACCAATCTTTGTATCATCTGCAAACTTACTCACATACCCATCCATGTTTTTATCCAAATCATTTATATACCGTATATCCCAAACAACAGAGGTCCAAGTACGGATCCCTGCAGAATACCACTAGCCATGGGCCTCCAGTCAGGATCAGTCCCGTTGACCACTGCCCTCTGTCTTCTGTAGGCAACCCAATCCCAAATTCAAACAGCCAAGTCATCTCTAAGAATCCTCTTCAATATCCTCCCTTCCACTGATGTGGGACTCACCGGTCTATAGTTACCAGGACTATCCCTATTTCCCATCTTAAACAATGGAACAACATTAACTACTCCCCAGTCCTCTGGGACCTTGCCCTTAGCTAGAGAGGACATGAAGATCTTAGTTAAAGCTCCAGCAATCTCATCCCTTGCCTCTCTTGATAACCTGGGTTATATCCCATCAGGCCCTGGGGAATTATCCAGTTTAATGTTCTTGAAGAGACCCAACACTACTTCTTCCTTAATCTCAAAATGCCCTAGCATATTAGCATGCTCCACACTGATCTCACCATCCTCCACTTCTTTCTCCTTGGTAAATACCGATGTAAGGTACTAATATGGGACCTCACCTGCATCCTCTGCCTCCAAGCACATGTTCCCTTTTTTATCTTTGAGTGGTCCTACCTCTCCCTAGTTATCCCCTTGATATTAATGTAGATGTAGAATGCCTTGAGCTTCTCTTTAATCCTATTTGCCAAGGACTTTTCATGTCCTTTCTGGCTCTCCTAATTTCCTCCTTGAGATTTTTTCTAGTTTCTTATTAACACTCAAGGACCCTGTTTGATTTTAGCTTCCTAATCCTTACATATGCGTCCTTTTACTTCTTGACTAAATTCACCACCTCTCTCGACATCCAAGGATCCCTTACCTTGCCATCCTTGTCCTTCCTTCTTACTGGAACATACCTGTTGTTTTTGCACCTTTCCCTAATCTTCCTGAATGCCCTGGTGACTATTGAGGGGTCTGTTGTATAATCTTATTAGAGTGATTGCACCTTTCTTATTTGAGTTCTCAGTGGATGAGCCCTCCATTATGTCCTACTGACTGCAGCTGTGATGACATCCTACTCTGCCCCCTCCCCCACCTCCCTCTCTATCTTTTCTAAAACATTGACACCTCTGAACATTAAGCATCCAGTCCTCCCCCTCTCTCAACCAAGTCTCTGAAATGGCCACAACATCATAGTTCCATGTACTGATCCATGCTCTTAGTTCATCTCCCTTACTCTTAACTCTCCTAGCATTAAAATAAGCCCACTTCAACCCGTATGTCCCATCTTGTCTGTTACCTTGTCTCTGCCCATCCTTCCTCACGTGCTTACTGGTCATGACACCTACCTTCCTCTCAATCCCTCCACTTACCAACCTGGCACTCTGGTTCCCATCCCCCTGCCAGACTAGTTTAAACCCTCCTGAGTAGTACCAGCAAAGCTCCCTGCCAGGATATTGGTTCCTCTCTAATTAAGGTGCAACCTGTCCCTCTTGTACAGGTTGCCCTGCCCCAGAAGAGGTTCCAATGATCCAAGAACCTGAAACCCTGCCCCCTGCACCAGTTTCTCAGTCACGCATTCGACTGTTCTATCTTTCTATTCCTGCTCTGACTGGCACGCGGCACTGGGAGTAATCTGGAAATTACTACATTCGAGGTCCTGTTTTTCAGCTTCTTTCTCAACTTCCTATATTCACTGCACAGGACCTCATCCCCCTTTCTACCTATGTCATTGCTGCCAGTGTGCACCACAACCTCTGGCTGCTCACCCTCCCCCCTTGAGAATTTTCTGCAGCCACTCTGAGACATCCTTGATCCTGGCACCTGGGAGGCAACGCACCATCCTGGAATCCCATTTGCCGCCACAGAATCTCTTATCTGTTTCCCTAACTACTGAGTATTCGATCACAATTGTCCTTCCTGACTTCACTTTTCCTCACTGAGCCTCAGAGCCGGTTACAGTGCCACTGATCTGGCTGCTGCTGCTGTGCCCTGATAGGTCATTCCCTGCTCCCCCCCCACCCCCCCCACCCCACCGCCCAGCAGTATCCACAGGGGTATACTTCTTGCTGAGGGGAATGGCCACAGGCGAATCCTGCATTGTCTGCCTGTCTCTGATCTCCCACATCCTGCAGGAGCATCATGCCACTGCCCTAACTGCCATTATAGCTACTCTAATAGGAAGAGTAATTTTAAGGAAAACCATACCTGCTTAGCCTTCTCTCACCAAAGCCTCAAGAACCAAAGCCTTGCACTTATGTATACTCAAACATTGCACTTACAGCTCAAACATGGCCACTCCCAAAAATGACCATTCCAAAAGTAGAAAGAGAGATTTTTAACTTGTTTCAGTTTTCTCTGTGGGAAATTCATAAATTTGAAATTAGGCTAAAAATATTCTGTTGGGACTTTTCAAAATATGCACCCTTCTGAAAGAGCTTCCTATGAGGCCTGAGAAATTGGTACATTGTATGTACCAATAAGTATGTTTATAACAATAAGTATGTATGTAAATAAGTATGTTTGCGTGACATTGATTGGTTACTGTAAATTGCCTGCAAGTACAGATGGCTGGTGGGTTAATGGGCACAGAGTCTCAGAGTTGTACAGCACAGAAACAGTCCCTTTAGCTTACCACATCCATAACTTTTTTGCCCATCTACACCAGTTGCACTTGCCCACATTAGGACTGTGTCCTTCTATGCCTCGCCTACTTCAGTGCCTGTTTAAATGTCTCTTAAATGTAGTAATCCACCTTTGGCAGCTTGTTCCAGATATCAACTACAGGAAGTCCCCGGATTACGAACGAGTTCCGTTTTTGAGTCTGTTCGTAAGGTGAAGTTGTATGTAAGTTGGAACAGTTACATACGGTTCACATCTAGCGTCAATTAGTCCTAAATCACTACAAGCTTCAGTTATTTATTGTTATATATTAAGATCCAAATGGAATTTTGATTCCAGTTTCATTATAATTCCACACATAATGTGAAGCAATCTAAAATACAGCATAACTTGTTATCGCCGGGACATGTGAAGACTGTCATCAGTCTTATGTGCGTTTGGTGTAATTCATTACAGTACAGTATTGTGGAGGTACTGTTACCACATCGAGTGTATTTTCCGACTGACGGACAAAATCACCTTAAGAACATCTGTAGAAACGGACCTTGGTCATTACCTGGGGACAACCTGTCGGGAGAGGGCGAATGCTGGAGAGAGAGAGAGAGAGGGAGAGAGAGAGAGAGATTGAGAGAGATGGTGACCATTCATGGTCATGGCATCCCTCATCATTCGGAACTCCTCGAATATCCCTGCCCCGAAATAGCGGTACAGATTGTAACACATGAAATCCATGATTCAGCCGGTTGCCACCTCCATCACCTGTAAAAAGTCAACACTGACAGGCAAACCGTTCTGCGCCCAATTCTGCGCCTGCTTCCCACCGTTTGTAAGTACGAGCATTCGTAAGTTGGGCATTCGTAACCCGGGGACTTCCTGTACTCTGTAAAAATATTTACTCCTCAGACCCCCCCCCCTTTAAAACTTCTACCTCTCACCTTAAAACAATATCCTCTTGTTTTTGATATCCCTACCATGGGAAGAAGGATTTTGACTATCTACCTTATCTATGCCTTTCATAATTATATATCTTTCTATCAGGTCACCCCTCAGCCTTCTATACCCTTGTGGGGAAATCAAGCCAAACCTATCCAATGTCTCCCCGTAATTAAAGTCCTCCACTCCAGTTTTCTTCAGTGCAAATTCATGGCACAGGATTAATTGGCTAGAATGCAGAGGTTTTAGGGATTAAAATGGACAATACCAAAAGGAGAGGTCTGAATTGAAAAAGAGGTTCAGTTGCAAAACTGGACCTTTATAAATTCAGGTGATTAGAGGAAGATAACTTAACACATATCATAATGTGAATAAACAGTGAAAGGTATACACTGGTTACTGTAATCTGCAGTCTGTTGGATTATTGATAGCAATATCATCTGCATATTATACATAATGTAGTCAGTTAAATGACTCCACACACAGAATGTATTTTGTTTATATGTGTCTATACTCAATATAATCAGTCGACTGCAAAGAAGCTTTCAATAGTGCTCTACTTGAAGGGAGATGTGAGTGTGATTTGATCCTTTCAGGTAAAGCCTTAGGAATTAAAGGGGTGACTGTGATAGTCAAAGGGTAAAAACCATAGAACAGTACAGCACAATACAGGCCCTTTGGTCCACCATGTTGTGCCGACCTTCAAACCATACCTGAGACTATCTAACCCTTTCCTCTCACATATCCCTCTATCTTAAATTCCTCCATATGCTTATCTAACAATCTCTTGAACTTGACCAACATATCAGCCTCCACCACCACCCCAGGCAGCGTATCCGTGCACCAACCACTCTCTAGGTGAAAAACCTCCCTCTGACATCTCCCTTGAACTTCCCACCCATTACCTTAAAGCCATGCCCTCTTGTATTGAGCATTGATGCCCTGGGAAAGAGGCACTGAACAAACATACATATAAACAAACAAACATACTAGAACAAAATAATGGATAGTGTTTTCAGGTTGAACTGATATTTAGAGGTTGTAGCATACATCTGTGAGAAAATATCTGCATGGGAACAGGTAAAGAGGATGGGATTCATGGGTTTTCTTTGAGAGCAGGCATAGACGATGGGCTGAATGACCTCCCTTGTTGTGAGGAAAGTATGATGAGAATATGAAATGATCAGAAAGCTGTATTCCTCAAGGGAAGAATCCCTTTGGGGAATGTCATACCAAAGAATGGATTATTTAAAAAGAATACAGCCAGGGCATGCGGTTAATAGGTTTGGTACAAGGTAAATTCCCACTCAATTCTGCATTGGCGGGCACTTCCAGATTGGATATTGCTTGATCTTGTAGATGTCTGGCAAATAATATCAGTTAACTGCAATGCTACATTCTGGTGACCAGACAGATTGATGAGGGTAGTGCAGTAGATGAGATCTACATGGATTTTAGTAAGGCATTGAACAAGGTTCCACATGGTAGGCTTCTTCAGAAGGTCAGAGGGCATTGGATCCAGGGAGGCTTGGCCGTGTGGATTCAGAATTGGCTTGCCTGTAGAAAGCAGAGGGTTGTGGTGGAGGGAGTGCATTCAGATTGGAGGGCTGTGACTAGCGGTGTCCCACAAGGATCGGATCTGGGACCTCTGCTTCTCATGATTTTTGTTAATGACTTGGATGAGGGGGTAGAAGGGTGGGTTAGCAAGATTGCAGATGACACAAAGGTTGGTGGTGTTCTGAATAGTGTAGAGGACTGTCGAAGATTGCAGAGGGACATTGATAGGATGCAGAGCTGGGCTGAGAAGTGGCAGATGGAGTTCAATCCAGAGAAGTGTGAAGTGGTACACTTTGGAAGGACAAACTCCAAGACAGAGTACAAAGTTAATGGCAGGATTCTTGGTAGTGTGGAGGAGCAGAGGGATCTGGGGGTCCATATCCACAGATCCCTGAAAGTTGCCTCACAGGTGGATAGGGTAGTTAAGAAAGCTTTCGGGATGTTAGCATTAATGAGTCATGGGATTGAGTGTAAGAGCCGTGAGGTAATGATGCAGATCTACAAAACTCTGGTTAGACCACACTTAGCGTACTGTGTCCAGTTCTGGTCACCTCATTATAGGAAGGATGTGGAAGCGTTGGAAAGGGTGCAGAGGAGATTTACCGGGATGCTGCCTGGTTTAGAGAGTATGGATTATGAGGAGAGACTAAGGAGCTAGGGCTTTACTCTTTGGAGAGAAGGAGGATGAGCGGAGACATTATAGAGGTGTACAAAATATTAAGAGGAATAGATAGAGTGGACAGCCAGCGCCTCTTTCCCAGGGCACCAATGCTGAATACAAGAGGGCATGGCTTTTAAGTAATGGGTGCAAAGTTCAAGGGAGACATCAGAGGAAGGTTTTTACCCAAAGATTGGTTGGTGCATGGAATGCGCTGCCTGGGGCGGTGGTGGAGGCAGGTATATTGGTCAAATTCAAGAGGTTGCTGGATAAGCATATGGAGGAATTTAAAATAGAGGGATATGTGGGAGGAAGGGGTTAGATAATCTTAGGTGAGGTTTAAAGGTCGGCACAACATTGTGGGCCAAAGTGCCTGTATTGTGCTGTACTGTTCTATGATTCTATTTTCATTTGTTACTTTGAATTATTGTTTGTGCAAGATTCATAATTCAATTCTGAATCAATAATTTTGTGTTCTTCTCATGCCTCTACTGGGACTGACCCTGCCATTCTGCCTAACCTGATATATGATTAAAAGCATATTCTAATTCCCCTGATTGAAATAATTCACTTTTATCAGTATAAAGTGAATTGCTTTTCTCTAGTAAAGAACTTAGTGCTAAGAAACAAAATTACAGTTGCTGGGAATCTGATCTAAAAAAAGATATTTTGAACAAAGAGCAGCATCTGTAAACTAGAAAAAAAGGTTTTAACTTTTCAACTCTGTCTATCATCAGAACAAATTTTCTTCTCTAAAAATTGTTTTTGAACATGTGACAGTGTTTTGTTGCTTGAGCAAATTCACCTTCATCCAATGCAATGCAGAATGGGAAAACACGACATCGCAAAGAAAAGTTTTAAAGGATACCAATACTTGTAAGTTCTTTTATCTTATTAGTATTGGAACATGATGGTGCATACACGAGTCATTTCAAATCAGAGGGTATTTTAGGGTGATATAGAGGTTGAAATTTTATTTTGATCTGTGCAGAAGGCTTGTAATGGTATCTGAAATGAGCTTACTCATGGCTGACACTGTTTATTGGTTGGAGTGGGAGAAAAATGAAACAGTTTTGTACAGTTCTGTCTTGGTAATTCTCCTTTGGAGTTCAGGCACAATATTGAAGAGGTCAGAAATTTATGGACTTAAGGAGGTGAGGCTTGTGCTTGGCACTAAGCATATCTTTTGTTGACCCTAATTTATGCTGTTTAATTGTTACTGCAAAAGAAGCACCTGCCTTCTTAAAAGTGCCTGAAGTATTGTTACTCCAACTTCATACTTTTGTTTGTGTGAATGTTAGTATAACAGTGAATGCAAGTATAATAGACACTTGTCAGTTGATTAATGTGGTTATAAAGGTAAGCCCTGTCTTGGTAAAGTGAATGATTCCGTGATATTTGCGAGGCATGAATATTATTTCCAAGATATTGTCCATTTTTGTTGTGTATACTCATGGAATGCATCACTATTTGAAGAGTTGGAGATGAATAATGCCCTTGTCAGCAAATTGTTCAACTTTTGATCTTATGATGTAGACAAAGTCATTCATAAAGTAACTGAAAATTATTAGACCCAAGATTTTGCCCTGAAAAACTGTTACAGTGATGTCTTGGGGATTTGTTGATAGTCTTTCAGTAATCACAATCATTTTCCTTCATTCTAGCATGCCTTCAGATTTGGAGTTTTTACTCCCAATCCATAACTCTAGTATGTCTATTGTTCTACGTTGCAACATTTGATCAAAGCCACATTGATTTTAAGTGAACTCAGTTGTTGCAGACCTTTGGAATCGAGCACTCCCGTCCATATTGTTACCCTTAGGTTCTATTCATATTTGTTAGTGATATATAGCGAGAAATTGTATTTGTTCAAGGGAAATCCGCACTACATTGTCAATGCTCGTCTGCTGCTTTACTATGATGCTAACTTTGCTGTAGAATATACTGATTGTTCAAGTTAAAACCATACAAAATGGTTAATTCTTAAACTAGTAGAATATTCTTACCATTCAAGTTCCTGGGTGTCAGCATTTTGGATTATCTATGTTGGGCCCAACACATTGATGCAATCACAAAGACATGCCAGCAGCTCCTTCATTAGGAGTTTGAGAAGATTCGGAATGTCAAAGACTCTCACAAGTTTCTGTAGCTGTACGGTGCAGAGCAATCTGACTGGTTGCATCACAGCCTGGTATGGAGGCTCCAATGCACAGGATCGCAAGAGGCCGAAGAGGGTTGTAGACTCAGCCAGCTCTATCACAGGCACAACCCTCCATTCAGGATATCTTAGAGGTGGTGCCTCAAGAAGGTGGCATCCATTACTCAGGATGCTCACCATCTGGCACATTCCCTCTTCTCGTTACTACCATGTGGGGGAGGAGGTACAGAAATCTGAAGACCCACTCTCAACTCCACCATCAGATTTCTGAACAGTCCATGAACACCATCTCGTTATTCTTTTTTTTGCTCTATTTATTTTTGTAATTAATTGTAATTTTACGTCTTTGCACTGTATTGCTGCCACAAAACAACAAAATTCCCGTCATACAAGTCAGTGATAATAGATCAGATTCTGATACTGATTGTTTTTAATGCAGAAGTGTACATTATTCAAAATCTTGGCATTTTACTGAAGCATCATCTCCTAGTTTGCTTTTCAGAAGCTAGGTAAAAATACAGAAAAATATCTCTGTAAGTAGCTGGAATTCAATTTGATACAAAAAGTAAAATGATGCTTTTGCTACTTATGAAAGTTTTCAGCAAACAGTGCTGGAAAAGTTATGAAATGCATGTGATATTTTAAATGATACACATTATTACATCATTTGTGGAAAATTCTTATCTGTGTAGAAAGTCTGAGAATGCCCCTCATAGTAAAGCAATCCATGAACTAGAGGGTTCAGGCCTGGTTCAGCTTTAGTTAAAGAGGGCCTAGTCTTACTTGCTTCACTGCATGAGAATCCAAAGCATCCATAGCCTTCTAGGTATAGTTTCCTTCTAAATCCAAAGCAAAATACAACATGCTCTATATCTGAAATAAAATAAAAAGTGCTGGAAATACTTCAGATCTCTATTCATCAAGCTGAAGTGTTAACTCTGTTTCTCTCTCCACAGATGCTGCCTGGCTACCTGAATATTTTCAGTATCTTTGTTTTATAATAGATTCTTCTTTAAGTAGTTTACTTCCCATTTCACTGCCACTGTCTTCAGAGCCCCTGATTGTAAGCCTTTCAAACCCCACCCCACTTCATCTCATTCTTAGACTCCACCCAATTGCCTTTATGCTGATCCACCTGGGCCCAGCCCAACAGCTGGTCATGTTTTCAACCAATTTGGACCCTATAGGCCCTGCATTCCATTTCTGACCAAACTTGCACCCCAGTGCTTATAACCCTTTTGACTTCTGAAGCAATCAACCAATCATTTAATGTTAATGACCTTGATGCTTCCAATTTTCCTGACTTCCATGGTTACCTATCATCCAGAATCTTGTTGTTTCAAGTACCCGAACTACTAATGCTGTCGACCCCCAATGCTACCAATATTCCAAATTCCTGATGTTACCAACCCCCAACGTTTCTAACATCCAAATCTTAAAGCTATTTATCTTTTAGTGCTCCAAACATCTGTTTCTTGTGACAATTCCTAATGCTATCAACTAAGTCCCAGGTATGATCCTCCCTTTCTCAGCCCCTCGGTCCTCTCTACTCTTCCTTCCCTCCATTAGTTTGGAGCTAACAGAGGAAAGGCTAAACACACAAGTAAAAACAAAAAAAAGATGGAGAAATTCAGAATTCTGATGAAAGGTCCTCAACCTGAAATGTCAACTCTATTTCTCTCTCTCTAAATGCTATCTGACAAGCTGAATATATCAATTTTCTAATTTTATTTGTATTTCTAACATTGCAGTTTCTTTGCTCTTTGATTACTGTTTAATTCACTGCCACTTCTTTTCCAGAAAAACTTTTTAATTTGTTCTGCAGAATATGCAAGTTCTGATCTGTTATGCACATACAAAATTGACAAACATGCAGTAAGCAGAGTAATGATGACTGTTTAAAGTTATGGTTGGGTGCAGAATCAACTTTGTTTTCCTTAGTTTTCTTGTTAGAGGAGGGATATGAAAAAAGTCAGAAAAAATATCATACTGGCTGTTTGCAATAAGTAGCTGAAACCCAACCACTATCCTATACAAGTCGTGCAGTGGTGTCTGAATCAATCATGGAGGTTCTTACATGTTGGTTATTTACCATAGACATCAGGGGAGAATGGGAAAAAGGAGGTATTCAGTGGTGTGCTTCAGGGATTGGGGTGAGAATCACTATTTCTTTTCATAAACTTCGGTGACCTGATTGATGCAGTACATTTTCAATATTTCTCAGAGTCATGGAGCAATACAGCACAGATACAGGCCCTTCAGCCCGACCAGTCCATGCTGACCTCAGTGCCCACCCAACTAGTCCCAATTTCCTGCATTCAGCCCATATCCCTCTATGCCTTGCCCCTCTATGTACCCATCTAATATCCATCCAAGTGCTTCTTAAATGATACCATTGTACCTGCATCAATCACTTCCTCTGACAGTTAGTTCCATATACTCACCACCCTCTGTGAAAAACTTGCCCCTTAGGGCCCTTTACTGTCTTTCCCCTCCCATCCTAGACCTATGCCCCCTAGTTTTGGACTCCCTACCCTGGTGAAAAGACTGTTGCCATCCACCTTACCTATGCCTCTCAATTTTAAACACTTGAGGTCACCCCTCATTTCCCTACATTCCAAGGAATAAAGACCTAGCCTGGCTAACCTCTCCTTATAACTCAGGCCCTTTAGTCCTGGCAACATCCTTGTAAATCTTTTCTAAATTCTTTCCAGTTTAATCACAGCTTTCCTCTAACAGGGTGACCAAAACTGTACAAAGTGCGGCCTCACCAACGACTTTTACAACTGCAACATAATGTCCCAACTCCTATACTCAGTGCCCTGACTGATGAAGGCCAATGTGTTAAACACCTTTTTCACCACCCTGTCTACCTGTGATGCTGCTTTCAACAAATTATGTACTTGTACTCTTAGATCCCCCTGTTCCATTACACTCCCTGGTGCCCTGCCATTCATAGTACAATTCCTCTGCTGGTTTGATTTTCCAAAATGCATCACCTCACACTTATCTGTATTGAAATCCATTTGCTGCTCCTTGACACTTCCCCAACTGATCAAGATCCCACTTTAATCTACGATAAACTTCTTCACTATCAACAAGACTTCCTAATTTTATGCCATCCGCAAACTTGATCAAGCCTTGTGCATTCACAAGCAAATAATTTATACAATGAATAACAAGGGTTCCAACACTGACCCCTGTGGCATACAACTAGTCACTGGCCTCCATTCCAAGAAACAACCTTCAAAACCATCCTCTGCTTCCTACCTCCAAGACAATTTTGAATCCACCTAACTAGCTCTCCCTGGATTCCATGGGACCCAACTTTTCAGATCAAACTACCATGCAGGACCTTGTTGAAGAGCCTGCTAAAGTCCAAATAGACAACATCCACTCCCCTACCTTCATCTGATTTTTTGGTTACCACTTCAAAAAAAAACTCTAAGAATGGTCAAGCACAATTTTCCACGCACAAAGTCATGCGGACTCCTCCTAATCAGACTCTGTCTAACCAAATACTGTCCCTCAGAATTCCCTTCAGTAACCTCCCCACCACTGATGTCGGGCTGACCAGCCTGTATCTCCCTGGCTTGTCCTTACTACCCTCCTTAAACAACAGAATAACATTAGCCACCTTCCAGTCTTTGGAAACTTCACCAGTGGCTAACAATGAAACAAATATCTCTGCAAGGGTCTCCACAATTTCTTCTCTAGCCTCCCACAAAGTCCAAGGATGCACACAGTCAGGCCCTGGGGATTTATCCACCTTAATGCACTGCAACCTCCTCCCTGGTTATATGAATTTCCTCCAAAACATCTCCACTAGTTTCCCTTATCTCTTGAGCAATCATGATTTTCTCCTCAGTAAACACCAAGGAGAAATATTTGTTAAAAATCCCACCCATCTCCTGCGGCTCGACACATAGGCGGGCCCTGCCGATCTCCAAGGGGACCTACTCTCTCCCTGGCCACCCTTTTAATCTTTATATAGCTGTAGAACCTCTTGGGATTTTCTTTAACCTTACCTGCCAGATCCATCTCATACCCTCTTTGCCCTCCTGAGTTCCCACTTCAGAGTATTCTTAATCTTTTTATAGTCATCAAGGGATTCACTCTTCCCCAACCTCCTAAACCCAATGTATGCCTCCGACTTTTACTTGGCCAGAGCCTCAATCTCTCTCATCGGCCAAGGTTTCTTAAACTTTTCAGGTTTACCCTTCACCCTAACAGAAACATACTGTTCCTCGACTCTTAATATCACACTCTGAAAAGCCTCCCGCTTGCTATTTGTTCCTTTCCTTTCAAACAGGCTCACCCAACCGACCTCTGCTTGATCCTGCTTAATTACCCCAAAATTAGCCCTGCTCCAGTTTAGGGCCCTAACCTGTGAATATGTCCAATCCTTTTCCATCACTATCTTAAAACTAATAGGAATTATGGTCACTAGAGCCAAAATGCTCCCTGACCACCACTTCTGTTGCTTGTCCTAGGGGAGGTCCAGTTTTGCACTTTGAATAGGGTCCTCTATACATTAACTCAGGAAACTTTCCTAGACACATTTCACAAATTCCACCCTGTCCATGCCCTTAACACTCTGGGTAGTCCAGTCTATACCGGGGAAATTAGTATCTCCCACTAATACAACCCTCTTATCCTTACAAGTATGAGCAATTTCTCTGCACACCTGCTCCTCAAGGTCCTGCTGAATATTGTGGGGTCTATAATACAGCCCCACTAGAGAGACCCTCCCCTTCTTGTTTCTAAGTTCTACCCATATGGCCCCACTGGGCGATCCTCCCTCATCAAAAAGGTAACACCCCCCTCTTTGCTTACCTGTATCTCTGTCACACCCATAGCATCTGTATCCTGGAATATTGTGCTGCCAGTCCCACCCTTCTGTCTGCCATGTTTCTGTTATGGCTATAACATCACAGTCCTCAGAGCCAATCCACACTCTGAGTTCGTCCCCCTTACCTGTTAGACCTCGTGCATTGAAATAAATGTCGTTTAACAAGGTATTCCATTCCCTGCCTTTAGCGTGCCCTGGCTATCCTGATTCCTAAACTTGCTCTTGCAGGATACTGCTTTGTCCCATGACTTGCTCAGTGTCCCACCCTCCTGCCAATCTAGTTTAAACCCTCCCATGTTGCATTAACAAATTTCCCTGCAAGGATATTGGTCCATCTGTGGTTCAAGTGCAACCCATCCCTCTTGTACAGGTCACCTCTCCAGAAGAGATCCCAATGGTCCAAGAACCTGAATCCCTGTCCCAGGTCCTCAGCCATGCATTCATCTGGCCTATCTTTCTAGTTCTGACCTCGCTGGCACATGGCACCAGGAGTAATCTGGAGATCACTACCCTGGAGGTTCTGCTTCTTAACTTCTTACCTAACTTCCATAGGACCTCATCCCTTGTTCTACCAATGTTGTTTGTACCAACATGCAACACGACCTCTGGCCACTTGAGCATTTTCTGCCGCCACTCAGAGACATCCTTGACACTGGCACCCAGGAGGCAACACACCATCCTGGCATCTCACAAGACAAAGGAGCAGAAGTAGGCCACTTGGCCCATCGAGTCTGCTTCATGAGCTAAGCTAATACTATTTCTCTCTAGCCCCAACTTTCGGCCTTATCCCCATATCCCTTGATACCTTGACTATGGCCACAGAATCTCCTGTCTGTTCCCATCACTATTGAGTTACCTATCACTATTGCTTTGTCTGACTTGGACCCTCAGTCAGTCACAGTGCCAGGAACCTGCCAACTTGCTGCTAGCCCCCTGAAAGAACATCCCCCTCAACAGTATCCACCTGTTAGTGAGGGGAGTGGCCACGGGAGATTCCTGCACTGAATGCCTACTCCCCTTACTTTTCCTGGTGGTCACCCATCTATCTGAAGCCTGTACCTTGAGTGTGAGCACTTCTATAAAAGTCTTATCTATGATGTTCTCAGATTCTTGGATGATCCTGAGTACATCCAAATCCAGCTCCAGTTCCTTAACCCAATTTGAAACAATAAAAAGTATAGACATGAAACAGTAAACAGTATGGCAGATAGCTCACTTGAGAGCATAAACAGACTGGTGAAACTGAAACATGGCAGATTAAATTTAGACACTGGGAAGTGTCTTGGAAAACTAATGAGGAGTCAATATAAACTAAATGGTTCAATTGTAAATAGAGAATTGTGCAGTATTAGAGAACTGAGGCCAAATTGACAGCGTTATGGAGTGACATAGACAAGGAGGCATCTGGGAATGTTGATTAATGGAAAATTTGGGTGGCGAGTACTGGTGGTGTGCAAATTAAGGAGTTATAAACAAACTAGTCAGAAAGAGTGACTCGGTTGCTTCCTTTCTCCTCTCCCTCTGTGTGTTGCTTGGTGTATAACAAGTGGCATGGGCTGTAACAACCTGCTGATGAGGATTTGCAGCATGCAGGAGGCCACCATAATTCTTGCCAAGCACTCTGCTTGGTATTGTTATATTATTGTCATATGTACCAAGGTACAGTGGAAAAACTTAGTTTTGCCATTCGTCCATACAGATCATTTCAGAACACAAGTACATTGACGTAGTATAAGGGAAAAGCAATAACAGAATGCAGAACAGAGTTACAGTTACAGAGAAAGTGCAGTGCAGATAGACAATAGGGGCAATGATGAGGTAGATTGTGAGGTCAAGAGTCATCATTAATGTACAAGAGGTCTGTTCAAGAGTCTTGTAACAGCAGGTCAGAAGCTGTCCTTGAACCTGCTGGTGTGTGTTTTCAAGCTTTTGTATCTTCTGCCTGATGGAAGTGCGGTGGGGGGGGGGGGGGGGTGGTGGGAGTTGGAAGGGAGCTTACCGCTATAAAAGATTTCCAGAGCAGCTGATAGTAGAAATTTTGTCTTAGCACTTAATGGTTTTGCTTCATCACATTTTGTATGGCAACATGGCTTTTGTTCTATATATGGTGCATTTGTATGTCTGTACATATTACTGCTGAGTGACAACATTAGCCAGGATACCAGGCATTATCTTGCATAATTCATTGGCTATATTTGCATATTAGCTTGATGTTGAGAGAGAGAAATCTCATTGGTCCTTGTACAGGCAGCGTTGACAGAGAATATTTAAAATACAATTTATTCACAATCGGTGGGAGACTGAATTCTGCTCACTCACCTCTCTGGAAAGTGGAAGTATAGCAGGTCACTGGAAGTACCAGTGACCTGCTCATAACAAGAGCAAAATATCATACAAAGTACGAGAAGAAGTTGCGCATTCAGCCCTCTAAGGCTGCTCTACCATTCATTAACATTGTGACTGATCATCTTCCTCTGCTCCATTTTCCAACACAAGACTCATATCCCTCAATTCCCTTAATATCCAGTAATCTATTGATGTGTGTTTTGAATGAACTCAATGGCTGAGCCTCCACAGTTCTCCAGAGTGCAAAATTCTAAAATTCACCACCCTCTAAATGTAGAAATATCTACTTATCCCAGTTCTGAGCAGTCTATAATTTCTTCTGAGACTGTGATCCCCGGTTCTACACTCCTCAGGCAAGGGAAACGACCTCCCTGCATCCAACCTGTCAAACCCTGTTTCACTGAGATCTTTTTACAGTTTCGAAATTTTCATAAATACAGGCCTTGTCTACTCAATCTCTCCTTGTATGGCAAGCCCCTCATCTCTAGAGCTAATCTAGTTAATCTTTACAGCAATCTCTTTATGGCAAGTTCATCTTTCTTAGGTAAGGAGGTCAAAATTGTACACAAGACTTCAGGTGTGGTCTCTCCAGACCTTATTCCAATTTCATAGAACATAGAACAAAGAACATTACAGCACAGTACAAGTCCTTTGGCCCATGATGTTGTGCCGACATTTTATCCTGCTCCAATATCTATCAAACCCCTCCCTCCCACATAGCCCTCCATTTCTTTCATTCATGTGGCTATTTAAGAGTTTCTTAAATGTCCCTAATGTATCTGCCCCCACAACCTTTGCCAGCAGTGCGTTCCACACACCCACCACTCTGTAAAAAAATTATTTCTGACATCCCCCTTATACCTTCCTCCAACTGCCTTAAAATTATGCCCCCTCACGTTAGCCATTTTTGCCCTGGAAAAAGTCTCTGACTGTTTACTTGATCTATGCCTCTTATCATCTTGTACACCTCTATCAAGTCACCTCTTATCCTCCTTCTCAACAAAGTGAAAAGCCCTAACTCACTCAACCTATCCTCATAAGACATGCTCTCCAATCCAGGCAACATCCTGGTATATCTCCACTGCATCCTCTCTTCTAAAGCTTCCACATCCTTCCTATAATGAGGCAACTACAATTGAAAACAATACTCCAAGTGTGGTCTAATTAGAATTCCATAGAGCTGCAACGTTACCTTGCGGTTCTTGAACTCAATATCCCGACTAATAAAGGCCAACACACCATACGCCTTCTTAACAACCCTATTGACCTGTACGGCAACCTTGAGGGATCTATAGATGTGGACCCCAAGACCCCTCTGTTCCTCCACACTGCTAAGAGTCCTGCCATTAACCTTGTATTCTGCCTTCAAATTCGATCTCCCAAAGTGTATCATATCCAGGTTGAACTCCATCTGCCACTTCTCAGCTCAGGTCTGCATTCTATCAATATCCTGTTGTAATCTACAGCAACCTTCTACACTATCCACAACATCACCAACCTTTGTATTATCAGCAAACTTACTAACCCACCCTTCCACATCCTCATCCAAGTCATTTTTGAAAATCACAAAGAACAGGGGTCCCAGAACAGATCCCTGCGGAACACCACTGGTCACTGACCTCCAGGCAGAATACGCTCCATCTACCACCACCCTCTGTCTTCTATGGGCAAGCCAATTCTGAATCCACACAGCCAAGTTTCCCTGGATTCCATGCCTCCTGACTTACTGAATAAGCCTTCCATGAGGAACCTTATCAAACTTACTAAAATCCATGTATACTACATCCACTGCTGTACCTTCATCAATGTGCTTTGTCACATCCTTAAAGAATTCAATCAGGCTCGTGAGGCACGACCTGCCCTTCACAAAGCCATGCTGACTGTCCCTAATCAGCCTATGCTTCTCTAAATGTCCATAAATCCTGTCTCTAAGAATCTTCTCCAGTAAATTTCCCAGCACTGAAGTAAGACTCACTGGTCTGTAATTCCCAGGGTTATCCCTGCTCCCTTTCTTGAACAAAGGAACAACATTTGCCACCCTCCAATCATCTGGCACTACTCCTGTGGCCAGTGAGGATGCAAAGATCAACCAAAGGCTAGGCAATCTCTTCCCTAGCTTCCTGTAATAACATTGGATATATCCTGTCTGGCCCTGGTGACTTATCTATCCTAATGTTTTTCAAAAGTACAAGCACATCCTCTTTCCTCACGTTGACATGCCCTAGCATATCAGCCTGTTGTATGCCATCCTCACAAATGTCAAGGTCTCTCACACTGGTGAATACTCAAGCAAGGTATTCATTAAGGACCTCCCCTACCTCTTCAAACTCCAGGCACGTTTCCTCTTTTATCTCTGATTGGTCCTACCCTCGCTCCAGTCATCCCCTTATACTTCACATACGTGTAGAATTCCTTGGGGTCTTCCTTAATCCTACTCGTCAAGACCTTCTCATGCCCCCATCTAGCTCTTTTAAGTCCATTCTTAAGCTCCCTCCTGGCTTTCTTGTAACTCTCCAGAGCCCTGTCTGATCCAGGCTTTCTAATCTTTAGGCAAGCTTCTTTCTTCCTCTTGACAAGATATTCTACATCTCTTGTCAACCACGGTTCCTTCACTCTACCATTCTTACCTTGCCTCAATGGGACGAACCCATCCAGAACCCTGTGGAAGTACTCCATAATCATGCTCCACATTTCTGCCGTGCACTTCCCCCAGAACATCTGTTCCCAATTGACGCTCCCAAGTTCCTGCCTGTTAGTGTCATAATGCCCCCTCCCCCAATTAAACACTTTCCCATATCATCTGCTCCTGTCCCTCTCCAAAGCTATGGTAAAAGTCAAGGAATTATAGTCACCATCACCAAAATGCTTTCCCACCAAGAGATCTGAAACCTGATCAGGCTCATTGCCTAGTACCAGGTCCAGTATGGCCTCTCCTCTAGTCGGCCTGTCCACATACTGTCCACATCCTTCCTGGACACACCTAACAAAATCCACTCCATCTATCCCCTTTACACTAAGGAGGTGCCAATCAATGTTAGGGAAGTTGAAATCACCCATGACAACAACTCTGTTATTTTTGCACCTCTCCAAAATCTGCCTTCTGATCTGCTCCTCAGTGTCTCTGCTGCTATTGGGGGGGGGGGTCTGTAGAATACTCTCAATAGAGTGATTGCTCCCTTCCTGTTTCTGACTTCCACCCACACTGACTCAGTGGATGATTCCTCCAGGACATCCTCCCTTTCTACAGCTGTGACACTGTCCCTGATCAGCAAAGCCATTCCCGTAACCTCTTACCTCCGTCCCTGTCCCTTTTGAAACATCTAAACCCTGGAATATCTAGCAGCCATTCCTGCCCTTGTGATAGCCAAGTCTCTGTAATGGCCACCACGTCATAGTTCCAAGTACTTACCCATGCTCTAAGTTCATCACCCTTGTTCCTGATACTTCTCTCATTAAAGTGGACACACTTCAGCCCATCCAACTGACTGCAATTTTGCCCTTTCAACTGCCTATCCTTACTCACAGTCTTTCTACACTCTGCATCTACTTGTACACCAAATGCACCAACCTCTGACCTATCACTTGGGTTCCTCTCCCCCTGCCAAACTAGTTTAAACCCTCCCCAACGGTTCTAGCAAACTCATCCACAAGAATATTGGTCCCCCTCCAGTTCAGGTGTAACCCATCCCTTTTATACAGGTCGTATCTTCCCCAGAAGAGATCCCAATGACCAAAAAATCTGAAGCCCTGCCCCCTGCACCAACTCCTCAGCCACACATTCATCCTATTCTTACCCTCACTGGCACATGGCACAGGCAGCAATCCAGAGATTACTGCCCTTGAGTTCCTGCTTTTCAGCTTCCTACCTAGCTCCCCATATTCCCTCTTCAGGACCTCATCTCTTTTCCTACCTATGTCATTGGTACAAATATGTACCACAACCTGACCCAATCTGAGACATCCCTGACCCTGGCACCCAGGAGGCAACATACTATCCAAGAGTCTCTTTCACATCCACAGAATCTCGTTTCTTCCCCCCTTACTATAGAATCCCCTATCACTACCACACTCCTCTTCTCCCCCCTTCCCTTCTGCATCACACAATCAGGCCCTAATATTGACCTGGTTACTGCAGCTTTTCCCTGGTAGGTCGTTCCTCCCCTCCCCTCCCCAAAACAGTATCCAAAAGTGGTATAGCTATTATTGAGGGGAACAGTCACAGGGGTTCTCTGCACTACCTGCCTATTCTCAGTCCTTCTGACAGTCACTCAGCTACCTGCCTCCTGCTGCTTAGGAACGACTGCCTCCCTGTAGCTCTTATATATGAACTCCTCATTCTCCCGTAGGAGCCGAAGGTCATCCAGCTGTACCTCCAGTTCCCTATCACGGTCTGCAAACACCTGCAGCTAGATACACCTCATGTAGATGTAGTTACCAATCAACTGGTAACAATTTGCAAATGTGCCTTGTTTAGACTCTTGCAAGATGAAACTCATAAGCACATGTACAGAGATTCACATCTTTTGAAAGGCCCCGCTCCAAATCTTGCTCCAACTCCTGATTCTGCAAGGTGAAACTTTCTTGTTCCTATATTCAAATTGTTTGTAATAAGTGCTAACTTACCATTTGCTTACTTAATTCCAAAAGTAATTCACTTGGCCAATTCTTGAGTTAAGAGGGTTGTCCAATTACAAACAGCTGAAGAAGTCAGATCTGTGTTGTTTAGTTTAAAAAAAAGAGGGGTGATCTTATTGAAATATTTATTTCCTAAAGGAGCATGACATGATAGATGTTGAAGTGTTTCCACATTTACAAGATACGGAGGTGGTCATTTAAACCTGAGGTCAAAGAAATTTCTTCTCACAGAACATAGTGAATCTCTGAAACGTTCTACCCTGGAGAGTGGTGGCTAAATTATTGGTGGTATTTGAAGGGGGGAGGGGTAGAGAAATCTTTGAAAGATTGGGGAATTGAAGGCTGTTGGGAACTGCACAGAAGAGGAGTTGAGGCCTGGGGCAGATCAGCCATGATTATATAGAATGTCAGGGCAGGCTTGAGGGGTCAGATGACCTACGCCTGTTATTATTTTCTTGTGTTCTTGTTGCATCTACATGTGGGCATTATGTGATGTGTGCAAGTCTATCTAGGTCCTTTTAAACATCATACTACCCATTCTTTTACCATTCAAAAGATACATGTATTTTTCATGCCCCAAAGGAGATGACCTCACATTTTTCCACATTGTATTCCACCACTATATTCTCGCCCATTCACTCAGCATCTCTGTACCACTTTGAAACTTCATTTTGTCTCCTCAGCTAAATCATGGATATAGATTTTTATAGTCGTGAAGTTACATAGCATAGAAACAAGCCCAAATTGACCATGCCAACCAATGTGCCTACCTGAGCTAGTCCCATTTGTCTGCATTTGACCCATAACCCTGTAAACCTTTCCTATCCACGTACCTATCCAAATATCTTTTAAATGTTGTAATTCTTCCTGTCTCTACCACTTCCTCTGGCAACTCATTCAATATACCTACCGCCATTTGTGTGAGAAACTTGCCCCTAGGGTCCCCTTTATATCTTTCCCCTCACTTCAAATTTAAATCTATTTTTCGACTTGTACCCTGGGAAAAAGACTGTGATTATCCCTCTTATCTATGCCCCTCCTAATTTATAAACCTCTATAACTGCTCAGCCTCCTTTGTTTCAGGAAAAACAGTTCTAGCCTATCCAGTCTCTAAATCTTTTCTATCCATGAACCATCTGCTACTTCCTCTGGTAAACTGTTCCATATATCCACCAGCCTTTGTATAATAAACTTGCCCCATCTCTTTCCCCTCTTCTGCCCTCTCAATCTGCCTATCACCCATGCATTCCTCTCTCTGGTTCCCCTCCTCACCTCCTTCCCTTTATTCCATGGTCCACTGTCCTCTCCTTTCAGATTCCATCTTCTTCAGCCCTTTGTTACTTCCACCTATCACCTTTCAGCTTTTCACTTCATTCCCAGTCTTCCCCCCCTCCCACCTGTGTATCACCTTCCTCACCTGGATCCACCTATTGCCTGCCAGCTCTTGCTCCACATCTTCCTCCCACCTTTTTATACTGGCTATCTCCCTCTTTCTGTCCAGTCGTGCTGAAGGGCCCAGATCTGAATCACTGACCCTTCTTTCCCTCAATAGATGCTGCCTGACCCGCTGAGTTCCTCCAGTGCTTTGTGGTCCAGATTCCAGCATCTGCAGTCTCTTGTGTCTCTGTCAGTCTTTTCTGCACCCTTTCTAGCTTAATCACATCTTTCCCAAAGTATGAAAAGCTCCTGTATCCCACTACTCAGATCTGAGACAGATTTGTTTATTTTCACTCTTTCCTTTCTTTCTGTATGATAACTAATTCTCAATCCTTGCTAGTATTACGCAAAATTCTTTGTTTTAACCTTGCTCGCCAAACTCCTGCATGGGACTATATTGAACGCCTTCTGAAAATGCAAATACACAACATTTATTCTGTGTGTCCCACTGCAGCAAATTTGTAAAACATGATTTTTTTTCATAAAACTATGATCGCTCTGCTCAATCCTATTATTCTTTTTACAACGTTCTGTTATTACCTCCAGTATTGATTCCAGCGTTTTCTTTACCTTGGCTAACAGACTAGTAGTTCCTGTTTTCTCTCTTGTTCCCCCGTTTTATAAATAATGGGGTCACATTTTCTACCCTTCAATTCACAGGAAGGATTTAAGATTCTGTAGACTTTTGGCAGATGATCAAAACATCCACTATCTCTGTAGCCTTCTCTTTCAAAGCTCTGGGATGTAGATCATCAAGTCCATGGGAGTTACTCAGGTGGCATCTATCGAGGAAAATGAACAGCTGACATTTCAGGTCGAGACCCTTCATCTGGAAGTGAAGAGTCTTAATCTGAAATGTCCATAGATGCTGCCTGACCGGTTGAGTTCCTCCAGCTTTTGTGTGTTGCTCCAGATTCCAGCATCTACAGTCTCTTGCAGGCTTTCAATAAATTTTGAATAATATTTATTTCCTTCAGTTCTTCATTCTGGTTAGATCCTTGGTTCCTGAATATTTCTGGCAGATTTTTTTGTGTCTTCCTTGAAGGCAGATACTAATTAATTGTTCAATTCTTTGCTATTTTCTTAGTTCGCCATTCTAGATTCTCCTACCTCTGTCTGTAAGATACTCACATTTGTGTGAGCTTGTCTTTTCCTTTGAAATACCCAATAGAAACACTTAGAATCTGGGCACGTGAGATGTGTTAAATATTTCTAGTTCACAGTCATGCTTGCGGCTCTTGGCTGTCTGTTTCATTCCCTGCTGTGACATTGGAATTGTAGCTGTAGTAGAAGGCAGACTTCACCAAAGGTGTCTCACACATTGAACCTTGGGCAGAAGAATTGCTCCCTGAATATCTTCAGCAGATATGAGCTTCTGCTGATATCTCTTTTCTCCTTCCTACTTTGTTTAACTGCTTGTCCTGCGTTCCATGCCTTCCATTCCTGTCATGTTGCATTCGATAGGCAATAACCACTAAGGCACCACTTTCTTTCGTTGATCTGTGCAAGGGCCTTTATCAGGACAAAGTATTTCAATGTCTGCAATGCCACGTTCTATTAATTTTAGAAACTTTAAAAAAGTCTAGAAGTACCAAAGAGATGTACAACTGCAGCAATAGCCAATAGACTTCAAGTATTCAATGGTGCTCTGAAATGGCAGCAGTTGGGGATCTTCCTGATGTTGAATGCATATTTTGCAGTGTAAGGTTAAAGACGACATTACTAGGGACAACACAGGCACTAAATCAATGCTACACCTTTATTAATATTATTATCTGCCTGCTGTATATACTTCTAAGGGTGTGCCATATTGGATGCACTTTTAAAACCAGTGTGGCTTTCATGGTGTAGAAACAATATTACTGTTCTACCATTCCAGATATTTAAGCATATTTTTTGATCAATAATGCATGAATTTTGGATGTAACTTAGAATATTGGTTAGAAATCTACTGCATGTCATCTATTTTGCTTCCAATACAATTTTGTAATTATGTGTTCGTGGACCTAAGAAGTGTCAGCAAATGCCTTGAGATGAACCAAGTATAAGATATATTTGAGGTCCATTGCAGATATTTGGATTGAGCTAACTGTCATTCAATGTAACAGTGAAATTTTGAATGAATATCCCAAGTCTATTTACACAAATTTTCACAATACATTGATAGCAAATAGCACGGTATGGGAACTGAACAGAATTGCTTGTCTTTGAGCTTTAGACTACAGGAATATATTGTGTTCTGCTGTGGGATTATCTTTGCCTTGCACAATAGATGTGTATTCACTTTCTATAAACCAAAAAAAAATTTAACATCAAATGCATCTTATGAGACAATATATTTCCATTGATGTAGAAATGTTGCTGTTGTAGCGACTCACCGTCCGAGCAAGCGAACTGGCTCGGTGGTCGGGTCGCGCGTTGTCGGAGCGGCGAGGCCCAAGATGGCATTGGGCCTTCGTCTTCCCCGAGCGACAGGGAGAACCCGCGCGCAGGAAAGGTTTGATGACGTAGTGTATACGTCATCGCCGTCTTTGGTGGGCGGGAACAGTCTCTCTTAAAAGGCCCGCGCAAGGCGGGAAAATAAATCAGTTCTTGTTCTGAAACCCACCGACTAGTGCCTTGTCTTCACATCGCAGTAGCAGCCGCTACACTGTCCATAAAATGTCAGAGCAGCAAACAGAAGAGTGTTCATGCTGCAGCCACCTCCTGTGGCAAACTCCTTAGAAATGACTATTCTTACATGGTTACAGTATCCTTGAAATTATTCAGGAAGAAGATATCAAAACTGAATTACATAGAAGATTTTGTTGGTGTCAAATAAGTATAAAGCATTTGGAATTACTTCATTTCCTGGTCTTTAATGCTGGTAAAACCAACAAAATGCAAGAAACTCATTCTGGTCATGAGTTGATTAGCATTATTACTAATTTGACCAGGAGTTTGGATCTAGAATGAGTTCCCATGGAGCCACTTTGACTAAGTTGTAACTTTTCGAGTTATATTTTAAGTAAGCTACAGTAAGTAGTTCCTTTAAAGACTAGTTCCATTAGGCCAGAATATGTTTTGGTCTTGCTCTTCCTATTTGTAGCTGAGGACTTTGTTTCAGTCAGGCATGCTGCTTACCATTTAAAAGCACATGGGCATTGCCTTCTCACAATATTAAAGCAGTGCTATGCTGCTGAAAATTAGCATAATTTGGAGTAGATCAAAACTGTGACCATTTCGGGGCTTCTTAGTGCCTAGTGGGAAATTAAAGAATTGGCTTTTCAGCCGTATTTTTTCATATTAGCATTCAAAACATGGTTCTGGCAAAAGCTCCTTATAATGACATAAAGACTTGTCTCCAGCATGACTTTCAGCCTCACTTATCTGAAAACTGATAGCTCTTTTTCACTCACAGAACCACTTGCTTTTATTAAACCTCTTTCACTTGAAACAAAGCTAATTTAAAGAGCTGGCACTCAAACTGCATTCTTTGACAGCACTTTGCAGCTGCCTCAGATGACTTTTCTGTACTCAGAAATTTCTTCTAATGGATGCTGCAGACAGTCACAGGGACCATGTGGGAACAAGCCTATTGTCCAGTGCCTTACCCACATGGATCTAACAGGAAGACATGCTAATCTGAGGTGCAGTGTTTAACTCAGAATAGACTTCTAGACCATAAATCTGCAACCACAAATCCTCTAACACAGGCTCAAAAATGAACCTCAAACATTAGTTGTCCCCTGGAAATCTAGGAGATACCCAGTCTTAGTTTCTTACCCTCAGGATCATTCTAGGCTTCTGGTGCTGACATGAACCACATCTCACAGTTTGCTACTCATTGCAGCTTTAGAGGCTTCTAGTGCTGACATGAACCACATCTCACAGTTTGCTACTCATTGCAGCTTTAGAGAGATGATCTAAGCTCCATACTCAAGTTGAGTATGTTGAGAGGACTTTGTCTCATTTTCCATCAGCCTAGAAGAGTAGGCAGAGCAGACTTGCTTGCACTGGAGGCAATTCAGAGACTGCACTTTAACATTAATTCTGCTCCTCCATCTTATGTTATATTACAAACAGCAAGGGTCCCAGAACTGATCCTTGTGGGACACCACTAGTCACAGGCATCTGATTGCCAAAACAAACCTCTGCCATCAACTTCAGTCTCCGATTACCAAATCTATTTTGAATCCAGTTTGCCAACTAGCCCTAGGTTCTATATGCCCTAATCTTTTGGACCAGTCTCCCATGTGGGACTTAGTAAAAGGCTTTAATGAAGTCCATGTAAATCACATCTACTGCCCTGTCCTTATCAATACAAGAATTCAATCAAATTGGTCAGGCAGGATCCATCCCCGCTCACCTCCCCTACCTGGTACCACCTGCATACCATCTTACACCCCTTCTCAGTCCACCAATCACCTCGAAATCCTTTCGTGCCACTTCCCTTCTCCTTTTATACTGGTCATCTCCCCTCTCCATTCTCAGTCCTGACGCAGGGTTTTGACCTGAAATGTCAACAATTACTTTCCTCCCAAAGTGCTGCTTGACCTGCTGAGCTTCTCCTGCAAATTGTTTGTTGCTCCAGCTTCTGGCATCTGTGTCTTTAAAATATGTGGAGTTATGGTCACTATCTCCAGAATGATCCCCCACTGTCAATCCCTCCACTAGACCAGCTGCATTTCTCAAGATATGGTCTAGTAAGGCTCCTTGCCTCATTGATCTATCTACATACTGCGTCTAAAAGCTCTCCTGGGTATACCTCTAAAATTCTACCCCCTCTGAGCCTTTAACACTAAGACAATCCTGGAAATTGAAATCCCCCAGTACAATAACCCTTTTTTATTGCATCTCTCCATCTGCCTACATATCTGTTTCTCAATCTCCTGTTGACTGTTGGGAAGTCTCTGAATCACCTCCAGCAAAGTGACAACACGTTTTTTGTTTCTAATCTCTACCCATATGGCCTCATTTGAGGAACCTTGTAGGGTAGCCTCCCTTAATGTCGAAGTAATGCAATTTTTGACTAACAGTGAAATATCTCCTTCCCTTTTAGTTCTCCCCACCCACCACTTTGCCTGAAAATTCTATAACCTGAAATACTAAATTGCCAGTCTTACCCAACCTTCAACCATGTCTCAGTAATGGCAACAATATCATAGACCCTCATGTTAATGTTATGTACATGTCCCTTTAAAGGTTACATCTGTGAGGCAAATGAGAGTTGTGAGATCTTGTAATATATCAACACAACAGGGTGTACACATAGAAACTGACACTATCTTTACAGACCCTGAAACATGACAATGTCCTCTGAGATTGTAATCTTCTATGAGATTTTTAAAAGCAATGTTCAGTGTAATGTACCATTGGTGAAAAATGGAAAAGCAACTTCTAGGTTACGGAGTTTGGTTGTTAAGAGGGCAGCTATGTCACTTTCTTGCTTTGCAATTTCTGGACACCAAGACATTTCCCCCTTTTAGTTCAACAAATATTCCTATGTTACCAGTTGCACAGGATGTTTGTCACATTAATGAAATGATGCATATTGAGACTTAATTCTTTGAAGCGAGAATTGAAGATTATTTTAGAGAAATTGATCTCCATGCTGTTGACACTGGAACAAAAACTTTGTATGGAACAATTGCTTGGAATTTTTCATTTAACTTAATTATGGACAAAAATATATAAACACTTACCTGGCTGAAGAGTGAATAGGGCAAAATTTGTGATCAGTAGCAAACAGTAACCTCCAGAACATGTTCCTTCTTGCTTGGGACACTCTTCACTGTGGGAAATGTTGAAACCCCCAGAAAGAGGTCCCAGTGATGGGGGCTTGCAAATTCAAAAGACCTTCCACGCTGTATTGAGGTCATTGGGCCAAAACAAGTCTGGCTCACAAAAGTTAAAAAAAGCTTTGACAGCTGGTTCCACAGACCACCTCACTAAGCCAGAGCTGTTAAAATATTTCAAATGTTTCAAAGTATCTGTTATTCAGAAACAATCAAAGATATCCAAAATCATTTGACAGCTTAAACAGAAACTAAGTAAAAACATCTGAAACCCTCAAAAGAACCAAAACACTTTTGAAATATTTAAAAATCCTCTTAAATTAAAAATCCATTTGAGGTTTAAAAAAAATTTAGACAAAAGATTACTTACACGACATGCTATACCAAGTCTTTTTAAATTAAAAGATGATTACTGCAAGGTTTTCCTCCAGGTTCTCTGGTTTCCTCCCACAGCCCAAAAACATTTTAAGTTACCCTTTATTGAAGGTAAATGGCAAAGAATCAAAAAGGGAAGTTGGTGGCATATGGGCATATGGTGAGCATATAGGTTGGAGGGCTCGAAGGGAATAACTCAGAGATGAAATAAATTGATTCGGGCTAAAGTTGTGAAGAAGTCTGGAGCCAATTGGCCCTTGCAAAACCCAAAGTACATATTATTGATGGTTACCTACCAATTGAAAGCACTGTTGACAACACTTAGTATTACTGTGCTGTGGATGGAGTACACTGGTTGGATGGTAATTAACAGGATTGGATTTATCCTGCTTTTTGAGAAAAGAAACAACCTGTGCTGTTGTTTATTGTTCAGTAAGCACCAGTGTTGTTTCTTCTTCTCATTTTTGGCAATCCCTTAACATTGACAATGACTTTCTTCCACTCTGGTTTTGTGGGTTCTCAGGTGACTGTTGAGGGCAATGTGGGAACTGCAGACTCTTCCATAGATGGGACAGGAGGTGTCTAAAGGGATGGGAGGGTAGTTTTCAGGTGTGCTCTCAATCCATAGATTCAAAGTTCTCTCATACCATCCATTCCATGTGTTACTTCTCTACTTTGAGTGAACCAAAGATTTGCAGGAATCAGTACGGATGTTTTATTTATTTTCTATTTGGCAATCTCTTTCTATGACAAAACTCAGAATCAAGTATCAATTTTGTGAGCCTGAAGTTAGGCGTGTGAATGACGTGGACTGACCAGTGGTGTTGACTGTTTACTTAGTGGGTCAGTGCTGTAAATCTTGGTCTGGGAGAGGACACTGATGTTGACAGTCCTTCCTGTGATTTTGGAAGATTTTGCAGAGACAGATTGGTGATATCTTTTCAGTGCTTTTAGATGCAATGTAAAGGTAGTTTAGGTCCCAGAAGCCTACAGTAGGGCAAAGATCACTGCTGCCTGATAGACCCGAAGTTTTATGCCAAGTCTGAGCCTTTGATCTTCAAACGTCCTTTTTCTTGATTGATCAAAAGCTGTGCTAGTGCATTAAAGGTGATGGCCACTGCTGTAACTATATTGGAACAGCTTACTTATTTCTGGAGCACAGGTTTTCTGTACTACATCTGAGATGTTGTCTCTATTCGTTTGTTCTCAGCATAAAATTGATATTACATGGAGTGAATTGAATTTACTGAAGGTCGGCTTTTGTGATGGGGAAAATCCCAGGAAGAAGCTGAGATGGATCATTGCTTACACATGGTTGAGAATGCTTCAGCATTCATATATTTTGGTCCTTCGTTATTGAGGAAAGGAATGTTCTTGGAGTCTCCCCCTGTCATTAGCTGTTTCAGTTGTCCATCATTGTTCATTACTGAGAATATTAGAACATAAGGAATAGGAGCAGTATTAAGGCCATTCAGCCCCTCAAATCTGCACTATCATTCGTGACAGTCCAGTAATTGAATTACCGCTGGCTGTGCAGAAGTCCCAATCGGGAATTTTCAGTAAGTGGAAAAAAAACAGAAATCCTCAGTCTGCAGTGCAACAAGTGACTCTAGAATACCCTTCCCTTTCTCTTTAGCCCTCTGTTGTCGTTATCATGCTGTCTTTTGCTCATCCAATCTGTGGGACTGGTGACTTTCCTTTCTATCGAAGATTTATAACAGGACAGCAATTGAATTACCACTGGCTGTACAGGAGTCATGACTCTGGATTTTTAGTTAAAAACAGACAGCCAGAATTTCTCATTCTCTGGTAAAGTAACTTTACTAGAGATTGAGAGATTACAGTAGCCTTAATGTAACAGCTAACACCAGAATACCCCTCCCTTTCTCTTTACCCCTCTTTCTTAACAGCTGAACTCCCTATACACTCATGACTGTGTGGCCAGATTCTGTTCTAACTACATTTACACCGTTGTGGGCCAGATCTCAAACAACAGCAAGACAGAGGTAGTGAGCCTAGTGATATCATGTCAAGACAATAAACTCTCCCTAAATGTCAGCAAAACAAAAGACCCGGTCATTGACTTCAGGAAGTGGGATGGAGTATATGCTCCTGTCTGTATCAATGGTGCTGAGGTGGAGATGGTTGAGAGCTTCAAGTTCCTAGGTGTAAATACCACCAACAATTTGTCCTGGTCCAGCCACGTAGATGCTCTGGCCAAGAAAGCACATCAACGCCTCTACTTCTTCGGAAAGCTAAGGAAATTCAGCTTGTCACTGATGACCCTCACTAATTTTTCCAGATGCACCATAGAAAGTATCCTTTCCAGATGCATCACAGCTTGGTACAGCAACTGCTCTGCCTAAGACCGTAAGAAATTGCAGAGAGTTATGAACGCAGCCGAGTCTATAATGAAAACTGCCTCATCTCCATTGATTCTGTCTGACTTAGAGTCTTAGAGTCATACAGCATGAAAACAGACCCTTCAGTCCAACTGGTCCATGCCCACCAAGATTCCCATTTAAGCTAGTCCCTTTTGCCTGTATTTGGTCCACATCCCACTAAACCTTTCCTATCCATGTACCTGTCCAAGTACCTTTTAAATGTTGTTAGTGCACCTGCCTCAACCACTTCTTCTGGCAGCTCATTCTATATACAGACCACCCTCTGGGTGAAAAAGTTGCCCCTCAGGTTCCAATTAAATCTGTCCCCTTTCACCTTAAACCTATGCCCTCTAGTTATTGATTCCCAACTCTGGGGAAAAGACCCTATCTATGTCCCTCATGATTTAATATACCTCTATAAGATCACCCCTCATTCTCCTACACTCCAATGAAAAGAAGTCCCAACCTATTCACCCTCTCTCCATAACTCAGTCCCTCAAGTCCCAGCAACATCCTCGTAAATCTCCTTTGCACTCTTTCCAGCTTGGTGGCATCTTTCCTATAGCAGGTTGATGAAAATTGAACACAATATTCTACATGTGGCCTCACCAATGTCTTTTACAACTGCAAAATAACATCCCAACTTCTATATTCAGTGCCCTGACTGATGAAGGCCAGGGTGTCAAAAGCCTTCTTCACCACCCTGTCTACCTGTGACACCACTTCCACGGAACCATGTACTTGTATTCCCAGGTCCCTCTGTTCTACAACACTCCCTAGGGCCCTGTTATTGACTGTGAAAGTCCTACCCTTATTTGTCTTTCCAAAATGCAATACCTCGCACTTATCCAAATTAAATTCATTTGCCATTCCTCAGTCCACTTACCCAGCTGATCAAGATCCTTCTGTAAAGCCTGATAACCATCTTTATTGTCAATGACAGCACCTATTTTAATACCATCTACAAACTTATTAATCATTCCTGCTGCCTCTATAAAGCAGCCGACATAATCAAGGACACCTCACACACTTGTCATTCTCTCTTCTCCCCCTTTCCATCGAGCAGGAGATACAAAAGCTTGAGAACACGTACCACCAGGCTCAAGGATAGCTTCTATCCTGCTGTTATAAGATAAAGCTGAACTCTTGATCTCTCAATCCACCTCATCATGAGGAGAAATTTCTTTAGCTAGAGGGTGGTGAATTTGTGGAACTCCTTGCCACGTACAGCAGTGGAGGCCAGATCAGTGGGGGCATTCAAAGAGGAGATAGATAGATATCTAAATAGTCAGGGTATCAAGGGATATGGGGATAAGGCCGGAAATTGGGATTAGAATAGGTTTTTTTTGTCCCCCCCCCCCCATTCCCCATTTCTCATTTCTTTTTTCTCTTTTCCTTGGAGCAGACTCGATGGGCCGAATGGCCTGCTTCTGCTCCCTTGTCTTGTGATCTTTTGATCATGGTCCTTGCACTTTACTTTTCTACCTGAACTTTCCCACCTGAAGTTCCTTTTGCACTACCTTGATGTACTTGTGTATTGAATGATCTGTCTGGGTGGCATGCAAGCAAAAGCTTTTCACTGTATCTCGGTATATGTGACAATAATAAACCAATTACCAATTACCATGTACTCATGGTTATCCCAGTCATTAGTCGCCATGTACTTGTATTCCCAATAACTTGTGGTGACTGACTAAGTCACCCTTCCCTAACTGCATCTGCTGTCTCAATGGCCCATCTGCTGACTTAAGCTGATAACTGAGTAAGTCACCTTTTCAACTGCAGTATAGCAGAAAAGAGCTTTTACTTTTAGGGTAAAACCCTGCTTGACATTAACAATTGAAAGCTTTCCCTTTGATCTAAGATTTAGTTTTGGACTCTCACACCACTCTGGCCTAAGCAAACAGGCTTCAAATTTTTGCTCCAATAGATTGTGAGTAGTTGAAACTTAAGCACTAACCACAACAGTAACCTACTAGTAAGAGCCTGCCAATCTAAGAAGGACCTGTTTATTTCTACCAACTATCAATCTGTGTTCTTGTTCACCAGTCTCCTCTGTGGGACCATATCAAAAGCCTGAAAATCCAAATACACCACATTAACTGGAGACACAAAAGACTTCAGAAGCTGGAATCTGGAGCAAAAACAAACTGCTGGAGGAACTCAGTGGGGTAGGCAGCATCTGTTGAGGTGGATGGACAGGTTGAGGCCCTGCATCAGGACAGGAAGTGCAGAGGGGAGAGAGCCAGTACAAAGAGGTGAGAGGTAGGGTTGAGGCAGGGGCTGGCAGGTGATAGGTAGAACCAGGTGAGGAAGTGGCTGATAGCAGATAGAGCCAAGTAGGGGAGGGGAGTGTGGAGATAAAGTCAGAGACTAGAAGGTGATCAGTAAGGAAGGTGACAGGTGGAACCAGATAAGGAAGGGATGATGGGGAGGTAGAACCTGGTGGGGGAGGGGAAAGAAACTGGTTAATGGGGAAGGTTGGGGAGAGGGGGTGTTTTGGAAAGAAAGGGCAGTTGAGAGAACCTAGATGGATCAGAAGGAGAGAGAAGGGAACACTGGGGTGTGTTGCCTGAAACTGGAAAAATCAGTGTTTACAGCATTGGATTGTAGACTAGCCAGGTGGAATATGAGGTACTAACCCTTTACCTCTTTCCTCACTACCATCTAGAGACTTAAATAGCCTTTCCACGTGAAGCAGAGATTCACATGCACCTCCTCCAACCTTGCCTCTTGAATTTGGTACTCACGATGTGGTCTCCTCTGCATTGACTAGACCAAGCGGAGACTAGGAGACTGCTTTGCTGAGCACCTGTGCTCGGTCTACCGTGGCCATCTTGAGCTCCCATTTGCATGCCATTTCAACTCCTCACTTACCACTCCCACATCGACTAGTCTGCCCTTGATCTTCTCCACTGCCAAGGCAAGGCCAAATGTAACCTCATATTCCCCCTCCTCACCTGGTTCCACCTATCACCTGCCAGCTGCTGTCCCACCCTTCTCCTTGCTTCTTTATACTGGCTCTCTCTCCTCTACGCTCTCAGTCCTGATGCAGGTCCTTGACTTGAAGTGACATCCATCTGCCTCCACAGATGCTGACTGACCTGCTGACTTCCTCCAGCAGTTTTGTTTCACATCACATTCACTAGTTTCTTTTCCTCCCCAGGTTATGAATGCTCAACCTATGGATACCCTGGACATACAAATGAGCATTTGGGAGACCGGCAGGATGGATGGGGATGAATTTGCCGGCTGCTGTGAGGCTGCAGGCATCTTCTGCTGGATGGGAACAGGGCATTTCCACGTGTCTTCTCCCCCTGCCACCCCCCCCCCCCCCACAAAGCTAGAACAATTGGGGTCTAGATCGAACGGAGCAGAGCTGGGAGAGCTAAGCAGAGTCACTTGCTTGTACACAGAGTCAGTGAGGCCAGTTGGCAGCTGCTCTTTCCACATCTGCTCTCACTCCCATCATTGTTGTTTCTGTGATCCTCCACCACACACAGTCTTTGTTCAGTTCTGACTCACGAGCGGTTCGGGTTATGAACAGTTCTTAGGAACAGAAACCTGTCATATCCTGGGGAATGCCTGTATTACTTTCTAAGTATTTTCATTTTAATCCTTTATTATTGATTCCAGCAGTTTTCCTATTACCAGTGTCAGGCTAGTAGGTCAGTATGTTCCTGTCACCCTCCATTCTTAAATAGTGGAGTCACATTAACTACCCTCTAATCCACAGGAACCATTCCAGAATCCTTAGAATTTTGGAAAATGATAACCAGAACATCCAATGGTTCCATAACTATCTCTTTCAAAACTCTGTGGATGTGGCAGGACTGCAGAACTTTGATCTCATGGTCATAGTGTCAAAACACACAGAAACGAGGTCTTTGGCCCACCGTGCCCATGTCATCCATCAAGTACCCACCTATTGCCAATTCTATTTATTAGCACTTGGTCTTTAGCCTTCTGTGTCTTGGTGATTCAAGCGCTCATCTCGATAATTTTTAAATATTGAAAGAGTACCTGCCTCTGCCACCCATTCAGGCAGTGTGTTCCAGATCCTGCCATTTGGGTGAAAAAAAATTCTTCCTCAGATATGCTCTAAACCAAGTACTTCTTAACTTATACCTATGTCCTCTAGTTTTGGATACCTCTGCATTGGGGAAAAGTTTCCTTCTATGCACCCTATCTATGCCACTTATAATTTTGAGTACCTCTGTAAGGGACCCCCTCAGCCTCTCTGCTCCAAGGAAAACAAACCCAGGCGATTCACTCACCCTTCATGACTGAAACACTCCATCTCAGGCAATATCCTGATGAATCTCCTCTTCACCCTCTTCAGTGCAGATACATCCTGAACTGTTCCATTGGTGATGAGATCACTTAGCTCTGTCTATTGCATGATGATTTTGCTTTTGGCACGCATGTGGTCGTACGTTGTGATTTCAACACATTGGTTAACAGTTCATTGCATTGTATAACAATGTCATCATCTTCTGATCACACTGAAACTCTATACACTTGCACCAATTTCAACCTCATCATTGTCCTCAGCTGTACGTTGACTGTTGACCTAAACTATTTGACATGCTATTTGATGATAAACTAATTTTCTGTTTCTTCATTCCAGTAATCATCTATTTCAACCTCACCAGTATCTGTAGCATGGCTCTAAACCTATCTATGACTAAAATTTTAATCCATGCCATTTTCACTTTCAGACATGAATATTCTGATCAGGCTTCAGCTTTATGCCTCAGTGTATTCCAAATTTGACTGCACTAAGTCTTGTCCAATTATTACTCAATATGGTGGCACGGTAGCATAGCGGTTAGTGCAACGCTATTACAGTGCCAGCAATCGGGGTTCGATTCCCGTCGCTGTCTGTAAGGAGTTTGTACGTTCTCCCGTGTCTGCGTGGGTTTCCTCTGGGTGCTCAGGTTTCCTCCCACATTGCAAAGATGTATGGGTAGGTTAATTTGGGTTTAAAATGGGCGGCGTGGACTCGTTGGGCCGGAAGGGCCTGTTACCACGCTGTAAATAAAATTAAAATTAAAAAAAATCCACGTTGACTCATAATTGCTGCTGACCCCATAAAATCTTCACTTTAAAATGCTTACCTTCTAATTGTTTTATTCATTCACTTTTTGGAATCTGGGCATCTTTGGCATGGCCAGCATTTATTGCCCATCTTTAATTGCCCTTGAGAAAGTGGCGACAGGTTGCTTCTTTGAACTCCTGCACTCCTAATGGATGTATTTGCTCAATGTTGGGATGGAGCTTCCAGCGATGATAGTAGAATGCTCCAAGTCAGATGGTGTGCAATTTGAAGAGGCAGTACTTATTTGCACCTGAAGTCCATTCCACGTCTTTGCTGATAGAGCATGTAGTTGGAGTAGCCTATGCAGATAACAGCAGTGCACTTTGTTGATGGCACACATGAAAAAAACGAGAGTAGTAGAGCTTTTCTTGATCTCACTTGAGGTGTCAGGAGGTGTCCCACTTGCTGTAGAATACCCAGCCTCTGACCTGCTTTTCTGGTTACAGTTTTTATGTGGTTGCTCCAGTTGAGTTTCTGGTAAATGATGTCCCTCAGGATGTTGATGGTGGAGAACTTGGCAATGGTAATATCAAGAATAGGTGATTAGGCTCCCTCTTGTTGGAATGATCATTGACTAACACTTTTGTACTATGAATTTTAACTTGCTCTTTATCATTTTTTGTGTGTTTACTCCTTCCTTTCACTTTAAGTCTCTTTTATTCCACAATTTTTATAGTTCTGGCAGCTGTCTAGGTCACACTATATGTATTCCTACCCAAATCTCACTATTCCATTTTACTTTTTTATCTGATTTGAACCTAGCTTTTTACCAAATGTTTGGTCAATCCTGCTGAAATCATCTGTGACATGTTCTTTGTATAGCATCTATTTCTGTTACAATTGCAAGCTACCGTTACTGTTCATGTATGGAAATTTGTCCCTTTCAGAATCTTCATTCCAGAACCTCAATTTTGTACACCATGCTTGAAAAGCAAAATAATTGCAGGTGCTGGAAATTTGAAATCAAAACAGCTAATGTTGGAAATATGCGGTGGCTGAGTATTTCCTGCATTCTCTGCTTATGTCTTGCATACTGTTGAAGGTGTTAACTCACACAAATCACAATTTCCTATTCATGCAAACTTTGTCGGCTTCCTGTGCATCCTTAATTTTCTAATGTATTGTAGCGGTTGCTACCGTGGAATAAAACAAGACTCTACTCGGAGGATTGCCAAACAGAACTGGTTTATTTTCCCGCCTTGCGCGGGCCCTTTAAGGGAGAAAAACTCCCGCCCAAAAAAACCGGCAATGACGTAAGTCCTACGTCATCAGGACTTTCCCGCGCGCGGGTTCTCCCCGTCGCTCGGAAAGACGAGGCCCGCCGCCATCTTGGGCCTCGTCGTTCCGACGCCGCGCGACCCGACTGCCGAGCCGGTTCGCCCGACTAGACGGTGAGTCGCCACACAACCCCCCCCAAGAACCGGCGAGACAGTCCCCAAGGTCTGTGGGCTGTGCCAGCTGCCGCTTAGGGGGGCGGCCTCTGCGTCGCGGCGTGGCAACCTCGACAGGCTGTTGCAGATCCAAATGGGCCGGTTTGAGGCGGTCCGCCGTGAAAACCTGTTCCCTGCCTCCAATGTCCAAAATGAAAGTGGATCCGTTATTCCGTATGACTCGGAACGGTCCCTCATATGGTCGTTGCAATGGCACCCGAGGTGTGCCCCTGCGAACGAAAACAAACTTACAGTCCCGTAGTTCCTTGGGCTGGCAGGATGGGGCTTGACCGTGCCATGAGGTGGGAATCGGGGCCAAGGCGCCGAGCTTCTCGCGCAGTCTTTGTAGGACTGCTGGGGGTTGTTCCCCTTGGTCCCGAAGGGCAGGTATGAAATCCCCGGGGACAACTAGTGGCGCCCCGTATACAAGCTCAGCTGACGAAGTGCGGAGGTCTTCTTTGGGGGCAGTGCGTATGCCGAGCAGGACCCAAGGCAGCTCGTCAACCCAGTTAGGACCCTTCAGGCGGGCCATCAAGGCCGATTTTAGATGGCGGTGAAAACGTTCCACCAACCCGTTTGATTGAGGATGGTAGGCCATGGTGGTGTGCAGCTGCGTCCCTAGCAGGTTCGCTAATGCAGCCCAGAGACTGGATGAAGTCTCCAACCTGGGCGGCTGTCTCCTGGTCCAGAGAGCTAACCACATGGTAGTACTTCGTGGAGTCGGAGGTGATCTGCCAAAGGTGGAATTGCGCTTCGGCCTGGTCAAACCAGACGCTGGGCCGAAGTGTCCAAAAGGTGGGCAGCTTGAGGGCCACTGCGTTGGCTGCTGCGCTGTCGTCCATTTCGCGGGTCCAAAAGCCGTTTGGACCGTCGGGGTCACCAATGTAGCGGTTGCTACCGCGGAATAAAACAAGACTCTACTCGGAGGATTGCCAAACAGAACTGGTTTATTTTCCCGCCTTGCGCAGGCCCTTTAAGGGAGAAAAACTCCCGCCCAAAAAAACGGCAATGACGTAAGTCCTACGTCATCAGGACTTTCCCGCGCGCGGGTTCTCCCCGTCGCTCGGAAAGACGAGGCCCGCCGCCATCTTGGGCCTCGTCGCTCCGACGCCGCGCGACCCGACTGCCGAGCCGGTTCGCCCGACTAGACGGTGAGTCGCCACAGTATCAACTTATTGCAGTGGATATTTTAAAGTTCCTTTATTTTTATTTTGCAAGTTTGTAAAGTATTGGTATTGGTTTATTATTGTCACTTGTTGTCACTTGTACCGAGGTACACTGAAAAGCTTGTCTTACAAACCGATCGTGCAGGTCAATTCATTACACAGTGCAGTTACATTGAGTTAGTACAGAGTGCATTGAGGTAGTACAGGTAAAAACAATAACAGTACAGAGTAAAGTGTCACAGCTACAGAGAAAGTGCAGTGCAATAAGGTGCAAGGTCACAACAAGGTAGATTGTGAGGTCATAGTCCACCTCATTGTATAAGGGGACCGTTCAATAGTCTTATCACAGTGGGGTAGAAGCTGTCCTTAAGTCTAGTGGTAGGTGCCCTCAGGCTCCTGTATCTCCTACCCGATGGAAGAGGAGAGAAGAGAGAATGTCCCGGGTGGGTGGGGTCTTTGATTATGCTGGCTGCTACACCAAGACAACAAGGGAGTCTATGCTATGTGAGTCTATTCACGTCCAGAAAAATTTCATAATAAAGTTTTCTTCTCAGCTTCATTTCAATATTTCTAAGTTAATTTCTTGCTTTAGTTGATAAAAGTAGTGACTGAGAGATACTAGATATCTAGAACAGAAATTGTTGTTACAATATATTTAGTGGTTTTTAAATATCTCTCCTGAGAAAATGAAAGCTATAATATTAGACTCCAAGCAGAAAACTCAGGGAGATACTCTAAACTGTGGCCACACCTCCTGTACTGGTGGGCTGCTGTTGGCTGATGCATTAGTAACTCCTGACCAAATGTTACTAAATGTGTTATTAAATACTGGTCTCAAGCTTCTTTATGCATATATCTCTGGAGTTAGGTGTATCAATCTGAAATAGCATATTCAGCATCTGAGCATTCAGCTGTTCTATTTTAAAGAAAATCGGATGTGGGGAATCTGAAATAAAAACGAAAAAAAGATCATGAATCACTCAGCAGGTCAGGTAGTTCTCACAAGGGTTCTTTGCCCTGAAACACTAACTTTGTTTCTCTTTCCACTGATGCTTCCAGACCTGCTGAGGCTTTCTGGCATTTTCTGTTTTTATTTCAGCTGTTCTATCTAACCTCATTTGTAATTGAGTTACCTCAGATAATGAAAATTGAAAAGTATTATGCAGGTTTGAGAGACATTCATAAACTTTAAGGGATTCAGAATAGATGGATTAAGAAAGTGATGTGTAACTGAATTGAAATTGACATTGGCTTGAATTAGAACCAATGTTATGAATTTAGGCTCTCATAAATAGTCATTATTTAGTGAACCAATCTGGAAGTGAACATACACGAGTGCCAGGTAAGCCCATCGCCTCCCCCTCTCCCCCCTACCCCCCACGTCCTCCACCCCCATAGTTGGATTAGATGGGGCATAAGGGAGTTCTGTTCAAGTACAGTTCTTATTTATCTAATTCCAAATAGATAAGGGATCTAATAAAACAACTCTGCTGATCCACATGATTCAATTATTCACTTGCTAAGAATCCTGACCTTGGGTTGGAAGCAGAGGATTTTTCTGTCCACTGTTAGTCAGTTATGATTAAGTGTCCGCAGTTTTCAGATTCATATTCAGATTAGTTTATTGTCATATACAGCAGGGTGCAATGGCAGAGAGGTACTTGCTACTATGGAGCATGCTATATAGCATGCAAACAGGTCCTGTCATGTGGAATCTGAAAATTTAACATATTGGAGATGAGAAAAGCCTCTAAATCCAGAATATATCTTGAAAACAAATCATGCTTGATGAATGGCTGGGTGAATAAAATTAATACATAATCAAAACAGCTATCTAATTAGTACCTAAACATATGCTGCTAGACACATTGATTACTTACAATTGATTCCTTTGGATTGGAAATGGGGACATTTTTCAGTTTATTGTATGCATTAGGTGGTCTACTTAAACATCTTCTGCAAATTTATTTACTAAATATAAATGTATTTTTAACAATTGGCACAGAAAAATTCATCCCTAAGATTGATCACTTCTGTTGAGGTAACAGCAAGTGGCGAAAAGCTATTATTTAGTAATGAAGTGCTTTGAGAGGTTGGTTATGGCGTGAATCAACTCCTGTCTTGGGGATGACCTGGATCTGCTTCAGTTTGCCTACTGCCACAACAGGTCAACAGCAGATGTGATTTCTCTGGCTCTTCACTCTGCTCTGGACCATGTGGACAACAGGAACACATATGTCAGGCTGCTATCCAGTATGGTTGATATAAACACTACTAGACGTTAGTCATTGTGCAGGTCACCGCGCTATGCTAGGGTACTGGTACAATAGATGCCTTTTTGAAGGATACTAATGAAATGTATTCATTTTGGATCTCACATAATGGTCCCTACACCTTTCCCTGTTTTAATTTAATCCTTAATATGCTTATAAAAAAACCTTCGGACTTACCTTACCTTCGGACTTAACTTAAATGCCAGTGACATTTCTTGACCCGCTTTACCTTCCTAATTTCCTTTTTAAGTGTCACTGTACACGTTTTATATTATTGATGGGCTTCCCTTATTGCTAGTTCTCTGCTCTGGACCATGTGGACAACAGGAACACATACGTCAGGCTGCTGTTCATCGACTACACCTCGGTGTGCAAAACAATCAATCCATCCATACTCATCATCAAGCTTCAAGACCTCGGCCTCTGTACCTCCCTCTGCAATTGGATCCTCGACTTCCTCACTGGCACACCCGAATCAGTGAAGATTAGCAACAACATCCCCTCCTTGCTGACCATCAATACAGGTGCACCTCAAGGCTGCGTGCTTAGCCCCCTGCTCTACTCCCTATACACACATGGCAGTGTGGCTAAGCACAACTCAAATGCCATATACAAATATGGTGACACGATGATACCACTTTTGTTGAATGAATCACAGGTGGTGATGAGTCAGCGTAGAGGAGCGAGATAGGACACCTGGTTGAGTGGTGCTGCAACAACAACCTCCCACTCAACGTGAGTAAAACTAAAGAGCTGATTGTTGACTTCAGGAAGGGGAAGGTGAGCAAACAGGCAACAGTCTACTTTGGTAGATTGGCAGTGGAAAGAGTCAGCAGCTTTAAATTCTTGAGCATTAACATATCAGATGACCTGTCCTGGGCGCAGTACGTAGATGCAATCACAATGAAGGTGCACCAGCGTTTTTACTTTCTTAGGAGGTTAAGAAGGTTCAGTACGTCACCGAACAATTGGTTGCATCATGGTCTGGTACAGCAATTTGAATGCGTAGGAATGTTCGAAGCTGCAGAGAGTAGTGGACTCTCCCCACCACCGGTAGTATCTACAGGAGGCACTGCCTCAAGAAGGCAAAATCTATCATCAAAGATCCCCACCATCTGGGCAATGATATCTTCTTGCAGCCACCATCAGCTAGGAGGTACAAAAGCCTGAAGTTCCATACCGCCAGGTTCAAGAGCAGCTACCTGCCATCAACCATTCAGTGCTTGAACCAACCTGCACAACCCTAATCACTACCTCAGTATAGCAAAACTATGACCACTTTGATCACGTTGCACTAAATGGACTTTATTTTTTGTGTGTTCTTTCCTATAAAAATTATGTACAATTTATGTTTTTCTTGTGAATGTTGTGGATCTGATGCTATGTGCCTGTGATGCTGCTGCAAGTAAGTTTTTCATTGCACCTGTGCATTGATGTACTTGTACATGTGACAAAAACTTTTATTCAGAAAATAAATGAACTCAACGAATGGGAAGGTGAAACTTTAGCGCACGTCTCCATAAATAAAGAAGAAGTGCACAATGTCTTAGTAGGCTTAAAGGTGGATAAATCCCCAGTGCAGAATGAGTCATTGAGCACTACAACACAGAAACAGGCCCTTTGGCCCATCTAGTCCATGCCAGCCTGGTTTTCTCCCTAGTTCCATCTACCTGCACCTGGACCATTGCCCTCCATACCTCTCTCATCCATGTACTAATCCAAACTTCTCTTAAATGTTACAATTGAACCTGCATCCACCACTTCTGCTGGTAGCTTCTTCTACACTTGCACCACCCTCTGAGTGAAGTAGATTCCCTCTGATTCCCCTTAAATATTTCACCTTTCACCCTAAACCTATGACCTCTAGTTCTAGTCTCACCCAACCTGAGGGGAAAAAGCCTGTGTGCATTCACCCTATCTATTCCCCTCATAATTTTGTATACCTCTATAAGATCTCCTCTCATTCTCCTGCACTCCAGGAAATAAAGTCCTAACCTATTCAACCTTTCCCTATAACTCAAGTTTTCAATCCTGGCAACATCCATGTAAATTTTCTCTTTCAAGCTTATTGATATCTTTCCTGTAGGTAGGTGACCAGAACTGCATGCAATACTCTAAATTTGGTCTTACCAACATCTTATACAACTTCAACATAATATCTCAACTCCTGTACTCAATGCCCTGATTTATGAAGGCCAATGTGAAGCTCTCTTTGCGACCCTATCTATCTGTGATGCCACTTTCAAGGAATTATGGATCTGTATTCCCAGATCCCTTTGTTCTACCGCACACTTCAGTGCCCTATCACTGTGTAAGTCTTACCCTGGTTTATGCTCCCAAAGTGCAACACCTCACACTTGTCTGCATTAAATTCCATATGCTATTTTTCAGCCTATTTTCCCAGCTGGTCCTGATCAATTTGTAAGCTTTGATAGCCTTCCTCGCTGTCCACTACGCTCCCAATCTTGGTGTCATCCGCAAATTTGCTGATCCAATTTGCCACATTATCATCTAGATCATTAATACAGATGATAAACAACAACAGGCCCAGCACGGATCCCTGCTGCATACCTTTAGTCACTGGCCAATCAGAGAGACTACCATCTACTACCACTCTCTGGCTTCTCCCACTAAGCCAATGTTAAATCCAATTGACTGCTTCATCCTGAATGCCAAGCGACTTAACCTTCTGGACCAGCCTTCCATGCAGGACTTTGTCAAAGGCCTTGCTAAAGTCCATGTAGACAATGTCCACTGCCTTCCTTCGATCAACCTTCCTGGTAACCTCCTTGAGAAATTTTATAAAATTCGTTAGACATGATCTGTCACACACAAAGCCATGTTGTCTATCCCAGGCTGCTATCTGAGGTAAGGGAAGAGATTGCTGGGGCTCTGGCTGAGATTTTTAAATCTTTGCTGACCACAAGTGAAGTACCAGATGACTGGAGGGTGGCAAATGTGGTTCCCCTTTTCAATAAGGGCAGCAGGGAAAAGCCTGGTAATTACAGACCTGTGAGCCTAACATCAGTGAAGTGTTATTGGAAAAAATTCTTGAGGGACAGGATCAGTGATCACTTGGAAAGGCAGGGACTGATCAGAGATAGCTAATGTAGCTTTGTCAAAGGCAGATCTTGTCTGACCAATAGGATTGTATTTTTTGAGAAAGTGGAAAGTGTGCAGATGTGTGTAGTAGATGTAGCTAACATGGACTTCAGTAAGGTCTTTGACAAGGTCCCACATGGGAGATTGGTCCAAAAGGTTAGGCCCATGGATTCAGGATGCTTTCAGGTCAGGTTGGCAAATTGGATCTAGAATTGGCTTGGTTGCACAGGGCTATTATTGCAATACTCCTAGGGTGTATTGAGGGACAAAGCAACATTGGTGTTCAAGTCTAAAGATCTTTGAAGATGGCAGCGCAGGTAGATAATGTGGTTTGGAAATCAAATGGGACACTGGACTTCATTAGTTGAGGCATTTTAAGATCAAATATAAGAGCAGGAAGATTATGCTCAAAATTTTTAAAATACTGGTCGGTCCTCAGCTGGAGTACTTTGTAAAGTTCTGATCACCGTACTATAGGAAAGACATCATAGTGCTGGAGAGGGTGCAGAGAAGATTCACCAGGAGGCTCCATCTATCATTCACCTGCCACTGTCCCAACTTCACCCCCAATCCCCTCCCCTACCTGGCACCACCTGCCTGTCATCTTACACCCTCCTCAGTCCACCAATCACCTGGGATTCCTTTCCCACCACTCCCCTTCTCTTTATACTGGCCATTTTGCCTCTTTGCTATCAATCCTGGTGCAGGGTGTTGACCCGAAATGTCAACAATTCCTTTCCTCCCACAGATGCTCAACCTGCTGAGTTCCTGCAGTAGATTATTTGTTGCTCCAGGTTCCAGCATCTGTAGTCTCTTGTGTCTGCAGGGTATCTTGGTGTTGGGTCTGGGGAATAGTAGTATCCTCCTTGCGTATCTTCTTGATTTACATCTTCAGATTAATCAAGTTGTTAAACTGAGGAAAGGCAAGGTTAGCAGAGAGAATCCACTTTGAAGATCTGTTGATTAGCTGCCTGTCTTTTACCCTTTGTGCAGGAGCTTAAGTACCCTCTCTTAAGTGCTACAAAATGTTCCCTGTCCACCACTACCTTAATTACCTCACTGCTTTGATGGACAAATTGTAAACAAACAGGCACAGTGGTGCAAATAATAAAAATATTCTAGTGTCTAGGGTTCAGTCCTGACTTACAATGCCATCTGTGTGAATTTCAGACGTTCTTCCCATGATCCTGTGGATTTCCTCTGGGTGCTCTGGTTTTCTCCCACCCTCTAAAGATGTGCTGGTTGGTTGGTTAATTGGCCAATGTAATTTGACCCTGCTCTGTAGGTGAGTGGGTGGAGTTGATGGAAATATGGGGAGGATAAAATGGGATTAATATGGTTGGATGCTTGATGATTGATGTAGCTCTGTGTTTCTGTGCTGTATGACTCCATGGCTCGTCCCTGGTTGAGGTAATGTGCTCAATCTCTGGCCTTACCCAAGGGGACATGGTTTATTTTTATGTACTTCTATCAGGTCACCGCTCAGCCTCAGACACTGCAGAGAAAACAGTCCAAGTTTGTCCAGCCTCTCCATATAGTTAATACTTTCCAATCCAGGTAATATTCTGTGGAACTTCTTCTGCACCCTCTCTGCAGCCTCCATATCCTCCTTAGCAGAACCATAGAACAATACAGGCCCTTCGGCCCACCATGTTGTGCCGACCTTCAAACCACTCCTAAGACTATCTAACCCCTTCCTCCCACATATCCCTCTATCTTAAATTCCTCCATATGCTTATCTAACAATCTCTTGAATTTGACCAACGTATCAGCCTCCACCACCACCCCAGGCAGCGCATTCCATGCACCAACCACTCTCTGGGTGAAAAACCTTCCTCTGACGTCTCCCTTGAACTTCCCCCCCATTACCTTAAAGCCATGCCCTCTTGCATTGAGCATTTGTGCCCTGGGAAAGAGGCACTGGCTGTCCACTCTATCTATTCCTCTTAATATTTTGTATATGTCTATCATGTCTCCCCTCATCCTCCTTCTCTCCAATGAGAACAGCCCTAGCTCCTTTAGTCTCTCCTCATAATCCATACTCTCTAATCCAGGCAGCATCCTGGTAAATCTCCTTTGCACCCTTTCCAACGCCTCCACATCCTTCCTATAATGAGGCGACCAGGAATGGACACAGTACTCTAAGTGTGGTCTAACCAGAGTTTTGTAAAGCTGCATCATTACTTCGCGGCTCTTAAACTCGATCCCACAACTTATGAAAGCTAACATCCCATAAGCTTTCTTAACTACCCTATCCAACTGTGTGGCAACTTTCAGTGATCTGTGGATATGAATCCCCAGATCCCTCTGCTCCTCTACACTGCCCAGAATCCTGCCATTTACCTTGTATTCTGCCTTGGAGTTTGTCCTTCCAAAGTGTACGACCTCACACTTCTCTGGATTGAACTCCATCTGCCACTTGTCAGCCCAGCTCTGCATCCTATCAATATCCCTCTGTAAGCTTCGACAGCCTTTCACACTATCCACAACACCACCTGCCTTTGTGTCATCTGCAAACTTGCTAACCCACCCTTCCACCCCCTCATCTAAGTCATTAATAAGTATCACGAAAAGTAGAGGTCCCAGAACCAATCCCTGCGGGACACCACTAGTCACAGCACTCCAATCCGAATACACTCCCTCCACCACAACCCTCTGCTTTCTACAGGCAAGCCAATTCTGAATCCACACGGCCAAACCTCCCTGGATCCCTTGGCCTCTGACCTTCTGAAGAAGCCTACCATGCGGAACCTTGTCAAACGACTTACTAAAATCCATGTAGACCATATCTACTGCATTACCCCCATCAATCTTCTTGGTCACGGTTTTTAAATGTGTCTGAAAATTAAATTTAATTAAATGCAGAAATAACAAAAATTTAAAACATTAAGGTATCGTAAAATAAAGGAAAATTAACACTTACCTTCAGTTAATCTAGGTCTTTCATCCCATTTAAATGAATGATATTGGATATAGCTGGTTAAAACCTGAAGAACCAGGAGGAAAGCTTATACAGCCTTCAGCTTAGCCTTTTAGTGCTCCACCAGAGATCAAATCCAGAAATGGAATGGATAATTTGTATCTGAACTCCAGCTCTTCTGTACTTCTGCTCTTTTTTCAGATTTACACAGTAAGATTAAGGAATCGTGGAATTGTTATGGCACAGAAGAAGGCCATTTGGCAATCAAATCCATGCTTGCTCCCAGTAGAGCAATCCTATCAGTTTCATATCATTGGTCTTTCTCCATACAGGCAGTCCCCAAAATTATGACAGTGTTCTGTTCTTGAGAACTATTTGCAACCCGAACTGTTCGTAAGTCGAAAATGAACACAAACTGTGTGGGAGAGAATTACAGAAACAGTTGTGACGGGAGAATGTGGAGGCACGGGAAGAGTGGCCACCAGCTGGGCTCACCGACTCAGTGAGTGAGTCTGCTCATGCTCCCTGCTCTGCTCGGCTTGACCCAGCCTCTGACCGTTGCAGCTCAGGGGTAGGCGGGGGAGAGAAGGCATGTGGAAATGCCCCATTCCCACCAAACAGGAGGTGTACATGGCCCTGCAGCAGCCGGCAAATCCACCCCCATCCACTCCGCCGGTTTCCCAAAAGCTCCTTTCTATGTACGGGGTTTCCATAAGTTGGGCACTTGTGACCTGTGGAGGACCTATAGTCCGATAATTATTTGTTCTCAGTGCTTATCTAATTCTCTTTTGGAAGCTCTGATTGATTATGTTTTCATCACCCATACAGGCAGCACATTCTAGATCATAATACTTCAGTGCAGAAAAACTTTTCCTCATAGCATCCTTGTATTTTTTTGGCCATCCTTTAGAAGAGAGCCATTTAATCTACATTATCTTTGTTCTGCATGCTAATTATGGGGTTTTCATACATTACAGCAAAAATATGTGAGAAAGGAAGGCTCTACCAGGAAGTTAAGGGTGGTATCAAGTGCAAGAAAAGATATATAATTTTGCATAGATTAGCAGTATCTTGTTTTACTACAAGTGAAAAGTACATTTAAGTCAAAAATCACTGCCAATCTCCTGAGATCTCTGCTTTTCTCGTTCTGTTCCCTTGTACCTATAGTTGTTTCTTTACTTCTGGTGATGCCTTCAGTTGTCTTGATCTAAAGCATTCCCTCTCAAAACCTTTCCACCTCTCTTCCTTGATCATCTCCTTTGAGAAGCTTATTAAAAGTCACCTTTCATTTCTGACCTTACAGTTATGCTGTTGATGGTCATTGTTTTGAATGATCCTGTAAGATGCCTTGGAACATTTTTTTACCATATTAAAGGTACTATAGGAAAGGTGCTATATATTGTTTCACCTGCAAATTTGGAAATTGTGCCCTGTTCATTCAAATTCAAATCATCAATATACGTTAAGAAAAGCAGTGATCCTAATCCTGATCCTTGAAGAACTCCACTGTACACTTCTCCTCTTGTCCAAAAGGCAATTGCTCACTGCCACTCTGTTTCCTGTGACATAGCCAATGCTGTTACAGCCCAACCTCTTTTATTCCATGAGTCTCAATCTTGATGACACCTTATTGAATACCATTTGGAAACCCATATTAACTACATTAAAAATGCACTTCTCTCATTGGCCCACTCTGTTCCTTCATCAGAAAACCCTTCTGTCTTGATTATCTTTTCTCAAACTTATCCCACTATCAAGGTTAAATTGAATAGTTGAAGTCGTGTTATTGTCATATGCACAAGTACGTGTATGCACAGCTGCAGTGAAGAATTTACTTGCAGCAGTGTCACAGGCACATAGCATCAGAAACACAGCATCCACAAGAAAAACATAAATTAAATATAAATTATACACAATTTTAACAAGAAAGAACACAATTAGAACAAAAAAAAGTCTATTGTATTGAAAAATGATCAAAGTGGTCATAGTATTGCTATACTGTAGTGATTGGGGTTGTGCTGGTTGGTTCAAGAACCAAATGGTTGAAGGAAGGTAGCTGTTCTTGAACCTGGTGGTGTGGGACTTCAGGCTTCTGTACCTCCTGCTGTGAGAAGATGGCATGGCCTGGATGGTGGGGATCTTTGATGATAGATGTTGCTTTCTTGAGGGAGCACCTCCTGTAGATACTACTGGTAGTGGGGAGGGATGTGCCCATGATGTATTGGGCTGAGTCCACTACTCTCTGCAGTTTCTTAGGTTCCTGTGCATTCGAATCACCATACCAGACTGTGATGACAGTCTGCAGTTACTTGGTTTATCCCTTTGTTGAACAAGGATGTACTGTTTCCAATTTTCTAGTTCTCAGGCATCACCTCTGATTCCTATCTGTACGAGGTTATTTATTCATTTTAATTGCAGCTAGCCTTTCTGTTACCTCCACTTCATCATTTTGGCCTACTATTATGTTACTACAAAAACCAAATTTTTCTTCCTATGTATATATAGCAATTATTTAACCTATTTAGTAATTGATTCATTTGATAATTCGTATCTTCAAGATTCTTCTTGGTTCATTTACCAGAACACTGAACCAGAGTTTGCAACTAGGCATCTAAAACCATTTTGCTCCCTATGGCAGTTCTGGCTAAAATCTGTCAGGACCAGCATAGTGGTAGATTAATGAGCTAGCTTCATAAACTATGATGGGGCAAGACCATGAATCTCACTGGAACACGCTTGTATGAATCTACGGCCTTATGCACAAATATGATGATTTGCTGTATGGTGTAGAATATGTAGCATTAAAAAAGTGCTGCATAAGATTAAGTAATTAAAAAATGAGGGATTACAAATTTGATAATTGGTTTATCGTTGTCACATATACCGAGATACAGTGAAAAACTTTTGCATGCCATCCATGCAGATCATTTCAAAACAAAAGTACATCAGGGTAGTACAAAGGAAAAAGCAACAACAGAATACAGGATATAGTGTTACAGTTATACTTACAGAGAAAGTGCAGTGCAGGTAGACAATAGGTGTAAAGGCAATGACAAGGTAGATTGTGAGGTCAAGAGTGCATCTTTATTGTACAAGAGGTCTGTTCAAGAGTTTTATAACCGCAGGATAGAAGCTGTCCTTGAACCTGGTGGTGCATCTTTTCAGACTTTTGTATTTTCTGCCTGATGGAAGGGGAGGGAATGTCTGAGGTGGGAGGGGGTCTTTGATTATGTTAGCTGCTTTACCGAGGCAGAGGTAAATGTAGACAGAGTCCATGGAGGGGAGGCTGGCTTTCATGATGGACTGAGCTATGTCCACAACTTTGCAATTTCTTGTTGTCTTGGGCAGACCAGTTGCCATACCAAGCTGTGATGCATTTGCAAGTTATTAATGTACAAATTGAATGAAAGAAATCAGCAGTCTTCACAAAATGTCTGCAGGTGGAGAGGGAAGAAAATCAAAAGGACACAGCAGTAATACCGTAGCAGATCCTAGTTTAGTGTATGGAGGATATAGGGATAGTTGTCCTGATGATTGTTGTGATATATTGCCAAACCGGTAAACAGGTAGATCAGAAGATGACAGACTGTAAGAATTTTTAATAAGGTAAGATGAAGCAAAGGCACCATATACCAGATGGATGGCATAAGATTCCATGATATAAGATGCCTTCCTTCAAATTGTTTCAAATTTACTACTCACTGTGCTTGGTCTGTTCATGCCTCTTTCAATGTATTTCATGCATGTCAGCACAATTGAAAGCATCTACACACTCACATCTTCCAAATATTTCAGAATTAAGTCATTATAGCATAAATTTACTGGCATATTGACCTGAATCTTGCTGACTAATAAGGAACTTATTTCAGCCGCTTGTGGCTCAGTATGTGTCAAGGTTTCAAGAGTGTGCTGCAAAAGACGGAAGTCCAAGCTGATAATGATGGTCTTCTGTTGGACACATTATTGAGCCCAGCATCAGAGCAGTGATGTGCTAAAGAGAAGGGCCAGATGCCCTTTTCATCCTGCCTTCAATTTTGTGACAGGGAGGGCTGAAGGATGAACAGTTGAATGAGTCATCTAATCTGTGGAAAACAAAGGCTAAATAAAACATTTAGTTTTTACTGACCTATTAATATTTTCATATGTTTCAATTAAATTTATTTTTTTATCTTTTTAATTTATAGCTTTCTTTAATCTATTTCAATGTTTTTAAATGTCTCTATTGGAGACATTTGGGTGCAGGATCTTAGGGTATGTTGCCAGGGGCCTATTTGTAATTCAAAATCTGTCCACCTTGTCTTTTGGCTGAGAGGTGCAGGAAGTTAACTCACACAGCCTATGTTTAGGGGCTGCAGCAATTTTGCCCGTTTCCTATTTTGTAATTTGACTGCAGTGGTCTTTGCTGCAAATGACAAATTTATCCCCTGCTGGCCCAGAGCAACCTAAGCCAGTTCCCGAGGTTTTTGATAAACTGCAGACTGTTTGGAAATTATTGTCCTCTCTGCCAATCATTTTTTCTTTCTGTATCACATCAGCAATAAAATATATGACTAGAAAGTCATCTCTAAGTGTTGAAACAATGCTGCACAGTTCATTTGTGCAAATTCATGCAGGAACATGAGGATGGTTTTCAATTTCAATCCTAGTATAACAGTACAGGCACATTTTTTTTGGCAAAACTTTTCAGTGAGGGAAGCAGCACGGATCTTTTACATTGAATTTTGGGTAGCTGTTGGCACTTAGATATACGCCTGAACACATGGTCTAGATTCTACATTGAAGAATAGAGAACTAGGGGAGTTTTTCTGATTGTGATCTCAAGATCTTGGCAGATCAAATCAATTCCAAGAAGATGGTGCTATGTGCCAGAATGCCTAGAAAGTCTTCAAGGTTTAGGGTGACTGCAGAGTTGTCAGCCAGGGATGTTCCTTGGACCAATAAAGAAAGAAGTGCCATGACTTCATTAGATTTGTCAAGATGAGCCCTCCAGTGTTTCACAGTGCATCTCAAATATCCTGCCTTCATCACTTCAGAACTCCAATGACAACTCCCCCCCCACCTCCCGCTATCAGCCACCAACTGCTACCCACCTTTCCCTGATCACTACCAGACACGTATACTATAGACAACCAGGCAGATACCCTCATACACATAACACAATACAATATGCACAGACATCCAGACTGACACATACCCAGATCAAGTAAAACACTCTGTGTCATTGGTGTACTTTGTAAAAGAATTTCCCTTTGTCTTTCTGGCATAGGTTCTTATAACACCATCTGCCACTGCAGACAGAAGCGGGGTCCTTCTTGGGGTCACAGCTTGTCTGGGCTGGAGGAATGGGGTTTTCCTATTGGACATGGGCAGGCTAGACCCATGCCTAAAGAACTGCAGAGGAAATGCTGAAGCTACCCGGGGTGTACATTTAGTTTATGGTCCTTCAAGATCCCCTTCTCCTTTAAAACAGAATGTGAACCAGCCACTTTCCACTGAAGCAACAGGAAAGCAGCAGAGACATGCATTTTTTCTCTTTTTCTTTGCATCTTCTCCAGAGAGATCCACCTCTACCTCTATAACCCAAACTCTAAAACAGGAGGAGGAGTTGTAAGCAGCAGATGAAGGGGAGGCTGAAAAGATATAGAGGAGAAAGGATCCATGAAGGAGAGACACTTGTCACTATTGTCTATAGTCAAGCAAGAGACAAAGGAAATCTCATGTGCTGGCTCTCTGACAAGACTCTTAGTCCTCCCCTGGAGATTTCAGAGGAGAATTATGAGAGAGGACCATTTAGAAGGGTAATTTGAATCTATAAAATGGCTTTAATGAAAGAGCCGATCCCTAATCTTACATAGGCCAGGAGAATGTCATTTCCACGATGGAAGTGATACAGTATGCTTATGCCAGTTAGCATTGACATCTTTGCACTATGGTGACTGAATGCTCAGGTTTCAGCTACCAGAAAAGCATGGGCAGATGCCACTTAATTCTTGTATGCCTTTTTGGGTACTCAGGCTGATCCCAACTCTACCAAATGTCACCTGGAACAGTTGCTATCATGACTGAAAGAGAGATGTTACTTGTGATTTGATTGCTCTTTTCCACAAAGTGCAGGATGTCACCTAGGAGCAGATTGCAGTCCACCAGGAACAGATTGCTATTCTGTGCAGAGAGTTGATTCCCCAGAGAACACTGCTGTCTTCAGGAACTGTGGGATTTGATGGTTGGGATCGAGATACATCTCTTCATTTTAGGTATTCTGTTGGGGTTGAGGATAATTTGATTTCACACCAGTTCTTTTGTTTGGGATGATTGGTGAGGCCAATGTAGAGCCCACAGGTGCGGTTGGAAGCGCTTGGCAGGGCCTGAGGGTGATTAATGTATGAGGTGATGGGCTCCTGGCATTTATGTTGGATTCCTGTGTATTGTCAGACATGGATTTGAGATTCTCAGTGCTGACGTGGATTTTTTTTATTTAGAGAGGTTTTGAGAAAATCCTTAAGTCATTTCTCTCTCTATCTCCTAATCTCTGCATACCAGGCTCCTGTAGGTGGCAAGGGAGGAGATGGCAGGGGCCTTGTCAGAGACTTTTAAATCTTTTGTGGCCACAGGTGAGAGGTAACAGATGATTGGAGGACAGAAACTCTAATACCTTTATTTAAGAAGGGCAGCAGGGGTGAGCCAGGTTGTTACAGGCTTATGAGTCTAACATCAATGGTAGATCTTATTGGATAAAATTCTGAGGGACATGATTAATCTACATTTGTAAAGGGATGAGTAAAAGAGAGCATGGCTTTGCTAGCAAGGACATCCTGTTTGATAAATTTGATTGAGTTATTTGAAGACATTACAAAATATGTTGATGAGGACAATGCAGTTGATGTGGTCTGCATAGACTTCTGTAAGGCCTTTGACAAGATCCAACATGAAGCCAAAAGAATGGAGCCCATGGGAAGCAAGGCAAGTTGACAGATTGGATCCAAAACTGGCCTGGTAATTGGAGGCAGAGGATGATGGTAGAGATTTTTGCTTTGTCGCTGGACATGGGTGAGGTTCCAAAGGACTGGAGAATAGCTAATGTTGTACCAATGTTTAAAAAAGGGTAGCAAAAACAAGCCTGGAAACTACAGGCCAGTGAGTCTGACATTGGTAGTGGGTAAATTGCTGGAGGAGAATCTGAGGACAGGATCTATCAACATTTGGAGAGACAGAGTTTGATTTGGGACAGTCAGCATGACTTTGTGTGTGGGAAGTCGTGTCTGACAAATCTCTTGGAGTTCTTTGAGGAGGTAACCAAGATGACAGATGAGGGTAGGGCAGTGGAGGTTGTCTATTTGGACTTTAGCAAGGCCTTTGACAAGGTCCTTCATGGCAGGCTAATCTAGAAGATAAGGTTATATGGGATCCAGGGAGAAATAGTGGATTGGATTCATAATTGGCTTAGTGGTAGGTAGCAGCCATGGTCAAGGGTTGTTTCTCAAACTAGAGGCCTGTTTCTAGTGGTGTGCCTCAGGTGTTGGTGCTGGGACCTTTGTTGTTTGTAATTTATGTAAATGATTTGGATGTGAATGTACAAGGTAAGGCTAGTAAGTTTGCGGATAATACCAAATTAGGTGGTGTTGTAGATAGCTTAGAAGGTTATGAAAAATTACAGGAGGATCTTGATCAGCTGGGTATGTGGGCTGAGGACTGGCAAATGGCTTTCAATCCAGATAAATGTGAGGTGTTGCATCTTGGGAGATCAAACCAGGGTAGGAATTATACAGTGAATGGTAGTGCCCTGGGGACTGTTGTGGAATAGAGGGACTGAGGAGTGCAAGTGCATAGTTTGCTGAAAGCAGCGTCATAGAGAGATAAGGTGGTGAAGGCGGCTTTTGGCACGCTGGCCTTTGTTAGTCAGGGCATTGAGTATAGGAGTTGGGAAGTTATGTTTCAGTTATATATGACGTTGATGAGGCTGCACTTTTGGCCACCCTGTTATAGGAAAGATGTTATTAAATAAAAAAGAGTGCAGAAAAGATTTACCAGGATGTTGCCTGGACTTGGGGGCCTGAGTTACAAGGAGAGTTGCGTAGACTAGGACTTTATTCCCTGGAACATAGGAGATTGAGGGGTGACCCGATAGAGGTGTATAATATCATGAGGGCCATAGACAGGGTGAAAGCACAGAGTCTTTTTCCCAGGGGAGCTAAAATCAAGAGGGCATAGGTTTAAGATCAGAGGCAAAAGACTTAAAAGGGTCATCGGGACAGCTTCTTCATGCGAATGATGGTGCATATTTGGAATGAGCTGCCAGAAATAGTGGTTCAGGCGGGCAATTTAGTAATATTTAAAAGCCATCTAGATAAGTGCATGGATAGGAGAGGTTTAGAGGGCTATGGGCCAAACACGGGCAGGTGGGACTAGCTCGCTGGGCAACACAGTCAGCATGGATGAGTTGGGCCAAAGGGCCTGTTTCCATGCTGTTTGACTCTTTGACTCTATGATTGTTGACTAGTGGTGTACCACAAGGATCAGTGCTGGAACCCTTACTATTTCTTATATTAACAATTTGGATAGGAATATAGGAGGTATGATTGGTAAGTTTGGAGATGATGTGAAAATTAGTGGTGAGGTTGACAATTAAGGCTACAGGACAATATTGAAGAGTTGATAAAATATGCAGAGTAATGTCAGATGAAATTTAATGCTGATATTCCTTCTGGTGGAGGACTAATAAGGTTAGGACATACACAATGAATGGTAGGGCCCTATAGTTATTGAGGAACAGAGCCACCTTGTTGCAAATGTTCAAGGTGACTGCACAGGTAGATAAGGTGGTAGAGAAGGCATATGGGATTCTTGTCTCTATTAGCTGAGGCATAAGATAAGATAAGATAAGATTTCTTTATTAGTCACATGTACATCAAAACGCACAGTGAAATGCATATTTTGCATAGAGTGTTCTGGGGGCAGCCCGCAAGTGTCGCCAAGCTTCCGGTGTCAACATAGCATGCCCACAACTTCCTAACCCCTATGTCTTTGGAACTTCATGGTTCAACTTTACAAAAAATTGGTTAGGTCACAGCTGGAGTACTGTGTACAGTTCTGGTCACCACACAATAAGAAGAACATGATTGATCCATAGAATGTGCAGAGGAGATACACCAGGATGTTGTCTGCATGGATTATTACAGTTATGGAGAGACTGGACAGGTAGGGTTTGTTATCCTTGGAGCGGAGGAGACTGAGGGGGCATCTGATAGAGGTATCTAAAATTATGAAGAGCGCAGATAGGAGGAAATGTTTCCCTATAGCAGAAGCATCTAAAACTACACGACTTAGGTTTAAGGTTTGGGGTGAGAGATTTAGAGGGGATCTGAGGAAGAATGTTTTCATCCAGAATCATTCTTCCAGGGTCAGGATTCTCACAACATTTAAAGTTCTGGATGAGTACTTGAATTTTCAAGGCATAGAAGGCTGGTCATGGGATTAATATAAATGGGTACTTGTTTTTAATATCCATGGTATTACAGAAAAGAGGACATAGTTTTAAGGTGAGAGGAAGGAGTTTTTAAAGGGGAGCTCAGGGGTAAATATTTTACACGGAGACGGGATGATATTTGGAGCGTGCTACCAGTGGAGGTGGTGGAATCAAATGCCATTATTATGTTTAAGAGGCATTGATACAAGCATAGAAGGAAACAGTCCTAATGTGGGCAAGTGGGATTAGTGTAGCTGGGCAAAAAGGATGTGGTGGACCAAAGGCCCCCTTCTGTGCTGTAAGGTTGTATAGCTATATGACTCCATGATGATCAGCAAGGACATGGTGATCCGGAGGCCCGTTTCTGAGTTTTACGACTCCATGACAGAACTCGGAACAAAATGAGCAGTTCTAGTTGCCCTAACACAGTTGTGGGATCTGGGTTGCAATCAAGCTGAATCCTGTTGTTTGTCTGATCCCTTGAGAATCCCAGTAGACTTACTCTTGTTTTTCAGGATGTCAGCATACCTCCTCTAATACATTGCCCTACCTGTGTACCACAGTCAGCTAACACAAATTTCTGCCACTCATGGTGGAATACTGCAGTCAGAACCCAGCCTTTTCAGGGTAAGGGTTCATTAAGGGCTTCCAGCAGAAATATCTGATGACCCAGTAGGTAAAGTAACCATCCTCCCAGCAGTGTTGTGCCAGTCACAATGTGCTTGGGAGGTTGGGTGGGGGTTACTCCACAGTAGAATGCACTCTTGAAACAGAAACAACAGGATGTTGTTATCAATTTTGTAACTTCCATTTTAATCTAATTTTTTCATCAATGAAATAAAATCTTTCATTCACGCGTTCAATTATCAAGAAACTGATGCCTGTACTGAAACTGTGAAGGCTCAAGAGACATGGACTGAAGCATCGTAGAATACTATTCTTCATTGAAACATGAAGCTTAAAGTCAGCTTTGGTATCACAAGGAAGTTCAGAACTCACATATGTGTACACAGATCCAAAGGCAATTTTCCATTCTACTGAATTGATGAGAAGGTACTGTTCCAGTTTTGAAGGGCATAATTCGGCAGATTTACCCAGAGTGCTCATGGACAGGAAAATGCTCATAGCTTCAGGTTTACTTGGTCTAATCTCTCTCAGGAAGGCATGTTTAGTGATCTTCACCCAGGCCTTGAAATGCTGATGAACAATGAAGATTAATTCAGACTGCAACTGTGCATTGCATGCCCACTGATAGATGAATGTAGATGAAGGCCTGGCAGATTCAATCTTAAACAACACAACAGCCAAAAAGCAACCACAATCTTGTCTTTTTAGTCAAATAATTTGCTTACTGGGTGGAATGCTATTGTGTCATTTCATTTACCATCTTCTGAGCCTTTCCAATTTGGGACCAAGAATTATTGTGGAAATAATGTCCAATGAACCACTCTGAAGGCTTTCTTTCCAATGTTGCCTCTTCACTTAGTTATGCTTAAAGATTCCAATACCAGAGATGCATCAGTTTTTTGCAAGTTCTAGAGAAATTAGTAATTTCTAAATGAAGCATTGTTGAACACATTGTTTAATTTTCATTTATTTTTGGCTTAATAAAGAGTATAGTTCAGCTGACCTGAGAGGCGCTAGTATTGAGTTAATTTGGAAATTTCTGAGGGAATGTTTTCAGATTATGTCACTTCGATTTTGAATTTAAATAATTCCACACAAATATTCAAGATAGAGACGAACTAAATAAATGACTCACCAGTTGTCCAAAATCATTCGAGGTGGCATTAATTCAACAATGCTTTACAGAAACTCCTTGATCCACCTGATGGGCAATTACAGGTGGCCCCTGCATTATGGCTGTTTGGGCAGTGGTAATTCACAAATCACTACCCAAAATTTTGAGATATGGAATAAAATACACTCTCACAGAAATTATGTGGAAAAAATAGAACATAAATAAACACAAAATTAGTTTTTTTCAACTCATGTTTCTTGACACATGTGCTGATGATGTGTCTTTTTGTTATGGAAAATTATGATACAGACCATTTTCTAGGAATGCAACCTACCCGTAACATGGAGGTAATCTGTAATTGCTTGGTGATATTGCTATTGATGACACAAACATGAAGGCAGATGTTTCCTAAATTCTATAACTATCAAGAAGGCATAGAGAGATACAGCACAGAATCTGACTTGACCATCGATCATTCATTTATGCTAGTTCCACGTTAATCCCACTTTTTATTCTTCCCACATTCTCAGAAACTTGCCCCAGATTCTACCACTCAGATAAACACTAAGAGCAATTTACAGTGACCTACCAACCCTCAGGTCTTTGGTATGTGGGAGGAAACTGGAGAAGAAATTGAAGAGGAAAACAACGTGATCACAGAAGGAACATATAAACACCATACAACAGCAACCAAGGTCACGATTAACCCAGGTCTCTGGCAGTATGAGGCAGCGGTTCAACCAACTGCACCTGTGTGCCACCCAATATTTGATTGGATTATTTAAGGCTGCTTAATTGAAGAAATTGATTGATGATATAAGGCAATGCTCATTATTTGATGAAGGGTGCCTTTAACAGCAGGTACTGTGGATTAAGGTTGATGTGCTGTGTTACAAAATTATTTAAAGAACCATCACAGATGGACCTCAAGAAGTCATGAACAATAGTGAGGGTAAGAATACTCTGCATACATCCATCATTATTGAGGTTATCCTTATTTGGTGGTAATAATACTGCATCCATGAGCTGATGTTCACATATATCATCCCAACCTTTGCATTTTTAAGAGGCTTTTAGATTGGCACATGAATATACAGAGAATGGAGGGATATTGGCCATGTGCAGGCAGAAGAAATTTAGTTTAATTTGGCATTGATAAATCTCCTGTAAACTTTCCCCCTCTCACCTTAAAGCTATGCCTTCTAGTATTTGATATTTCCATTCTGGGAAAAAAAAGTCTCCGACTAACTAACCTATCTATACCTCAGAATATGATATACTTTGATATACTTTGACATTCCAGAGAAAACAATCCAAGTTTGTTCAACCTCTCCTTATAGCTAATACTCTCTAATCCAGGCAACATCCTGGTGAACCTCTTCTGCACTCTCTCCAAAGCCTCCACATCCTTCTTGTTATATGGCGACTGGAATTGCACACACTACACAATGAGACCTTACCAAAATTTTATAGAGCTGCAACATAATTTCCCGACTTGTAAACTCAAATATCCTGACCAATGAAGGCAAGTATGCCATACACCTTCTTTACCACTCGAAGTACTGCTGTAATGTTCTCCCAAATCAAAAACGCAACTCCCTCTCCTCTCTTACCTCTCCCTCTATCACACCTGGAGCATCTCTACCCCGGAACATTGAGCTGCAGGTCCTGCCCATCCCTCAAACATGTTTCTTTAATAGCTGTAATATCATAATTCCATGTGCTGATTCATGCTCTGAGCTCGCCTGCTTTACCTGTCAGGCTTCTTGCATTAAAGTAAATGCAGTTTAGCCTGTCAGATCTTCCTCACCTCTTGCCTTTCCCCTGCCTGTCTTGCCTACTGGACTTGCTCACTTTAACTTCCATATATGCCTCAACTTTCTCATCTGCCACGCTACCACTTTGGGTCCCACCCCTTTGTCAGACAGGTTAAAAACCCTCGCAAGTTGCTCTAGCAAATCTCCTTGACAGGATATTGGTCCCCCTCTAGTTCAGGTGTGACTTGTCCCTCTTGTACAGGTCACCTCTGCCCCAGAAGAGATCCCAATTGTCCAAGAATCTGACTCCCTCCGTTAGCCTACCCTATCCTTCTATTCCTATCCTCACTAGCACTGATGAAGGGTGAATACACCCTGAAATATTAAGCTGTCTGTCTTTCCACAGATTCTGCCTGACTTGAGCTTTTTCAGCGTTTTCTGTTTTTACTTAAATGGACCAACCACTTGAACAATGTGGCTATGAAAACAGGTCACTCACCTTCATACCTCAAAGTTTTTCCACTATCTGCAAGGCATAAGTCAGGAGTATAATACTGTTCACTTAACTAGTTGAGTGTAGCTTTAATATTTCTCATCCAGCATCCTAAACCTTCATTCACTAAAGCAGCTGTGCAGTCTGTCCCAATCATAAAATACAGCGCAAGCGCTCACTGTAGCTACTCTAACAGCACATCCAAAACCTGCAAGCTCTATCACCAAGAAGGACATAGACATCAGGCACAAGGTAACAACACCACTTTCTGGTTTCCAACCAAGTCATATACCACTTATTGTTCCTTCATCCTGATTAGGCAAAATGAAGGAGCTCCCTACCGAGCAGCACTGTGGGAGTATTTTCACTGGAAGAACTGCAGTGGTTCAAGAAGGCAGCCCACATCAGACATTAGGAATGGGCAATAAGCGTTAGTCTTGCCAGAAAAATCTACAACCCAAAAAATGAACAAGTAAGAATAATGCTACCCCACAGTGTGCTGATTCATTGTAGCACCCTTGATCATGAAGTCTATGCCTACTATCAAGTAGCTATTTATACATTCCACTTGGTAGTAGTCTTCCATGCCTTGGTGATTCAAGTTCTTGTCTAGATACCTCTCAAATTATCTGACAGTGCCTGCCTCCACCACGTACTCAGGCAGTGTGTTCCTGTTTACAACAACTCTCTGGGTGAAAATTATCTTGCTTATATTGGTTTATTATTGCCACATATACCGAGATACAGTGTAAAGCTTTTGTCTGCATACCATCGAGACAGATCATTCCATACATAAGTACATGGAGGTTGTACCAAAGAAGAACAAGCAGAATGCAGAATATTGTGATAGAGTTACAGCAAGAGTACAGTGCAGGTAGACAAGCATGAGAGCTATGACGAGATAGATTGAGTGATCAAAAGTTCATCTTTGGAGTATAAGAGGTCTGTTCAAGAGTCTTATAACAGTGAGATAGAAGCTGTCCTTGAGCCAGGCAGTACGTGTTCTCAAACTTTTGCATTTTCTGCACGATGGAATGGGGAAGAAGAGAGAATGACCCGGGTGGGAGGGGTCCTTGATTATGTTGGCTGCTTTCCTGAGGCAGCGGGAAGTGAAGACAGAATCAATGGAGAGAAGTAGGTTTTCGTGCTAGACTGAGCTGCGCTCACAACTCTGTAATTTCTTGCTGTCTTGGGCAGAGCAGTTGCCATATCAAGATGGATAGAATGCTTTTTTGGTGCATCTGTAAAAATAGGTGAGGGTCATCGAGGACATGCTGAATTTCTGTAGCCTGAGGTGTTGGTGTGCTTTCTTGTCCATGGTGTCCACATGACTGGACCAGAACAAGTTGTTGGTGATACTTACACCAAGGAACTTGAAGCGCTCAACTATCTCCACCTCAGCATCATTGATACAGACAGGGTTTATATTCTGCCAACTCTTTTGTTTTGCTGACATTGGTCACAGGGAGAGGGTGTTGTCTTGCCACTAAGCTCTCTATCTCTTTCCTGTACTCCATCTCGTTGTTGTTTGAGATCTAGCCCACTATGGTGGTGTCATCTGCAAACTTGTAAATGGAGTTAGAGCAGTTGTGAGTGTGTCCAGATATCCACAAGTTATCAAACAAGTAATCAATGACAAGTTTCAAACTATGCCCTTTGCAATCGTGTATATCTCTATCAGATTACCTTCTCCACCTCCACCTCCCCTTCCCCCTCAGCCTCCTCTGCTGTGAAGAAAATAAACCCAGGCTATCCCGTCCCTCCTCATAACTGAAAAGTTCTTTTCTAGTCCCTCCCAGGCAACATCCTGGTAACTATTTCTCCCACTCCATTGCAATCATGTGCTTGCTTTAGTTTGGTGACTATACACAGTAATCCAGCTTTGACCTAATCAATTTTTTTTTACAAAATCAATGTTTTATTAATGAGTGTCATATCCTCCTTGCTCTTATGAAGGCAAGTATCATGTACACCTTTTTCACCTTATCTATCTTTATAGGGATCCTTGGACTTGTACATCAAGGTCCATCTGTTCCTTAATTCTCCTTAGAGCCCTACTATTCATTGTGTATGTGCTACCCTGTGGCACAGCTAGTACGGTTGCTGCCTCACTGTGCCAGAGACATGGGTTCAATCCTGACCTTGAAGTTTGCACATTCACCCTGTTACTACATGGGTTTTGTCCAGATATTCTGGTTTTCTCCCACATCACAAAGACATACAAGTTGGTAGGCCAGTTGGCCATTGTAAATTGCGCCTGATGTGGGCGAGTGGTAGAATCTGGGGGAGTTGATAAGAATATGGGGAAAATAAAAATGGGATTAATTTATTGGGGTAAATGGGGAGTTGATGGTTGGCATGGACTCGGTGGGCCAAGGGGCCTGTTTCCATGCTGTATCTATCTATCTTTGATTCTTGGACAAAATGCATCATCTCACACATTTTCTGTTCTTCTGTCACTTGGCACCTCACCTATGGTCAGCAAAGATTTAAAAATCTCTGACCAGGTTCCAGCAATCTCCTCCAATAGTAGCCTGGGATACATCTTCTCCAGCCCAGGAGATTTATCCACCTTTGCACATTTAAGCTTGCTATGTCATATAATACCTCTTCTTTTTAAATGATACCATGCTCCAGCCACCCTAAATTCTCCAGCTGCAATATCCTTTCCTTGGTGAGTCTGGATGAAAAGTATTCATTTAAAAAAAATAGAACAGTACAGCACAGTGCAGGCCCTTTGGCCCACCATGTTGTGCTGACCTACATAACCTACCCCCGATCAATTTAACCCTTTCCTCCTACACAGCCCATAACCTTCCATTTTCCTGTCATCCATGTGCCTATCCAAGAGTCTTTTAAATGTTCCTATTGTATCAGCTTCTACCGCCACCCCTGGCAGTGTGTTCCAGGCAACCACCACTCTCTGTCTAAAAAAAAACCTACTTCTGACATCTCCCCTAAACTTTCCTCCACTCACCTTAAATAGATGTCCTCTGCTATTGGCCATTGCTGCCCTGTGAAAAAGGTGCTGACTGTCCACTCTATCTATCCCTCTCATAATCTTGTACACCTTTATCAAGTTGCTTCTCATCCTCCGTCACTCCAAAGAGAAAAGCCCAAGCTTACTCAACCTTTCCTCATAGACATGTTCTCTAATCTAGGCAGCATCCTGGTAAATCTCCTCTGCACCCTCTCTGAAGCTTCCACATCCTTCCTATAATGAGGTGACCAGAACTGAACACAGTACTCTTAACTGTGGCCTCACCAGAGTTTTATAGAGCTGCAACATTACCTTGCAGTTCTTGAATTCAGTCCCCAGACTAATGAAGGCCGACATACCATATGCTTTCTTAACCACCCTATCAACTTGCGCGGCAACTTTGAGGGATCTATGGACTTGGACCTTCTCACTGATAATAATCCTGCCATTAACCTTGTACTCCACCTTCTAGTTCAATCTTCCAAAGTGTATCACTTCACACTTATCTGAATTAAACTCCATCTGCACTCCTCCGTCCAACTCTGCATCCTATCTATATCCCCTTGTAACCTATGTCAATTCACTATCCACAGTGCCTCCAACCTTTGTGTCATCTGCAAACTTACAAACCCACCCGTCCACTTTTTCATCCAAGTCATTTATAAAAATCACAAAAAGCAGGGGTCCCAGAACAGACCCCTGTAGAACACCACTAGTCACCAACCTCCAGGCAGAATACTCTCCATCTACTACCACCCTCTGCCTTCTGTGCGCAAGCCATTCTGAATCCACGCAGCCAAGTCTCCATGGATCCCATGCCTCATGACTTTATGGATGAGCCTACCATGGGGAACCTTGACAAATTCCTTACTAAAATCCATATACACTACATCCACCACTCTACCTTCATCAATATTGACTATGGACTTAGACCCCAAGATCCCTCTGTACTTCAGTGCTATGAAGGGGCCTACCATTAACTGTATACTTCCTCCTTCGATTTGACCTCCCAAAGTGCAACACCTCACACTTGCCTGGATTAAGCTCCATCTGCCACTTCTCTACCCATATCTGTAACTGATCTATATCCCGCTGTATTCTTTTATAGTCCTTTACACTGTCCACGAACTCACCAATCTTGATGTCATCTGCAGACTTGCTAATCCACCCATCTACATTTTCATCCAAGTCATTGGTATATATCACAAACAACGGAGGTCCCAGCACCGATCCTTGTGGAACACCACTGGTCATGGACCTCCAGCCAGAATAACAACCTTCCACCCATACTCTGTCTTCTATGGGCAAGTCAGTTCTGAATCCAAACTTGCAATTCACCCTGGATTCCATACATCTTTATCTTCTGAATCAACCTACCATGAGGGACCTTATCAAATGCCTTACTAAGGTCCATGTAGATAACGTATACTGTCTTGCCCTCATCTAGCACCTTTATCACCTCCTCAAAAAAACTTAGTCAAGTTTGTAAGGCATGACCTTCCCTGCACAAAGCCCTATTGACTGTCTCTAAATAGGCCATGCCTTTCCAAATGAGCATAACTCCTAATCCTCAATATCCTCTCCAGTAATTTATCTACCACCAACGTGAAGCTCACTAGCCTGGATTATCCCTATTTCCCTTCTTGAACAAAGGCAGAACATTTGCTGCTCTCCAGTCCTCTGGGACCTCGCCTGTTGCTAATGAGTACACAAAGGTCTTTTGTGTAAGGTTTAGATTTTTCAGTAAGTTTTTTAAGTAGTCGAGTGGGGGCTGGACTGCGCAGGCGCGGCGCGGGCAGTTTAAAAAGGAGAGAAAAAAAAAACTTCGGAGGACTCGGGCTTCGGTTCAGAGGACTTCGGAGCAGCTAAGTGTTTTCTCTGTTTATCACTTTTATTAGGGTTTTTGGGTGTAAGGGTTAGTTTTTTTGTTAAGGTTTTTAGTGTAAGGTTTACATTTTTTAGTAAGTTTTTTAAGTAGTCGAGTGGGGGCTGGACTGCGCAGGCGCAGCGCGGGCAGCTTAAAAAGCAAACAGCCTTGAAAGCGGGCAGCGTCGGAGCGGGCAGCGGAGTGAGTAGCAGCAGAGTGTTCTGGGCTTTGGCTCAAGGGGCTTCGGCGCGAAGGGGCAAGGAGGGTAAGTAGCTGGTAAGTAGGTAAAGGCAAGGTTTAGCTTTTGGTCATTATAGATTTGTAGGTGGGACTAACTAGGGAAAAAAAAAGGTAGTCAGATGGAGAACATGGTGGTGTGCTGCAGCTGTTTGATGTGGGAACTCGTGGACCTTGCTGCGGTCCAAGATGGCCACATCTGCAGTAAGTGCTTGAGGCTGGAGGAACTTCGGCTCAGAGTTGATGAGCTGGAGTCGCAACTACAAACACTGCGCAGCATAAGGGAGGGAGAGAGATTTGTAGACACGGTGCATCAGGTGACAGTCACCCCCCTTAGGGTAGGTACATCTGAGGTTCAGGAGGCAGATAGAATGGTGACGGTCAGGGGAGGGAAGAGGAAGAAGAAGTCAGGCAGGCAGACAGGACAGAGAGCCCCGGAGGCTGTTCCCCTCAGTAACAAGTTTTCTGCCTTGGAAGCTGTTGAGCGGGATGACCTGCAGGGGCCTAGCTGCAGTTACCAGGTCTCTGGCACTGGGACTGGTACTGCTGCTCAGAAGGGAAGGGTGGGAAAGAGACATGCGGTAGTGATAGGGGACTCGATAGTCAGGGAAACAGACAGGAGGTTCTGTGGCAGTGAGCATGAATCCCGGATGGTATGTTGCCTCCCAGGTGCCAGGGTCCGGGATGTCACTGATTGGGTCCACAGAATTCTTGAGTGGGAGGGAGAGCAGCCAGAAGTTGTGGTCCATATTGGCACCAATGACATAGGTAGGAAGGGGGATGAGGTCCTGAAGAGTGAGTTCAGGGAGCTAGGCAGAAAATTGAGTAACAGGACCTCAAGGGTAGCAATCTCGGGATTGCTGCCAGTGCCACGTGATAGTGAAGGTAGGAATAGGAGGAGGTGGCAGATAAATGTGTGGCTGAGAAGTTGGTGCAGGAGGGAGGGTTTTAGATTTCTGGATCATTGGGATCTCTTCTCGGGAAGGTGGGACCTGTACAGAGAGGACGGGTTACACCCGAACCAGAAGGGGGCCAATATCTTTGCGGCGAGATTTGCTAGGGTGGTACAGGAGGGTTTAAACTAGTTTGTGAGGGGGAAGGGAACCAGAGGAGTAGGTCAGAGGAAGAAGGGAATGGGGAAAAGTTAGATCAAAAAGGTAGAGAGGCTTTGGGGAAGGAGAAGCAGAATACAGGCTGTAAAAGTAGTAAGGTAGATGGACTGAAGTGTGTTTACTTAAATGCAAGAAGTGTCAGGAATAAGGGGGATGAACTGAGGGCTTGGATAAGTATGGGGGACTATGATATCGTGGCTATTACTGAGACGTGGCTGACGTCAGGAGAGGAGTGGATATTGAATATTCCTGGTTTTCGGTGTTTTAAGAGGGATAGGGAAGGGGGGAGAAGAGGTGGAGGGGTGGTGATACTGGTCAGGGACACTGTTACGGCTGTGGAAAAGATGGATGTTGTAGAAGGATCATCTCTAGAGTCCGTATGGGTGGAGTTAAGGAACAAGAAAGGAGCAGTTACTCTACTAGGAGTATTCTATAGGCCCCCTGGTAGCAGTAGAGATATAGAGGAGCAGATTGGCAGGCAGTGTTTGGAGAGAAGCAGAAATAACAGGGTTGTTATAATGGGAGACTTCAACTTCCCAAATATAGACCTGAACCTGCTTAGTGCCAAAGGTTTAGATGGGACAGAATTTGTTAAATGTGTCCAGGAGGGATTCCTGACGCAGTATGTTGACAGGCCGACTAGAGGGAATGGCATGTTAGATCTAGTTTTAGGAAATGAACCGGGACAGGTGAAGGATCTATTGGGGGACAGTGACCATTGCTCCATAACCTTTAAAATTGTCATGGACAGGGACAGGTGCAGAGAGGACAAGAGGTTTTTCAATTGGGGAAGGGCTAACTACGAGGCTATAAGGAGAGAACTTGGGAGTGTAAATTGGGATGTCCTTTTTGAAGGAAAATGTACCATGGGGATGTGGTCGATATTCAGGGATCTTATGCAGGATGTTAGAGATAAATATGTCCCGGTGAGGCAGAGAAGGAATGGCAGGGTGAAGGAACCGTGGGTGACGAGAGAGGTGGAACGACTTGTTAGGGAGAAGAAGGTAACATACGTGAGGTATAAACAGCAAGGTTCAGACAGGGCCCGTGAGGAATATAGGGTAGCGAGGAAGGAACTTAAGAAAGGGCTGAGGAGAGCTAGAAGGAGACATGAAAAGGCTTTGGCTAGTAGGGTTAAGGAAAATGCCAAGGCCTTTTTCAAGTACGTGAAGGGTAGGAGGATGGCTAGGGTGAAGGTAGGTCCGATTAAGGACAAAGGTGGGAGAATTTGCCTGGAGGCGGCAGAAGTGGGAGAAGTTCTGAATGAGTACTTCTCTTCGGTATTCACCAGGGAGAGGGGTCTTGATGATGCGGAAGGGAGTGCTGGTAGGGGTAATGTTCTCGAGGTTGTTGATATCAAGAGAGAGGATGTGTTGAAGTTGTTAAATAATATTAAGACAGATAAATCTCCGGGGCCTGATGGGATTTTCCCCAGGCTGCTTCGAGAGGCTAGGGAGGAGATTGCTGAACCGCTGGTAAGGATCTTTGAGTCCTCGTTGTCTACGGGGGTGGTGCCGGAGGATTGGAGGGTTGCGAATGTGGTCCCCTTGTTCAAAAAAGGTAATAGGGATAGGCCAGGGAATTATAGACTGGTGAGTCTCACGTCTGTGGTGGGTAAGCTGTTAGAAAGGATTCTAAGGGATAGGATTTATGAACACCTTGAGAATCATGGACTGATTAGGGACAGCCAGCATGGCTTTGTGAAGGGAAGATCTTGCCTCACAAGCCTGATAGAGTTCTTTGAGGAGGTGACCAGGAAGATTGATGAGGGCAGTGTGGTGGATGTGGTTTACATGGATTTTAGTAAGGCGTTTGATAAGGTTCCTCATGGTAAGCTTCTTCAGAAGGTCAGAGGCCGAGGGATCCAAGGAAGCTTGGCTGTGTGGATTAGGAATTGGCTTGCATGTAGAAAGCAGGGGGTTGTGGTGGAGGGAGTGCCCTCGGATTGGAAGGCAGTGACTAGTGGTGTCCCACAGGGATCGGTTCTGGGACCTCTACTTTTTGTGATATTTATAGATGACTTAGATGAGGGGGTGGAGGGCTGGGTTAGTAAGTTTGCGGACGACACTAAGATAGGCGGTGTTGTGGATAGTGTGGAGGGCTGTCAGAGCTTACAGAGGGATATTGATAGGATGCAGAGCTGGGCTGACAAGTGGCAGATGGAGTTCAATCCGGAGAAGTGTGAGGTGGTACACTTTGGAAGGACAAACTCCAGGGCAGAGTACAGGGTAAACGGCAAGGTACTTGGCAATGTGGAGGAGCAGAGGGATCTGGGGGTTCATATTCACAGTTCGTTGAAAGTTGCCTCACAGGTGGAAAGAGCAGTTAAGAAGGCCAATGGGATGTTGGCTTTCATAAGTCGTGGGATTGAGTTTAAGAGCCGCGAGGTTATGAGGCAGCTTTACAAAACTCTAGTTAGGCCACACTTAGAGTACTGTGTTCAGTTCTGGTCGCCTCATTATAGGAAGGATGTGGAGGCGTTGGAGAGGGTGCAGAGGAGATTTACCAGGATGCTGCCTGGATTGGAGAGTATTGAATATGAGGAGAGGCTTAAGGTGCTCGGGCTTTATTCACTGGAAAGGAGGAGGATGAGAGGAGACATGATAGAGGTATATAAAATGTTGAGAGGAATAGATAGACAGTCAGCGCCTCCTTCCCAGGGCACCAATGCTCAAGATGAGAGGTCATGGCTTTAAGGTTATGGGTGGGAGGTTCAGGGGAGATGTCAGAGGCAGGTTTTTCACCCAAAGAGTGCTTGGTGCATGGAATGCACTGCCTGGGGTGGTGGTGGAGGCAGATACATTGAACAGGTTCAAGAGCGTGTTGGATAGGCATATGGAGGAACGTGAGATAGAGGGATATGCGGGAGGAAGGGGTTAGGTAGTGTGAGGGTGGTCTGATGGATGGCACAACACGGTGGGCCGAAGGGCCTGTTTTGTGCTGTATGGTTCTATGGTTCAAAGATCCAGCAATCTCCTCCCTTGCTTCTTTCAATATTCTGGGATTATATGCCATCAGGCCCTGGGGATTTATCCACTTTAATGCTTTTCAGAAGACCCAGTCCCACCTCCTCCGTTATCTCAAAATGTCGCAGCACATTAATATGTCCCACTCTTTTTTCACTATCCTCCAAATGCTTCTCCTCAGTAGGTACCGACGCAAAGTACTTATTTAGTACCTCAGGCAATGGTTCTGACTCCAAGCACAAATCTCCTCCTTTATCCTTGAGTGGACCTATCCTCTCCTTAGTTGTCTTCTTTTTCTAAATGTAAGTATAAAATGCCTTGGGATTCTCCTTGATCCTGCTCACCAAGGACATTTCATGGCCCGTTTTGGCCTTCCTAATTGCCTGCTTCAGCGCTTTCCTGCTATCTTTACATTCTACAAGGGCCCAGTCTGATTTTAGCTTCCTCAACCTTTCATATGCCTCCCTTTTCTTCCCGACTAAACTTAGGATCTCTTGAGTCATCCAAGGTTGCCTTACCTTACCATCTTTGTCCTTACTCCTTACCAGAACGTGCAAGTCCTGAACTATGATCAGCTGGTCTTTAAACAACTCCCACATGTCAGATGAGGACTTGTCCGACAGCAGCTGCTTCTAATCAATGTGCCTGAGCTCCTGTCTTATCTTGTCGTAATTACCCTCCCCCAATTTAGTACCTTCCCGCAAGATCCAATTTTTTCCTTACTCATAACTATCTTAAAATGTTCACCCACTGTCAGGTCTGTCACCTGGCCTGGTTCATTTCCCAAAACTAGCTTCCCTATGTTCTCTCCTCCAGTTGGACTCTCCACATACTGTTTCAAGAACCTGTGAAAAAGATTCTGACTTTCTATCTTATCTATGCCCCTCATAATTATGTGAACCTCTATGAGGTCATGCCTCAGCCTCTTATATTCCAGTGAGAACAAACCCAGCCCATCCAATTTCTTCTTATTCCTATAGCAGTACATTCCAGTCTACATCCTGGTGAATCTTTTCTGCACTCTTTTTGTTGTTACCACAGTCTTCCTGTAGTGTGTTGACCAAAATTATACAGAACTATACCAGAAAAGTTTCGTCTAACCAATGTTTTGTGTAGCTGCAACATGATTTCCCAACTCTTATACTCAATGCTTCAGTCTATGAAGGCAAGCATACCAATTGCCTTCTTTACTACTCTACTCACCCTTTGTTGTCACTTTCGGAGAGCTATGGGCTAGCATCCTGAGTTCTCTCTGCAATTCAATGCTCTTCAGGTTCCTCCCATTTACTTTGTATGTCCTACCAGAATTGACTTTCCAAAGTGCATTACCTCACACTTGTCTGGTATATGTTCATTATCCCTCATTATTTACTTTTGAATGTCTTCCACTTGTCAGATGTAGACCCACGTGGTTTACTTTTGCTAGATACTGTCTAACAATATTGAAATCAGGCCTTCCCCCATTTCAGAACCCTAATTTCTGGACCATCTTTATCCCTTTCTATAACGACCTGGAAATTTATTGGCTTGTGATTGCTATCTCCAAAATATTCCCCCACTAACACTCCAATATAGCTGGCTACATTCCCTAAGTTTAGGTCCAACGCTGCCCCTTTTTCAGTAGGATATCTATGTACAGGCCTAAAAATCACTCCTGAATGCACTTTAAAAATTTCACCCCTTCTGAGCTTTTCACACTAAAATAATCCCAGTTAATGTTTGAGAAATTGAAATCCCTTCTGCTATAATTCTAATACTCTTACACTATGCTTGTCTATATACTTACTTCTCAATCTCCTGCTTCCTGATTTTACGTATAATCCCAGTTGAAGTGATCATCATCTTTTTGTTCCTATGCTCTCCCATGACTCATATGGCGTGCTTTCTAGATTATCCTCCCTCATTACCACATTAATGGACTCCTTAATTAATATTGCAATGCTTGTAAGCAGTTTTTTGCATTTTACATATTTGCAGGACTCGCTTATCAGAGATTGTATTGTTTGTGTTATACAGCACCCCAGACAACAGCTATGTAAAATGGATTTAGCTCTAGAAAAATGCACAGTAACCACTGTTGAGTTTATCACAGAGGAATCGCCAGACTGGGGAGAGCTGTGCAGACAAGCAAAGATTATGGGAGACAGAAACTTCTGTCATATCCAACAGGAGATGATGGAAGAGATCATAGGATCTCGGCAGTTTGTCAACACGTGGAGCAAGTACTTCCAAGCTAGAAATATTGTTGGCCTAATAAAAGGAAATACATGTGGTGAAGTGATAGTGAATTATGAAAGTTCAGCCTTGGTAGATCAGATATTGCAGGTATTGTGGACTGAAGTATTAGCAGCTAATAAGGAAATACCCTGGGTTTGGGAAAAAGTACAAATGATGTGGATTGGAAAGTTATTTTGAGAAACAGTACACAATGAAGTGAACAACAAAAGTCCATGGAATGGAATAAGTAAGCCATGCAGAGGCAGAGATAGGGAATACCTGTACATTATGTTCAATGGATTCAGAGTACAGGTATTGCTCAATTTACAGATTTTCATTATAGCTCCACTGACTCTTTGGGTACGTGTCTTCAATTTCCGAAGTTACTTTCTGTTATAATGAACAGTGCACAACTTTTTATCCACAGGAATATATTGCACCAGAATTCCCATAATGCATTTTGTCCAGCTTTATCAATTCACAAAATTTGCTGAATAAAATGTTTCCCAGGATCACATCCCTTTGATATGTTGAGATGGAATAAGATAAGAGGAGGAAATTCTGAGGGACAGGATCTACCAGTGTCGTCTCGGAATTAAGTTCTCACTTCTGTCCGCTGTAAAGTAACACAGTGCCACGAGGTCGATTGGATAAAACGCATTTATTAGCAGTGCACCGCTAAGGAGAGGTCTCTTCAGCACTCGTTAAGAGGTCTCTCCGTACAAAGGAGCAGACAGAAATTTATACAGATATTGTCACGCACACTTAATGCATGCGGCGCCACGAGTTTCGGTCAAGCCACAGAGATCCCGAGACACACATCACACCTATTGTCCAGCATAATTGAGTTATAATCAAGAAATTCAAAGACAGGTATCACCCCTCATTGTTTAGGACAAGCTTCCCACTCGTTGTTTATTGCACCCAATACTCCTATTGTCCAGCATAACGGGACTGAAACCAAGGTTCTGGACAAAGCAATTAACACCTTATCCATTGAGTCAGCAGCTTGCGTGCTCTTGCTTGTGAGGTATTTTTTCTATCCGCTTATAGGTATGGTGACAGTTTTTAACCCTTTACTTCCTTATTCCCTCCTTTTTATCATTACATGATAACCTAGAGTGGCGCTGAGAACGGAGCCGAGAGTTTATTAATAAGGACCTTGCAACAGGTATTTAGACAGGCCAGCACCACACAGCATACTATTATAATAACTACTCCATGCAGCAGGTATGATGCTCATGATCCTCCAAGTAGCCACCCCAACCAACCCGTCCCTCCTGTAAGTCCCTGCCTAAAGCTATCTACTTGCTTCTGAATGTCCTGAATGGCATGGGAAATGTTGTAGGACTCATCTCTCACATTGGTGACACATTTGTCCCCTACTATGGCACATACTCCTCCTTGCAGTGCCAACTGGTAGTCCACAGCATACCGGGTCTGCTGGACATAAAGTCGAAGCTCCGCCAGTTCCTGGTTCACTGCCTCCAGGCCCTTCATAGTACTGTTTCCCAGCGCGGCCAGTCCACAAATAAGGTAGTTCCGGTTTTTTGCGGCTATAGTTCCTGCCGAACCCCCCAGAGAGAGAGTAATCAGAAATAAACGACGATAAGGGAGATCCCAACGTAAAAGGATCCCTCCAGTCCTCACAGAACTCCTCACTAACTGACCGCACTACAAGTCTTTGTCAGACATGAGCCTTCTGGGGGCAGGGGACCGTGACAGGCCCGATCGTTCCCATTGCAAACCAGGCTGGCAGAGTGGAGGTGGCGGTAGTGTAAGTACCATTAAAGAGGAACACATACCCTTCTTTGGCCCGGTAACAGGTTACATTACCCGATTGCTGTGGACTGGGCATCTGAGAATACCAAGAGATTCCAACGACATTTCTCCCATGCTCTCTTAGGTAATTCTCCCTGGTTAGCCATTCTAAAGAGACATTAGACAATTTCACTTGGGTCCCGTTCCCTTCCCCACAAACCCATCGCTCCCCTGAAAGTAACGTAACACACCTAGTGGCAGCGCATTCACGCCTAAACCATCATCCCTTAAATCCAAATTTTCTCTCTACAAGTAGTGGTGGCACATGATAATGTATGCTGTACGATCGCTATCCCACAACCCCATCCTTTACCGGTGAAGCAGTGGGAGAAGGACTGGTGGTTGGTTGTGCTTCTAGGACCTGTTACTGTTCTTTGCAAGCATTTACCTGGCAGCAGCCTCCCGTAAGTTCCCGTCTGCCCAATACACTTTGTTTTTGAGTGTTTGTACTTTAAGATGGCCCTGGGGCTCCAGCTTGGTGTGGCTACAAAAAGGCCTTCCGCTGATTCCGCCAAGGGGTAGCAAACGGTGCGATTCCCATGTAGCTGCATATGTACTTTGTAAAAAAAATAATCCTCTAATGCCCATGCAAGAGTACTAGTAATGGTGAGAAGTCCGAATCTAAGAAATATCATCTTTCTTCCGGCGGCCATTGTTTACAGTCACTCAGACGAATCCAGCGTTCCTGGCCCTGTACTTTCACAGCTGTAGGGGTTTGGAGTAGTATCTGGAGGGGCCCTTCCACCGAGGTCTGAGTTTAGGGCGCTCCCTCAGGGCGCTCCCAATCTCGTATCAGTACCGAATCTCCAATATCCAGGTCAGGCAGTTCCGCATTCTGTCCTTCTAGTGGTTTAAAGGCACTCTCCACCTGTGAATGAAGAAACTTTAGAGAGGACATAGGTTGTCTGAAATACCTTTGTAGTTCATCCCCCATGATATTAAGGTCAACCATGGTGGGGGGCTGGGTGTCAGCGTCCCATAGGGTTCTTCCCTGGCGTCCATAGACGATTTCGGCAGCCGACACCCTGGTGGCTGAGTGGGGGGTAATTCTCATGTGGTATAATGCTAAGGGGAGAACCTTCAGCCAATTTAGACCCGTCTCTGAAACTAATTTAGTTAGTTCATTCTTCAGGGTGCCGTTAGCTCGTTCTACTTTACCCGCGGCCTGAGGGTGGTAGGTGCAATGGAACTGCTGTTCGATATGCAGTGCGTCACACAATTCCTTATTTATTTTCCCTATGAAGTGGGGACCCTTGTCTGAAATTATCTGTTGGGGTACCCCAAACCTTGGTATAACCTCTGTAAGCAATAACTTCACCAACGTTGAGGCCTTATTGTTGGTGGTTGGAAAAGCTTCAATCCATCTACTCAATACATCAACGATAACAAGACAGTACTTATAAAAATGTACACGCGGTAATTCAATAAAGTTGAGTTGTATACATTCAAAAGGACCACCTGGCAAGGGGGTTTTGCCGGGGGTGCACCTCACCCCTTTCCCAGCATTGGTTTGTTGGCATATCAACCACGATCATATTTTGCCTTGCGCTGCTTCCTCCAATCTGGAGTGCCACCAGGTACGTAGTAAAATGTTACTCATTCCCTCCTTGCCAAGATGGGTGTCAGAATGTAGGCAGTCAATAAGCATTGGTAACAAAGAATCAGGTATACATACTTGACCGACTGGAGTAATCCAGAGACCGTGTGGCGCAGAGTGCGTACACCCGTGCGCCTTCGACATTTGTTTTTCTGCGTCGGGGCATCCCCCTGTAAGTGCTGCACAGTGACCATATCTGGGGTGCCCTGCATTGTTATCTTTGGTTTACAAGCAACTGCCTGTTTTTCTGCAGTTGAAACGATTTTAGACCCCTGGTGTGCTGCCAATTTAGCCTCTGCGTCTGCCCTGTTATTGCCCTGTGTTACTAGGGAGGCGTCTGAAAGGTGAGACGAGCATTTAATGATGGCCAATTTGTTAGGGAGGAGGATGGCCTGGAGGAGGTTCTTTACATAAGCTGCATTCTGTATGGGGCTACCTGTAGAGGTCAAAAATCCCCTGTGCGCCCAGAGTTGGCCAAAATCATGGGCAACTCCAAAAGCACAGCGGGAATCAGTGAAGATGTTAGCTACTTTGTCCTTGGCTAAAATACAAGCTCTGGTCAGGGCAAAGAAAAGTTCTGCTTTTTGGGCAGAGACTGGGGGCTGCAAAGATGCAGACTCCACAACGTGGGAGTCGTTTACTATGGCATAGCCGCAAAGGCGAGTTCCCTGTGCAGAAATGGAGGAACTACCGGTGACATACAGGTTTAAGTCTGCTGACCGGAAGGCCTTATCCGAAAGGTCCAGACGGGGTGTAGTTGAAAAGTGGTTATGGCGTTAAAACAGTCATGTGGTGGATCTGCAAGATTCTCCGGTGGGGCCTCTGGAAAGGTGGCAGGGTTATGGTGGTGCAGTAGGCAAAAAGTGAGGAGTGGGTTATTCAGGAGCGCTACCTCATATCTGTTTAAGTGGGCCTGAGTAAGGTGTTGCGTCTGATGAGAGGTTAGGAGTGCCATTATGGTGTGGGAGGAATAAACAACTACTGACTGTTGCAGGGTTATATTGGAGGCTGCTGTTACTTGGGAATAGATGGCTGGAAGCATCTGTGAGCATGGCGGGAGCCCCCTGGTAACTGGGTCCAGCCGAGTGGAATAATATGCCACCGGTCTTTTTCTATCCCATGGGTTGAGTAAGGACGGCTGTAGTGCAGTCCTCCAGAACATTCACAAAAAGCTGAAATGGGCGGTCATATAGAGGGCGTCCCAGGGCCGGGGTGGTGGCAAGGGCCTGTTTGAGCTTATCAAAGGCCTCCTTTCGTTCCTCCATAAGTTCAGAAGGTCCCACGGACTGGCTTGAAGCCAGGGGTGTGAGGTGCTTAGTAAGGAGGGCCACATTAGGTAGCCACTGCCTGCAGAGATTTACTAAACCTAAGAAGGCGCACATACCCTTCGGGGTAGTGGGCGGTGGGGTAGCAATGATGGGTGCAATATGTTCAGGATTGAGCCTGAAGAGTGTGACCAGAAATTTCACCTGATGCTGGGTACTTTTTACTTTCTGTAGAGGTATTACGTATCCCCAAGAGTGGAGTGCGTTAAGTAGTCTATTGGTGTCCGCGACGTTGGCGGGCTCTGAGGGGCTTGCCAATAAAAAGGTTATCGACATACTGGACAATGGTGGGATTTGTCAGAAAGTTGCAACCCTTGGAGTTGTTTATGCAAAACTTAGGAGAAAATAGTTGGAGAGTGTGTAGAACCTTGCGGAGGCACGTCCAGGTGTATTGCTGACCTTGGAAGGTGAAAGCAAACAGGTACTGCGAGTTGGGATTAGGGGAATTGCAAAAAAATGCATGCTGGAGGTCCACAATAGTAAAAATACAGGAGTCGGCAGGGATGCTGCTGAGAATGGTGGCTGGGTTCGGGACCACGGGATGTCATGTCTCCACTATCTCATTGACCTTACGCAGGTCTTGTACAAGGCACCATTCCGTCCGTTGGGGTTTGGGGATGGTAAAATGGGGGTGTTGCAAGGTGATTGGCAAGGAATCAGAATGCCCTGTTTGCAGAATGAATCTATTAAATGGGTTGATGCCGTCAACTGCCTCTCTCCGAAGGGGGGTACTGTGGGACGGAAGGCAGTTGTGCTCCCGGTCTTACATGGATTTGGACTGGGGTCACTGGGGTGAATCCTACCTCAGCTTTCGACGTGGGCTCATAAATTGGGAGTTGGCTCATCCGAAGGGAGTCGGTGGGGCAGATGGTGGCGTAAACAGCCTGTCATCGAGAAGGGGTGAGGTAATGTCAGGGTCCCTTCTGGCAGTATCTAGGGAATCCCGTAAAGGCCTGTGTCTGCCTGTGCCTCAAGCCGGTGGGCTAGAATCCAGCTCCTTTGGTTATGACCCTCATTAACTGACAGGGTAATGTGAGGGGACATCAAGCCTGACTGATTCCACAATTCATTAGGCACTTGAACTAAAAGTGCTGCCCCTTCCTTACCTACTACTTCCCTTAAAATAGTGACAGTCACCATGCTACCCAGGTAGGAGCATACAACCCTTCTAGCTCTCTTGAGACCCCTGTGGGGTCATAAGCTAGTATCACATGCGGGTCAGGGGTTTTCAAGGGTGGGTCAAAATCTCTGTTCGTGAAGTTCACCGTCCACCACTGAGGAGGCTGGTGAATCCAGACGATCCTATGGGGTTTAGGGCCAGTAATGGTAATTCCTTCATCCAGGCATTGTATTTTGAGTCGGAGGGAGCAGAGCAGGTCCCTCCTGGCCAAGTTAACCCCTAGGTCTGGGGTTACTGTGAATTGGATCAGACATTCCCGATCTCCAAATTTCACTTGTAAAGGTTCAGTTAAGGGGTAGGATCTTTCCTGTCCCTCCAGCCCGCTCAATGGAACTGAGGCAGTGGACAGTTTAAAATCATGCTGGGTGATACAAGGAGCTTCGAGGGATGAGGTATTTGCCCCCGTGTCTATCATAAAGGGGATCGGCTTTCCCTCAACTAAGAAGTTGACGATGGGTTCATCGACCGGGTAATCGGTGAGGGTAGGGTACATGGAATGGCTACTCCCCACAGCTAGTCAGGCAGAAAACGGGTTGTTAGTTGAAAAAGGTTGTTGTCTACCGGGGGGTCTAGTCTGCTGATGGCAGTAGTGGGGGCAGTCCCGCCGCCAATGGTCAGGTGCCCCACAAAGGTAGCATCCTGTCGACCTGACGCTCGCCGGTGCGGGTTATTGGGGTCCCCTGGGTTCTGGGTAATTAGGAGGGGGTGGTGGTGGCTCACAAGGGGGGCCTGTACGCTGGGGCTCTTGCGTCATTGGGGTACAGTGGATATCCTTTACCAGGCCGGTCAACCCCTCCTGGAACGCAAAACTGCCATTCCATTTGATATCCCGTATTATCGGAGTAGGGAGGTCGGGTCCGAGGGGGTCTCTGGACCATTTCCTGTTTTACCCTTGTGGCTTTTGAATTGTGCCCGGAAGTGGACTAGGGCCCTCCTCATGGCTTGTTATGTATGGTCAGGCCAATTCATGTTATTAGTGCGGATAGCTGACGCCACTCCCTCAAGAATACATTGTAATAGGAGGGCGTTAAACTGGGGGGAGGCATTGCCTCTGTTGTAGGCATCGTCCCCCGCATAGGTAACCGGTAAAGTGGAACAGAAATGGTCCCAAAAATCTGGGCCGTCCTCATCCTGTTTCAGTCGGCATTCTAAAACCTTAGTTATGTCAATAGGCTGTTGGAGGGTTTTGCGAAGGGCAGTTCTAATGGTGGTTACCTGGTCCTGAGGCCGGACGGCTGCCTGAAAGGCTGTCCAGTCCACATAGTTTCCCAGGTGTTCTTTCCACCTTTCCCCCTCATTAGTTGTAAGGGCCATGCAATGAAGACTGCAAAGGTCTTGGGGGGTGGCCTGGTACTTCTGAATTGTTCCGATCACATAATCTATGAAATCCTCCGGGTTGGTTTTATGGTTGGGCGCCTGACTCATGATTAGGCACTTCTCCTGAGGCTTCCAAGGGGTGTAGATTTGGATTGTAGGATTAGTGCTCGCTTGGGTTGGATCGGGATTGGGAACACTCCTGTTGGAGAATTGTATTTTAACCTTGGCTCCCTTTACCTTATTCAACATAGGTGGTGGGCCGGGATCTTTAGGGTCATCATAATCAGGAGTAGAATTGGAGTCATAATCGGTGTCTGTCTGAGAATCCACTAACGGTCTGTCCCCTACCAAAAAGTTCCGTTGCTTGTCTGTGGCCTTGGAGCCGTTCGTATATGGGCTTTCTCTCTGTCTAAGCTGATTCCTGGCTTGGGACGCAATAGGGCCATGGAATTGTCCTTGGGACGGGACTTGGCTGGCAGTCGGTGGTGGTGAGAGCGGAACAGTTTGCGGACTAGTCGCATTATATGGTGGCGGCAGTGAAAAGGTGGGGTAGGTAGGGGCTGTGGGTTGGACCATCCAATCCTCCTAATTTTCGTCCGTATCATTACTTTGGAACAACAGGGGCATGCCAGACATGTTGGGAGGTACCTCCACTTTATCCTTATTTCTTTTATTTTTATTCCTACGTTTTTCCTTATTCTCCAGATCTACCCCTTCTCTATCTCTTCTGTTCCTCTCAGCATCGTGGTCTCCGCACTGAGACTTCAGAACTTCCCAACTTCCCAACTCTTAGGATTTCCCTTTTCATCACACACACTAATTCCCATTCTGTGCGCATTATGTTCCCAACTATTCTATTTAGATTTATTTGTTAGGTCTTTGGCTGTTTTTCTTCAAGTAGACATTAATATTTTCCATTTTTCCCCTGTATTGTGCTCCCAAATCGCCCTTTCTGCTTTTAGGCACTTATCCACATCCCAAGTTCCCCTCAGTGGCCATATTTAATTTCCCAATTTTTTATTAAGGCATGCCGATAATTTACAGAAGTTACTCTCATTCTTCGGATCGTCTTTACATAACTTAGATAGTGGGGTATTGGACCCAGACTTATCAAGAGTTTGTCCCATTTTGTTTTCTTCCCGATCGTACAGTACAAATCGCTGCAATTATCTATAAGATTGGTCTCTTTCCTTCACCCACTTCAGGTTCCTGACCTTTCCCTGTGGGATTTCCCCTCTTAAGAACCGGTCTAAGGCAGGGTGGTAGTACCGGAGAACCAATCTCAAAACTTAGAGCTCAAAACTTTCAAATTCACAAACTTAAAACCCAAACCTGGGGACTCGAACCCCAAACCCGAAACTGGGGACTTGAACCCCAAACGCGAAACTAACGAAACTGGGGACTTGAACCCCGAACCTGAAATTACCTTAACTGGGGACTCGAACCCCTCTTACCTGTGGCACTCGGACAGGTTCGCGAGGAGTCCGTCAGAGGATATTCGACAAGCGAAGGGATCGATCAGGTGTCCGACTCCCTGAAAGGGATCAAGGTGAATCGTACCTTGTGGGCCCTTCTGTCTCAGGTAGTCGTTATCCCCGTCGATTGCTCACGCCGCTTCCGAAACCTCGTATTGGACTCCTGGCTGGCTCGCCAAGTTGTCGTTTCGGAATTAAGTTTTCACTTCTGTCCGCTGTAAAGTAACACAGTGCCACGAGGTCGATTCGATAAAACGCGTTTATTAGCAGTGCACCGCTAAGGAGCGTCTCTTCAGCACTCGTTAAGAGTTGCTTTCCCGAGGTCTCTCCGTACAAAGGAGCAGACAGAAATTTATACAGATATTGTCACGCACACTTAGTGCATGCGGCGCCACGAGTTTCGGTCAAGCCACAGAGATCCCGAGACAGACATCGCACCTATTGTCCAGCATAACTGAGTTATAATCAAGAAATTCAAAGACAGGTATCACCCCTCATTGTTTAGGACAAGCTTCCCACTCATTGTTTATTGCACCCAGTACTCCTATTGTTTAGCATAACGGGACTGAAACCAAGGTTCCGGACAAAGTAATTAACACCTTATCCATTGAGTCAGCAGCTTGCGTGCTCTTGCTTGTGAGGTATTTTTTCTATCCGCTATAGGTATGGTGACAGTTTTTAACCCTTTACTTCCTCACCAGCATTTGGATAGAGTCTGAGTAGGAGGAGTCAACATGGCTTTGTGTGGGGAAAGTCACGTTTGACAAATCTTTTAGATTTTTTTTAAAGAGGTAACCAAAAGGTTAGAGCAATGGATGTTGTCTATTTGAACTTCAGCGAGGCCTTCGACAAGGTCCCGCATGGTAGGCTGGTCTGGAAGGTTAGGTCCTGTGGAGTCCAGAGAGAGGTGGATTCAAAATTGGCTCGGAGGTAAGCAGAAAGTTGTTTCTCAGAATGGAGACTGCTGACCGGTGGCCTGCTGCAGGAGTTGATGTTGGAACCCTTTGTTATTCATTACTTTTCTGAATGATTTGGATGTGAATCCACAAGGCTTGATCAGTAAGTTTGCAGATGATACGAAATTAGGAGGCATTGTTGATTGTGAAGAAGGTTATTGTAGCTTACAGGGGGATCTTGATCAGTTAGGGAAGTGGGCCGAGGAGTGGCAAATGGATTTCAGTACAGGTAAGTGTGAGATGATGAATTTTGGAAAGTCATACCAGTGTATGACTTATTCAATGAATGCTAGGGCACCAGCGAATGTAATGAACAAAAGGACCGAGGAGTACAAGTGAACAGTTTGTTGAAAGTGACGTTACAGGTAGATAGGGTGGTGATAAAGGTATTTAGCATGCTGGCCTTTATCAGTCAGGGCATTGAGTATAGGAGTTGAGATCTTATGTTGTAATTGCATATATCATTAGTGAGGCCAAACTTGAGTACTGTGTACAGTTTTGATCACCTTGTTATAGAAAAGATGTGGTTAAACTGGAAAGAGTACAGGAAAGATTTACGAGGATGTTGCCAGGACCAGAGGACCTGAGTTATAGGGAGAGGTTGGCCAGGCTAGGTCTTTATTCCTTGGAATGTAGGAGAATGGGGGGTGACCTCATAGAAGTGTTTAACAGTCTTTTCCCCAGGGTAGGGGAGTCCAAAACTAGGGGGCATAGGTTTAGGGTGAGAGTGGAAAGACTTAAAAGGGACTTGAGGGGCTTCTTTTTCACGCAGAGGATGATGAGTATATGGAAATAGCTGCCAGAGGAAGTGGTTGAGGCAGGTACAATAGAATCATTTAAGAAGCACTTGGACAGGTACATGGAGGGGTGGGGCTTAGAGAGATACGGGCCAAACGCAGAAAATTACGGCTAGCTGGGTGGACAACATGATCAACATGGACTGGTAGGGTGGAAGGGTCCGTGCTGTATTGCTCTATGACTCTAAGTTGAATAATGTATGTATCTGGTGCTAAGTGAAGTCTGTTGTGAAAGCATACAGTGACTTTAAATGTGTAATGTCATCCTGAAGCAAGTGATCAATCTTGTGGCAGTGCAGTTAAAATCAATGACTCATGTGCTATCAATGCAAAACAAGACAGCACTAAAACCAGCTCTGAAATATTCTTTGTCGGTAGTAAACCCAATGAATTAAGAGATCTATAATGGAGATTTTATTGTGGTTGACGAGGAAGATTTTGCATGTATACTTGGAATGGAGGGATTGTCCAGCAGAAGGGACTGACAAAGTTGTATCATCTTGGAGGTAGGCAAAAGAATACAGGCACACTACAGCCATCATGTTACCAGAGACCAACCACCATCAAGAGGATGAAGTGTATCTTAGATGTGTTTGAAGGCAGTGGTGATTTGACAGACACCACAACCCAAATCATTCAAGGGAGTGGGGCATTGGTTTGGGGCTGGAAGGATTGTTCATTGACACAAGTATCTGGAGGACATTGTGCTATAGCACGCACAGAGACTGACTAATTCTTTTGGATATTCATTTTCCTTTATTTTCATTATTAAAGAAGGGATGTAACATTTGTGAATCATGTAATATTGGATGCATACTCCTATTAGCCTGTGACCAACTGCAGTGTCTATATATTACCACAATATTTAGGGAAGTCTCTGTCAGCAGAGAAATTGCCTTCTTATCTAGTGGTAATAGACATACAACAGAGAAAGGATATATGTCTTTTCCTATGTTTTTGTTTAATAATCCACTTCATTAGGGTAACCAACCAGCTGGCCTCCTTAGAAAGTGATACTGTTAACTGTGTAACAGAGCCAAGGTACAAAGAAATGTGTGTTCCATAATCAAGTTAGATAGAATGGTGAACTGTCAGGGGAGGGGAAAGGAAAAAGAAAACAAACAGGCAGATAGAGCAGAGGACCCCGGAGGCTGTTCCCCTCAGTAACAGGTTTTCTGCTTTGGAGGCTGTTGAAGGAGATGACCTGCCAGGGCCTAGCAGCAGTAGCTAGGGCTGTGACACTGGGACTGGTCCTGCTGCTCAGAAGGGAAGGGAGGAGAGGAGGAAGGCAGTAGTGATAGGGGACTCGATAGGGAAATAGATAGGAGGTTCTGTGGCAGTGAGCATAAATCCCGGCTGGTATGTTGCCTCCCAGGTGCCAGGGTCCGGGATGTCACTGATCGGGTTCATAGGATTCTAGAGCGGAAGGGAGAACAGCCAGAAGTCGTGGTTCATGTTGGTACCAATGACATAGGTGGGAAGAGGGATGAGGTCCTGAAAAGTGAGTTTAGCGAACTAGGCAGAAGGCCGAAGGATAGGACCTCGAGGGTAGCGATCTCGGGATTGCTGCCAGTGCCATGCGATAGTGAAGGTAGGAATAGGAGGAGATGGCAAATAAATGCGTGGCTGAGAAGTTGGTGCAGGAGGGAAGGTTTTAGATTTTAGTATCATTAGGATCTCTTCTGGGGAACGTGGGACCTGTACAGAGAGGACAGGTTACACCGGAAGTTGAGGGGGGCCAATATCCTTGTGGCCAGGTTTGCTAGGGTGGTTCAGGAGGGTTTAAACTAGATTGCGAGGGGGAAGGGAACCAGAGGAGTAGGTCAGAGGAAGAAGAGGATGGGGAAAAGTCAGATCTGACAGGTAGAGAGGCTTTGAGGAAGGAGAAGCAGAGTACAGGCTACAAAAGTAGTAAGGTGGATGGGCTAAAGTGCATTTACTTGGATGCGAGAAGCATCAGGAATAAGGGAGATGAACTGAGAGCTTGAATAAGTACATGGGACTATGATATTGTGGCTATTACAGAGAGATGGCTGACATCAGGGCAGGAATGGATATTGAATATTCCTGGTTTTCAGTGTTTTAAAAGGGATGGGGGGGAGAGGAGGAGGAGGGGTGGTGATACTGGTCAGAGACACTGTTACAGCTGCAGAAAGGGTAGATAATGTAGAAGGATCCTCTCTAGAGTCAATATGGGTGGAAGTTAGGAAAAAGAAAGGAGCAGTTACCCTCCTGGGAGTATTCTATAGGCCCCCCAGTAGCAGTAGGGATACTGAAGAGCAGATTGGGAGGCAGTTTTTGGAGAGATGCGGAAATAACAGGGTTATTATAATGGGAGACTTCAGCTATCCAAATATTAATTGGCACCTACTTAGTGCCAAAGGTTTAGACGGGGCGCAGTGTTTTAAGTGTGTCCAGGACGGATTCCTGACACGGTATGTTGACAGGCCAACTAGAGCGAATGCCATATTAGATCTAGTTTTAGGTAATGAACCGGGTCAGGTGACAGATCTATTGGTGGGTGAGCATTTGGGGGACAGTGACCATTGCTCCATAACCTTTAGAATTGTCATGGACAGGGATAGGAGCAAAGAGAATGGGAAGATATTTAATTGGGGAAAGGCAAATTATGAGGCTATAAGGTGAGAACTTGGGAGTGTAAATTGGGATGACATTTTTGAAGGGAAATGTACTATGGAGATGTGGTCGATGTTCAGGGATCTTTTGCAGGATGTTAGGGATAAATTTGTCCCGGTGAGGCAGAGAAGGAATGGTAGGGTGAAGGAAGCGTGGGTGACGAGAGAGGTGGAACAACTAGTTAGGAAGAAGAGGGCAGCATACATAAGGTGTAAGCAGCAAGGATCGGACAGGGCTCGTGAGGAATATAGAGTAGCAAGGAAGGAACTTAAGAAAGGGCTGAGGATAGCGAGAAGGGGACATGAAAAGGCTTTGGCAAGTAGGGTTAAGGAGAATCCCAAGGCTTTTTTCTCGTACATAAAGAGCAGAAGGATGGCTAGGGTAAAGGTAGGTCTGATTAAAGACAAAGGTGGGAGGATGTGCCTGGAAGCTGTGGAAGTGGGTGAGGTTCTCAATGAATACTTCTCTTCAGTATTCACCAAGGAGAGGGGTCATGATGATGCTGAGAACAGTGTAGGTGAGGGTAATGTTCTAGAGTATGTAGATATTAAGAGAGAGGATGTGTTGGAGTTGTTAGAAAATATTAGGACAGATAAGTCCCCAGGGCCTGATGGAATATTCCCCAGGCTGCTTCGTGAGGCGAGGGAGGAGATTGCTGAACCATTGGCTAGGATCTTTGAGTCCTCATTGTCAACGGGGATGGTACTGGAGGATTGGAGGGTGGCAAATGTTGTCGCCTTATTCAAAAAAGGTAGTAGGGATAGTCCAGGGAATTACAGACCGGTGAGCCTTACGTCTGTGGTGGGTAAGCTGTTGGAAAGGATTCTAAGAGATAGGATCTATGAGCATTTGGAGAAACATGGACTGATTAGGGACAGCCAGCTTGGCTTTGTGAAGGGAAGATCTTGCCTCACAAGCCTGATAGGGTTCTTTGAGGAGGTGACCAGGAAGATTGATGAGGGTAGTGCAGTGGATGTGGTCTACATGGATTTTAGTAAGGCGTTTGACATGGTTCCATATGGTAGGCTTCTTCAGAAGGTCAGAGGCCAAGGGATCCGGGGGAGCTTGGCTGTGTGGATTCAAAATTGGCTTGCCTGTAGAAAGCAGAGGGTTGTGGTGGAGGGAGTGCATTCGGATTGGAGGGCTGTGACTAGCGGTGTCCCGCCGGGATCGGTTCTGGGACCTCTACTTTTTGTGATATTTATTAACGACTTAGACGAGGGGGTGGAAGGCTGGGTTAGCAAGTTTGCAGATGACACAAAGATTGGTGGTGTTGTGGATAGTGTGGAGGGCTGTCGAAGCTTACAAAGGGATATTGATAGGATGCAGAGCTGGGTTGACAAGTGGCAGATGGAGTTCAATCCAGAGAAATGTGAGGTAGTACACTTTGGAAGGACAAACTCCAAGGCGGAATACAAGGTAAATGGCAGGATTCTGGGCAGTGTGGAGGAACAGAGGGATCTGGGGGTTCATATCCACAGATCACTGAAAGTTGCCTCGTAGGTGGATAGGGTAGTTAAGAAAGCTTATGGGATGTTAGCTTTCATAAGTCGTGGGATCGAGTTTAAGAGCCGCGAAGTGATGATGCAGCTTTACAAAACTCTGGTTAGGCCACACTTAGAGCACTGTGTCCAGTTCTGGTCGCCTCATTATAGGAAGGATGTGGAGGCATTGGAAAGGGTGCAGAGGAGATTTACCAGGATGCTGCCTGGATTAGAGAGTATGGATTATGAGGAGAGACTAAAAGAGCTAGGGCTGTTCTCATTGGAGAGAAGGAGGATGAGGGGAGACATAATAGAGGTGTACAAGATATTGAGAGTAATAGATAGAGTGGACAGCCAGTGCCTCTTTCCCAGGGCACCAATGCTCAAAACAAGAGGACATGGCTTTAAGGTATTGGGTGGGAAGTTCAAGGGTGATGTTGGAGGCAGGTTTTTCACCCAGGGAGTGGTTGGTGCATGGAATGTGCTGCCTGGGGCGGTGGTGGAGGCTGATACATTGGACAAGTTCAAGAGATTGTTAGATAAGCATATGGAGGAATTTAAGTCAGAGGGATATGTGGGAGGAAGGGGTTAGGTAGTCTTAGGTGTGGTTTGAATGGCGGCACAACATGGTGGGCCGAAGGGCCTGTATTGTGCTGTATTGTTCTGTGGTTCTAAGTATATATTAAGGTTGTGCCACAGGAAGGGAGACATGTTATAGAAAGTAAAATGCTATAAGCATACAATGATGTGGAGGGAGAGAGCCATATCCTAAAAACAGAATGTCATAAAGAGGCAGCTGTCCTGTACAGCTCTCTTAGGGCAGGTTCGTATGATGCTGATTATATGTTACTGTGACAGCTATGTGATAGGTAAACTGGGGTTATAATGTAGTGACATTATTGGACAAAGTATTTTTCAGTAAGATTAGGAAGACGTTTATTTATTATTCAGCATTACATTCTGAGCCTATGACCATAAAAAACTGATGGACAGGAAATAATTGACATGTCCACTCGGTGTTCAATACTGCGCTGTTTCCTTGTATATTATTGTACTAAAACTCTTCATTGCTTAAAAAATCCCCTGGAAGAGACAAAAGCCAAGTAAAAAAAAAAATTGCAAATTCCTCCCCAAATCCTATATGTGATCAAAACTACCCTGTTATGTTTGTTCTTCATCAAGAGACAGACTTCGCGTGGGTTTAACATCTGATAATTTTTATTAAACTTCAGCAGACTGGCTTGCTTTCCCTGTCTTTTTACAGCCACTTCCTGTTCCCCTATGTGACCCCTTGCATTGCCTACTGGGAAGTGTAGTTCTTTATTATAACTACATAATAACACATCTTCCCCTTTTAAAGAAAAACAAACACAATACTTTGTCCTTATAAACCTGCCAAGAACCCTTGTTCACTCAGCAGCTTTCAGTCAGTCTCTGAGGTGGTTTCATGGTCCTTTTTGGCCTGATACTTGTTTTTGCAGGTGTGTTGCTTTCATTTGCTGCATTACTATTGGTGTTTTCGTGGGAACTCTGGTCCACATGTTCAACATGTTCATTTTCTCCATATGCTGGCCCCTTTGGTGTACTGACAGGGGGTGGGTCACAGCCATGGGTTGGAGCTTGTGGTTGTAGATCCACACGGTTCCTCCTCAGAGGTGTCCCTCAGTCTGGATCTGGTATGAATGTGGATTTACTTCCTCTTGCACAACTCCTTGCATGGACCATGTGCCAGAATCATGATCTCGGATTTGCACTTGATCCCCAGGCTTCAGGACTGGTAGGCTTTTCGCTGTCTTGTCGTGATTCTGTTTCTGCTTTTCTTTCCCTTCCTCTTTAGCCTGTTTGACCTTGTGTGCTCCTTCAGGTGTCAACAGGTTTTCATGTATTGGAAGGTTAGTATGTATGCGTCGACCCATCAGCATTTGGGCTGGTGAAAGGCCGTTCTGCAGTGGCATACTTCTGTAAATCATTAGACTTCTATGGAAATCCTCTCATCCACCTTGCGCTTTCTTCATGAGGCCCTTCACCACCTTAACTGAACTCTCTGCTAGGCCATTAGATTTTGGGTGATGTGGGCTTGAGGTTATATGTTGAAACCCCCAAACATTAGCAAAGGATTCAAATTCACAGTTCGAAAATTGTGGACCATTGTCTGATACTCCTTCACATGGAACTCCATGCCTCGCAAACACAGCTTTCAGGAATGTGATAACTGCTTTGCTGGACGTTGATTGGATTGTCGCAGCCTCTGGGTAATTGGAAAAGTATTCTGTTCCAACAATATGGCTCTTCCCATTCCAGTCAAACAAATCCACTCCAACTTTGAAATATGGCTTGTCTAGTACAGGGTGTGGTGTAAGTGGTTCTGCTTGTTGCTTTGGTCTGTAGGTAAGGCATATTTCACGAAGCAATGGTCCGGCTGACGTCTTGGTTCATTCTTGGCCAGTACATCACTTCACGTGCTCTACGTTTACATTTTTCCTCCCCAAGATGGCCTTCGTGTAACTTCTGGAGCATCTTGCGTAGTGACACTGGAATCACAAACCTGTTCCTTTTGAAGACCATATCTTTCACTACTGACAATTCAGCTCTGCATGCCCAATAATCCCAAACACACATTGGACAGTCATCCTTTGCTGCTGGCCATCCTTTCCGTATTGTATCATTGAGTACTTTCATTGTTTCATCTGTCTCTGCTGCTTTCCTAATCTGCTCTGTTCTATCCGGAGATACTGGAAGAGGGGTGACAATCATGTCAACATCGGCCTGTATATCTGCATTAACCTGTTGGTCACTCTTTTCTGTCTTGACAACTGCTCGAGACAGCGCATCAGCAGCAAACATATGTTTTCCCAGTATGTAGATCATCTTCACATCATATTTCTGCAGCCTTATCAACATGCACTGTATCCTCATGGGACAGTCGTTCAGTGGTTTGGATATACCTGTAATTGAGACCAATGGTTTATGGTCTGTCTCCACTTCAATAGCTTGCTTGTAGATGTACTGATGGAACCTTTCACGTGCATATGTACTGGCGAGAAGCTCTTTCTCTATCTGTGCATAGTTGGCTTCCGCACTTGTTAAAGCCCTTGATGCATAGGCCACAGGTTGCCATGTGCCATCATGCTGCTGCAGTAGTACTGATCCAAGGCTGTGCCGGGATGCATCAGCTGATATCCTGATAGGCCTTTCCGGATCATAAAACTTCAGCACGGGCTGTTCAGTTAGGACCCTTTTCAACGTCTGGAAACACTCTTCTTGCTCATGAGACCAAATCCATTCATTTTGTTGCTCATGGAGTGACCTAAGTGGTGCTGACACTGTTGACAGTTGAGGGATGAACTTAGCCAGGTAAGTCACCATCCCTAAGAAACGTCTCACCTCCTCTTTGTTCTGGGGCCTCTCCATTTTTTCAATGGCTGACGTCTTTCTTGGGTCAGGCTTTACTCCCTCTTCAGATATGACTTCTTCTGTGAAGATCAGTGTCTTAACACAAAATTCACATTTCTCTTTATTTAATTTCAAATTGACATTCCTTGTCACGTCAAGCACTTGTCTCAGTCGAGTATCACGTTCCTCCTTGGTGGACCCCCAGACGATGATGTCATCCATCATGGTCTCGACACCAGGTATGCCCTGAAAAATCATGTAGATGATTTCGTGGTAGACTTCTGGTGTGGACAGGATCCCGCATGGCAGCCAAAGATAGTGATATCTTCCTTGTGTTAAAAGTACACAGTCTCGAACTTGCCTCATCAAGCTTCATCTGCCAAAACCCAGATGATGCGTCGAGCTTGCTAAACCATTTGACACCTGAAAACCGGGACATGATCTCCTCCCACGTTAGCAATTTAAAATGCTCTCTCTTGATGGCTTTATTGAGATCTCTTGAGTCTAGACATATCCGCACTGCTCCATTTTTCTTTTGCACAATGACAAGTGAAATCACCCAATCTGATGGTTCTTCAAGTTTCTGTATGACATTCATCTGTTCCATGCATGCTAGTTCTTGTATAAGTTTATCTCTAAGTTGAAACGGAACTTTCCTGTATGCATGGAGAACAGGAGCCACTGCCTCATCTATGTGAATTTTGTGTATTGGCAGTGATTAATATTATGTGGTACCGGTTCCATAATTGAGATTATCATCATTCTTACCTGAAACAGATACAGCTCTAATTTGAAGAAATTCAGCTTCATTTGCATAAGCCTGCAACATTTTAGAAACATGTACATAGAATCTCCAAGTTCTAATTTAGTTCTTTCCTTAAATGACCTCTAAGCATTGTCCCTGTTTCCCACCTGTTTAGTTGAAATAATTGCTCTGCACAAACACATTTCATTAATAAAAGAAACTTAAACAAATGACACTACAGTTTACAGTTTTATAAATTAAACATTCCCAGCTCTGGAGCATATCTGTGTAACTAATATGCTTAAAATTTTGAATTAATCTTATGGCCCTCATTTACATTTTTTACAAGCCTCAAAGTCAACCATCAATGTGAAGAGGCCAAAACTGGGCACAATATTTTAACTGAGGCCTAACTGAGAACTTGTAAACAGCCAAATGGTCTACTTTGTTTTGTAGTCCTCAAAATACACTTCAGTGAAAAAAAAATCAAAGTTGTCATTTTTTTTGGAAATTGAGTCAGTTTAGTTCAAGGGGTTAAATGGGTTTATCTTCTTTTTTCAGGAAGTGAAATTAAGAAACAACGGAAAATTAGAAGGCAGCATCCAAGATCAGCAGATGACTCTGGAACATTTATGGCACAAATTGGTAATTTTACTGACTTTCCTATATAAGAATGTTATGTTCCAAAATTGTAACTCAATCCTCATGTTTTGTTGCCAAAATTATAGTTTCATAATCTTTCAGACAGATAAGCCCATTTGGATAAGATTTAAAAAAAGAGATGAAAGGCTAAAAACGAGCCTAAAATGAAAATGCAGAAGGAAGGGAAACAACATAATTTCGATAATAAATTTGAAATGTTTTATTGTTTTAGTATTATAAATTCAATAAACATGCCACAATTTGCTAAGTTTGTTAATAATTGAGATGGAGGGCGTATTTCAAAAATAGGTTAATGCACTGGTTTCTTTATAGCTTCCAGACTCCCAAGTTTGCCATAATTCATGTTTTTAACAAGAAAAATGTACACGAGAAGGAAGTGGTCAACTTGTTGAATCGCTTGAATCTTAATTTTTGTTCTAGTTTCACAAGTACCTCTCAAATTACATCAAGGTTGTAGGACAGATCCATGTTTACATAGTTTACATAGATCCAAGTGAAACGTAGTTGGCCTCAGTCTAGCATTTATCTTTTCATCACCCCGGCAACAGAACTTTATTATTACCACTCCTCACTGCCACTGTCCTCTCGCCTCCACCATTTTTGCTGGTTTAAACCCTGAATAAGGAGGCACACTCCATACTGAAGATCTGAAGAGGTTTCTAAATATCTTTTCTCCTCTCCAATCTGGGTGCTCAAGTACCCTTTTTTGCTTCAACAACTTTTGTATCATAGCATGCAAATGCATTGTATTCTTGATCCCACTAAATGCAAATCTGAGTTTATGAAATCTATTGCCTCTAGGGTTTCTTCTCATTAGTGATATTATTAGTACAGACTCATACCATATCTTCATAAAAACACCTGGAAGACCTGTAGTTAAAATTGGGATCAGGCATGTTGGGTACTTGAGTCATGACTGGATATATGGATACTTTATTCATACAGTCTGAGGCCAATTCCTGGTTGTTCAAGTAACCTCCACCGAGAATGAAAGTGCGTGGAGCCAGAGGATGTGGGTGAAATCTTAACTGAATACTTCTCATCTGTATTCACTGAGGACATTGTTGTTGGATAATTCAGGGAGGGGAGCAGTGAATTTTGAGCACGTTATCACTAAAGAGTAGGAACTATTAGGCATGTTAGCAGGCTTAAAGGTGGATAAATCCCTAGGCCAGATATTTATCCCAGACTGCTATGGGAGTTAAGGGAGGTGCTTGCTGGGGTCCTGACACAGATTCCTAGGTCTACATTGGCCACAGGTGAGGAACCAAAAAACTGAAGAACAAATTATCTTGACGCTATGAGTCAGAGGGTGATAGTGAGGCTTGCTTTTGTGATTGGAAGGCTGTGACTAGTGGTGTACCACAGAGATCAGTGCAGTGGCCCTTAACGATTTGGATATGAACATAGGTGGTAGGATTAGTAAGTTTGCAGATGACATTAAAAATTGGTGTTGTTGTTGATAGGAGCATTGGGCTTAAGGGTGATATTGATCAGTTCGTAAGATGGACAGGGCAATGGCAAACAATTTAATTTTACTAAGTGCAAGGGGATGCAGTTTGGGAGGAATAATGAAGGTAGAGCATTGAGGAATAGAGAGTACTTAGTGTGCAAGTCTGAGGATCCCTGAAAGTGGCATCACAGCTAGATAAGGTGGTGAAGGCGGCATAGGGGATACTTGCCTTCATTAGCCAGGGAACATAATATAAGACCCAGGAGGTATGGTACAATTTTATAAAACGTTCGTTAGGCCATACCTGTTCTACTGTGTACAGTTCTGGTCACCACACCACAGCAAGGACATGCTGGTACTGGAGAGGGTGCAGAAAAGATTCACAGGGATGTTATGAGCAGAGATGGGATATGCTGGGTTTATTTTCCTTGGAGCAGAGCAGGCTAAGGGGACCTGACAGAGATGTACAAAATTTTCAGGGTAGCGAAAGGGTAGGGGGAAGAGGGAGGAGTTCCGAGGAAGAATTTTTTTTCACTCAGAGGAAGTTGGGATAGGTACACCTCCTGAGTGGATGGTAGAAACAAGTACTTTCACAACATTTAAGAAGTATCAAGACGAGCTCTTGAGTGGCCAAGTCATAGAAGGCTTCAGACCTAATACTGGTAAGTGGAATTAATATAGATGATTACTTGATGGTTGGCATGGAAATAGTGGATGGAAGAACCTGTTTCAGTTCTGTATGACTATAATTCTGTGACTCTATGAAAAATAAGAATCAAAAAGGATGTAAAATAAGTCAGGACACTAATGTTTACAAAAGAGTTTTACTCTGCATGATCACTTGAATGTCCTTCAATACTGGATAACCCAACTGAATTAATGTTTAATTGTAAGGGATATTTGTTTTTAGTGGATACAAAGTTAAAAAAGTAGTACTTAAGATATTAAATGGAGGACTGCATGTTCCTCTGTTGATCTTTGGCAAGTTATCAACTGAGTAATCTTGCAACTTAGTCTACTTGTGTCTTATTTGTTGGGCCAATATGAGAGATCGCTCTTGAAACTATTTGAAGCAGTTTGAATATTTTGGCACATCAAAATAATATTCAGCTTTTAATCTCAAGGCAGCTTCTCAAGGAAAATGATCTGATTCCAATGGGTTAAGAAATTGTTAATATAAACCAGAGTTCAGAGACATAACTGACAGATACTGTCATGTCAATCAGAATGAGAACTGAAGGAAGATGAAACTCTTTTTCTGCTGCTGAAGCAAAAAAAGATAGCAGATGAGCTGAGAATCAGATGCATATTCTTTTATGATGAGTTGATTGGGCTGATAGCTATCTGGTGGTTCCCTTGAGTGCAAGTATGGAATCCGCTGGAGCTCATGTCAGTGAATCCAGCAGCAGTTCCACAGAGTACTATGCTGAAGGGCTGGATACACTTTTAACCTGGGACCTCTGCTTAATGCTAATTATCTAGCATGGCCCCATTCAGTTAAATGTCACTAATCTTAACTAAAAATGGTAAGTGAAGGTGATTGTTTTTTTTGCTTTATTTTACTTAGTGTTGTTATTTTTACTTAATTTATATAGAGTAAATATGGTTTTAAATGAATTTATTATTTTTACATTTTATATAAATTACTTAAATGTTTTTGGACTCTAAATGATCATCAGAGATGTTTAGAGAGAGTGGAAAATGCCTGATGGCAGCATGAGCTGTCAAAAGTCGTCAGGCAGCCTGTTGTAAGGCAAGTGGTTGTTTTGATTTCTGCTTCCTGGAACCTTGTGGCCTGACAATGAGGCTGACATGACATTGGGGGTGCATTTCCACAGAAGATACCCCATTAGAGGTAAATGCAAAGAGTGAGTTAGATCAAATGGAATGTGACCATTTTTTATTCCCATACAATTTGCTCAAAAAAAAGCATACACTTCCAAACCACTTTGTATTAATTTTCCTCAAAGGAACTTTCTGGGGAATGCCTTATATGAAAATATATCTTCTTCAAAAGCAGAAACAACTGTTTATCTTTCAAGGAGAATATTCTCTCTGTTGACTGCATTAATTGTGTCAAATTTCTTTCCCTGTCATTAATCAGGAAAATTAGTTTTCAACCATACTGAACTTGCCTCTTGGTCCTAGCCTCTCCTTCCTCTCTGTGAAAAACTTACCTCTCAGATTTCCTTTAAATTCTCCCCTCTTACCTTAAACCTGTGCCTTCTAATTCCAAACTCCCCAGCCCTGGGAAAAACATTCTGACTATCTGTCCTATCTACGCCCCTCATAGTTTTATAATTCTCTATAAGGTCACCCTTCAGCCTCCCATGTTCCAGTGAGAATAAGCTCAGCCTATCCCATCTCTCCTTATAGCTATAGCCCTCCATTACAGGCAACATCCTGGTGAATCTCTTCTGCATTCTCTCTATTGCTAACAAATCCGTCCTGCAATTAGAACTGCACACTGTACTCTGTTCAGTGTAAACAATATTTTTTACGCCATGATGTCCCATCCTCTTATATTCAGTACACTGGCCTGTGAAGGGAAGCATAACAAATGCTTTTTTCACTACCCCATCCACCTGTGTCACTGCATTCAGGGAGCTGAGGGCTTGCACCTCAAGGTCTCTCTGTCCATTAGTGCTCCTAAGGTCACTGCTATTTTTCCTGCCAGAATTTGTATTATGTCCTGCCAGAATTTGTATTGCCTTACACTTACCTGGATTCCTTCTGCCACTACTTAGCCCAATTTACTATCTATTAATGTTCCGCTGTATCCTCAGACAACTTCCTTCACTGTCCACATCTTCATCAATTTTTGTGTCATCTGCAATACTTACTAATTGTACCATAAAACATTCTCATCCAAGTCATAGAATAACACAGCATGGAAACAGGCCCTTCAGCCCAATTCATCTGTGAAGTCTTTCTATACAATTCCACTGTTCCATATACACAATCCCACAACCCCATACACACAATCCCACAAAGTCTGATGGACAACTTTGCATAAACTAGTTTGTTTCATCTGTTCAGTACATTAAGGAGCCTCTGGTAATATATTCCTCGATGTGATTTTTTTTAGTTTTTGCGTTATCTTAGATGGCATAGTATTGAAATTGGTATAAGTGCTTGTAGCCTGACATACAACAAGATAATTCCTTCAGTGAACAACTGTCCTATCATAAACAGCTCAAGATGCTGGATCGGTATTCTTTGGATTTCAGAAAAATGAGTGTGATCTTATTGAAATATATAAGATCCTGTCCAGGCACATCAGTGTAGAGTAAGAACAAAAGAGACTGCAGATGCTGGAATCACAGCTGCTCCTTGACTCATTGAATTCTACTAATGTTATGTTTTTTGTTATTAAGGGTAGAAGTTGAGATATTGTCTCCCTTGGGAAGGTTTTGAATAAGAGGATATGGTGGCCTGTTAAAACTGAGATGCTTTGTAATTTCTTCCAGCAGAGTGTGATGAATCTCTGGAATTCTCTACCCCAGAAAATTGCGGAGACTAGATCACTGGGGGTACTAAAGAGGAGAAAGATTGGGGAATTAAAGGCTATGGGGAATTGGGACAGAAGAGGAGTTGAGGCCTGGGGCAGATCAGCCATGATCATATTGAATGGTGGGGCAGGCTTGAGGAACCTGGTGGCCTATTCTCCTGCTCCTATTTTATTGTGTTCATCCTGAGATCCCCACCATCACAAGAGCCAGTCTTCAAGCAGTTCAGTTCACTTGATGTCAAAAAATGGCTGAGAGCACTTGAAACAACAGAGGCTATGGAACGGGATAAAATCCCAGCTGTAGTATATTTTGGGCTTTGGAACAAACCACACTCCTTTATCAAATCTGCTTCAGTACAGTTACAATTCCAGTATCTACCCCACAATGCAGAAAGTGGGCCAGTTCTCTTCCTGTTCACAAAAACTGGAAGAAATCCAATCTGGCGGATTACTACTCAGTCAGTGTCCTCTTGATCATCAGCAAAGTGGTACAAGGCTTTAGATTAATAGTCAAAGCACATAAATTAGCCCTTCAGCCCACTGTATCTGTGCTGACCATTAAGCACCAGTCAACATTAATCCCAGTTTTCCACTCACAAAACCTGGAGAGTAGGTTCACCTGATAGCATGATTGAGTGTTGGTAGATTAACTGGGTTAACTGGCAACATGAATTGTCCTAGTCTTGGTGGGCGACAGAAGAATAAAGTGGAGGTGGGTGTGGCATAGTTAATCATGATGCAAATTGGTAAATTGACAATAATAAACCAATTTACATCCTGATTACCTACCCCTCTCCCACCTCCACCCCTATCTCCGCAAGGGCCTCTGCAATTTTTCTCCAGCCTCCACAAACTTCGAGGATGCATTTGGTCATCCGCCTTAATATGCTATAAAACTACAAATACCTCCTCTCTGGTAATATGAATTTTCTCCAAAACAACTCCACTTGTTTCCCTTATCTCTTGAGCAACCATGATTTTCTCTTCAGTAAATGCCAGCAGTAACTACCAGTAAATATCAGTAAATTCAGTAAGGCCAGCTGCAGTTTAGAACCCTAACCTCTGGGCATGTCCTATCCTTTTCCATCACTGTCTTAAAACTAATAGAATTATGGTCGCTGGATCCAAAATGCTCACTGACAGACACTTCTGCCACTTGTCCTACCTCATTACCCCAGGAGGAGGTCCAGTGTCACACCCTCCCTAGTAAGTTACTCTACATATTGACTCAGGAAACTTTCTAGAACATAGAACATTACAGCACAGTACAGGCCCTTAGGCCTGGACACTTCACAAATTTTCACCCCATTCAGGCCCTTAACATTCTGTGTGGCCCAGTCAATATCGGGGAAATTAAAATCTCCCACTAGTTCAAGCCTGTTATTCCTACAACTATGAGCAATTTATCTACACACCTACTCCTCAAGTTCTCACTGACTATTGGGGGGGGGGGGGGGGTCGATAATACAGTCCCATTAGAGTGCTCCTCTCCTCGTTTCTAAGTTCTACCCATATGGCCTCACTGGATGATCCCCCAAGAATATCATTTCTAAGCACTGCTGTTACATCCTCCCTAATCAAAAACGCAACAACCCCTCCTCACTTACCTTTACCTCTGTCATGCTGGAAGCATTATATTCTGGAATATTGACTTGCCAGTCCTGCCCTTCTCTCAGTCATGTTTCTGTTATGGCTATAACATCTCAGTCCTTAGACAATCCACACTCTGAGTTCGTAACCCTTCCCTGTTAAGCCTTTTGCATTGAAATAATGCAGTTTAACTGGGTATTCTTTTCCCTCCCTTTACTGTGCCCCTGGCTATCCTGATTACTAAGCAGGCTACTTCCATGACTTGCTCCTGCTCAGAGGCCCAGCCCCCTGCCAATTTAGTTTAAACCCTCCCATGTAGCACTAACATTTCCCTGCAAGGTATTGGTCCCTCTCTGGTTCAAATGCAATCTGTCCCTCTTGTACAGGTTGTCCCTGCCCCAGAAGAGATCCCAATGATCCAGGAAACTGATTCCCTGCCCCCTGCACCAGCTCCTCAGCCATAAATTCATCTGACCTATCTTCCTATTTCTGACCTCACTGGCACATGGCACTGAATAATCCAGAGATCACTACCCTTGAGGTCCTGCTTTTTAAACTTCTTACCTAACTCCCTGCACTCATGTGGCAGGACCTCATCCCTTATTCTACCTAGGTTGTTAGTACCAACATGAACAACACACTGACTGTTTGCTCTCCCCTTCAAGAATGTTCTGCACCCACTCAGAAACATTCTTGACCCTGCCACACTGGAGGCAACACACCATCCTGGCGTCTCTTCTGTGGCCACAGAATCTCCTGATGTGTCCCCCTCACTGTCAAGTCTTCTACGACTATCACTCTGTCTGACTACACCCTTTCCCTCTGAGCTTCGGATCTAGTCACAGTGCCAGAGATCTGACTGCTGCTGCTGCTGCTAGCCTCTAAAAAATCATCTCCCCCCCTCTCCCCCAATAGTATCCAAAGAAGTGTGTCTGTTAATGAATGGTCACAGGGGAACCATGCACTGTCTACATACTCCCCTTACTTTTCCTGATGGCCACCCATCTATCTGAAGCCTGCACCTTAGGTGTAACCACCCACTTCTTACAGGAGGAGCATTCCACTACCCTGACACTGAGTCAAATGCTGAAGGTAAACAAGACAATGAAACCTTACCTGTGCCTCCTCACCAAAGCCTCAGCTGTCCATTCTTATACTGGGCCACTCTCACAATAGCCACTCCAAATTGGCCACTCCACTTAACCACACCTCCCTTTTACTGGTTAAAATGCCCTCCAATTAGCCAATCAATGAGATTCTCAGTCTTGGCTCCCTGATCTTGTAAAAGTGAAACTAACAAGCAACAAAACTTGCCTTTTTAGAAGTTCCCACTTTCACTCTCAGTCTGAAAGAATACCAAAGTTGCAATCTGTCTGATTCAGCCTTAAGCAGTGGCTGGGGTGAATGGAATTTGTGGCAGCTGAAATAAGGAATTTGGTAGTGTAATCACTTGGAGTTGCTGAGTTAGGCTTGTTACTGTCAGTACAAGCTCAAAAAATCTCTTTTATGATTACGAGACACAAAAGACTGCAGATGCTGGAAATCTGGAGCGACACACAAAATGCTGGAGGAACTTAGTGGGTCAGGCAGCACCTGTGGAGGGAAATGGTCCACTTTAGGATTACACGTATTGGTTTAATGCCAATTCACTGTAAAGTTCTGTATTATTCACTTAAACACTAAATTTCACTATCAGAACCTAATTCTCAAAATCCACTTTGCTTACATATATTTTTCCTCATTAGAAGTATTACATTGGAAATGATTTTTCAGATAAGCAGTACTATTTACATTTTTAAGAATAAAGTTAGAATATTATTAAGGATATTCTTTTAAAGGTTATTCTATAGGTATTTATCTTGGATATTGACGCAGCAAAAGTATGCAGTATTACAGGAGCTTTATATTATTTTCCCCACTTAACTTAATAAATTGCAATGAAATCACTTCTATCATTCATTTTTTCAGGCACGATAGTGTAGCAGTTAGTGTAAAGCTATTACTGCGCCAGCGACCTCGGTTCAATTCCAGCTGCTGTCTGTAAGGAGTTTGTATGTTTTCCCCAGGTCAGCTTGGGTTTAGAACATAGAACATAGAACAATTACAGCACAATTCAGGCCCTTCGGCCCACAAAGCTGTGCCGAACATGTCCCTACCCTAGAAATTACTAGGCTTACCCATAGCCCTCTATTTTACTCAGCTCCATATACCTATCTAACAGTCTCTTGAAAGCCCGTATCGTATCAGTCTCCACCACCGTTTCTGGCAGCCCATTCCACGCACTCACCACTCTCTGAGTAAAAAACTTACCCCTGACATTTCCTCTATATCTACTCCCCAGCACCTTAAACCTATGTCCTCTTGTGGCCGCCAATTCAGCCCTGGGGAAAAGCCTCTGACTATCTACCCAATCAATACCTCTCATCATCTTATACACCTCAATCAGGTCCCCCCTCATCCTCCGTCTCTCCAAGGAGAAAAGGCCGAGTTCCCTCAACCTGCTTTCATAAGGCATGCTCCGCATTCCAGGCAGCATCCTTGTAAATCTCCTCTGTACCCTCTCTATGGCTGTAGTGAGGCGACCAGAACTGAGTACAATACTCCAAGTGGGGTCTGACCAGGGACCTATATTGCTGCAACAATACCTCAGGGCTCCTAAATTCAATTCCCCGATTGATGAAGGACAATACACCATATGCCTTCTTAACCACCGAGTCAACCTGTGCAGCCGCTTTGAGCGTCCAATAGACTCGGACCCCAAGATCCCTCTGATCCTCCACACTGCCAAGAGTCCTACCATTAATACTATATTCCGCCAACATATTCGACCTACCAAAATGAACCACTTCACACTTATCTCGGTTGAACTGCATCTGCCACTTCTCGGCCCAACTCTGCATCCTATCTATGTCCCTCTGTAACCTCTGACAGCCCTCCAAACTATCCACAACACCCCCAACCTTTCGTGTCATCCGCAACCTTACTAACCCACCCCTCCACTTCCTCATCCAGGTCATTTATAAAAATCACAAAGAGTAAGGGTCCCAGTACAGATCCCTGAGGTACACCACTGGTCACTGACCTCCACTCAGAATATGACCCTTCAACAACCACTCTTTGCCTTCTGTGGGCCAGCCAGTTCTGGATCCACACTGCAATGTCCCCTTGGATCCCATGTCTCCTCACCTTCTCCATAAACCTCGCATGGGGTACCTTATCAAACGCCTTGCTGAAATCCATATACACTACATCTACTGCTCTCCCTTCATTGATGTGCTTAGTCACATCCTCAAAAAATTCAATCAGGCTCGTAAGGCAGGACCTGCCCTTAACAAAGCCATGCTGACTATTCCTAATCATATTATACCTCTCCAAATGTTCATAAATCCTGCCTCTCAGGATCTTCTCCATCAGCTTACCAACCACTGAGGTAAGACTCACCAGTCTATAATTTCCTGGGCTATCCCTACTCCCCTTCTTGAATAAGGGAACAACATCCGCAACCCAGGTGCTCTGGTTTCTTCCCACATTCCAAAGACATATGGGTTAGGCAGTTATGGGCATGTTATGTTGGTGCCGGAAGCGTGGCAACACTTGCAGGATGCACCCAGAACACTCAACACAAAAGATGCATTTCACTGTGTGTTTCGATGTACATGTGCTTGATAAAGAAATCTTATCTCTAAAATTATCATTAAGCTGATTACATTTTTTTTTAAGTGTGACTGGATTTGTACCAAAAACCTATTGTTAGGTCAGCTGAAAATCTCAAAGCTTGGGTTGATAGATTTTAATCTTTGAGATTTTTAAAGGGATATGGAATTGGAATATGGATGAGTTATGATCTAATTGAACCATGACCAGGACCCAATTACTTGATTCTATTTGACGAGCATAATACTCAATAATCATTGTAAAAACAACTACAATATAGTGAAGGGAACGTGAGTATTAACAAGCTGATATGATTCAGGTAGGAGCTTTAAAAAGTAAGATATCTAAATCTGGAACCAAACCCACTTCAATTTATACCACTTCTCATTTTAATGGAGTTCCGATGAATGATAGCACCTGATCTATTTACCAGAGATGATATTGTCATTTTAATATTTTAATCCTCATCAGACTTATAAAATGCAATGTAATTGCATCTAGTTGATTGGTAATTGTGTACTATTGTCACATGTATCGAGATACAGTGAAAATCTCTGTTTTGCATGTCGTTCATTCAGATCATTCCAAAACAGATTCCAGATTTAGATATCTTACTTTTTAAAACTCCTACCTGAATCATATCAGCTTGTTAATACTCACGTTCCCCTCACTATATTGTAGTTGTTTTTACAATGATTATTGAGTATTATTGAGTAAGGTTGTACGAAGGGAAAAAGCAATAACGGAATGCAGATATAGTGTTACAGTTGCCATTACAGAGAAAGTGCAGTGCAGGTAGACAAATAAGGTGCAAGGGTCACGACAAGGTAGATTGAGAGATCAAGAGTTCATCTTTATCATACAAGGGGGTCTGTTAGAATTATAACTGAAAAAGTATGGGGATAGGATTGAATATTTTGCATCGGTCTTCACCGTGGAGGGACATAAGCAATGTGCCCATTAGTCAGGAGTCTCACGAATTGGAGCTGAGTTCAATTGAGATTAATAGGGAGAAGGTGCTTGGAAAACTACAGGGGCTTAAGGCTGATAAGTCTCCCGGACCGGATGAGGTGCATACCCCGGGTTCTGAAGGAGGTGGCTGTGGAGATAGCGGAGGCGTTGGGCGATTATTTTTCAGGAATCGATAGATTCTGGCATGGTTCTGGAGGACTGGAGGGTAGCGAATGTAGTTCCGTTGTATAAGAAAGTGTGGGAGGCAGCACAAAGGCAATTACAGACCTATTAGTCTGACATCAGTGGTGGGAAAATTATTGGAGTCTATCCTCAAGGAGGAGGTTACCGAATACCTAGAGGCGCAAGGCAAGATAGGACCTAGTCAACATGGTTTTGTGAAGGGGAGGTCCTGTCCTGACCAACCTATTGGAGTTTTTTGAAGAACTCACAGGTAGGGTGGATAAGGGAGAGGCGGTAGATGTTGTGTATTTAGACTTTCAGAAGGCCTTCGATAAGGTGCCTCACAAGAGACTGATTAATAAGATGAGAGGTCATGGAATTATGGGCAGGGTAGCAAAATGGGTGGAGAATTGGCTGGGTGGCAGGAAGCAAAGGGTGGAAATAAAAGGATCTCGTTCTGGTTGGTTACCGGTTACTAGTGGTGTGTGCCGCAAGGGTCGGTGTTGGGGCCTCTCCTTTTTACCTTGTACATCAATGATTTGGATGATGGAATAAATGGTTGTGTGGCTAAGTTTGCGGATGACACCAAGATAAGTGGAGGAGTAGGGAGCATAGAGGAAATAGAAAGAAATGCAGAGGGACCTAGACAGTTTAGGAGAATGGGCAAGGAAATGGCAGATGAGATTCAATGTTGAGAAATGTGCAGTTGTACACTTTGGAAGTAGAAATAAGCGGGTAGATTATTATCTAGAAGGAGAGAAGATTGATAGTGCGGTAGTACAAAGGGACTTGGGGGTACTCGTACAAGATACCTTAAAAGTTAACCACCAGGTTGGATCGGTGGTTAAGAAAGCGAATGCTATGTTGGCATTCATCTCGAGAGGTATAGTGTATAAAAGTAAGGACGTGTTGATGAGGCTCTACGCGGCGCTAGTGAGGCCTCATTTGGAATACTGTGCGCAGTTTTGGGCCCCGCATCTTAGGAAGGATGTGCTGACGTTGGAGAGGGTTCAGAGGAGATTTACGAGAATGATTCCAGGAATGAAAGGGCTTAAGTATGATGAGCGTTTGTCGGCTCTTGGACTGTACTCGCTGGAGTACAGAAGGATGAGAGGGGACCTCGTAGCGACATTTAAAATGTTGACAGGTAAGGATAGAGTAGATGTGGCTAGGCTGTTTCCCTTGGTGGGCGTGTCCAGGACCAGAGGGCACAATCTTAGAATTAGAGGGTACAGTTTCAAGACAGAGATGAGGAGAAGTTTCTTTAGCCAGAGGGTGGTGAAATTGTGGAACTCCTTGCCACGCACAGCAGTGGAGGCCAGATCAGTGGGGGTATTCAAGGAGGAGATAGACAGATATCTAAATAGTCAGGGTATCAAGGGATATGGGGATAAGGCTGGCAAATGGGATTAGAATAGTTTTTTTTCTCTCTTTTTTCCCACCCCATTTCTTTTTCCCTTTTCCTTGGAGCAGACTCGATGGGCCGAATTGCCTGCTTCTGCTCCCTTATCTTGTGATCTTGTGATCTAAATACCATGAACATTTCTTTTGATCTCTATCTCTGGCAAACTAGACTGCAATTAAAATCCACTCTTTACAGGCTATTTATCCTGCTGCCAACTCCTAATGAGGCTACCCTCGGATAGAATATGTATTTTCATTATTGATATCAGGTGAGTCCCAGGTTACAGTGGTGTTGTATTCCTGGAAAACAGTCTGAATCACAATTTTTCATAATGCAAAACTGCATCATCTGTGCATGTGTCAAGAAATGCAAGTTGAAAGTAAATAAATTTTGTGTTTATTTATTTTCATTTTTTTCACCTGAATTCTGTGAGAGTGAATTTTATTCCATGTATCAAATTTTAGGGTAGTGATTTGTAAATTCTGTAAGGGCAAATTTCCTTTACCCAAACAGCTATAATGCGGGGATTGCCTATATGTCAGTCTGTTCTTGTCAATGGGCTTCTTAGGCATGAAGCTCGTTATTTTCAATCTGATCTTGGACACACCATAAATATACAAATGGTTCATTTATGCAAAACAGAAATTGCAATAACCAAGCAACCAGAAAAAATCCTTTAAGTTTGAAAAAGTGCCTTTGTCTCAATTTTTGCAGATTAAAATATTTTTTAAAGCTCCCAATATTTTTGTGGTATCTCTGTTCACTAGAAGGGCAGACATTCCTGGAAGAAAAGCACTAGCTGCAGGATTCATGAGATTTTAATTGGTATCCTATAGCATAATGAATATTCTGACAACTCTTATATCAGTGGGTGATCATTCACAATTAATTAACTAAATCAAGTGGCAGTATTTTGACATGATATCCACAGAAATATCACTTACATGTAATAAGCTTCTTTGATGTACATTGACTTTTCCTATGTAGACAAACGCAGAACCCATTTTGCATTGAAAAAGATTTCATGAGATTCAAAGTCATTCATTACAAGCCTAGCCATACTTTGTGAAATGGTAGCAATGCGAGCAAGAAACTTCCCTCCAATTAGCAAAGAATAAGAATTTTTTACATTTATCTGAGATATAAGAACAATTTAAAATATTATTCTAAGGACTACATCACAACAGTCTATTATGCTGTCAACTATACTGAAACTTCATCGTAGATTATATGCTTAAGTTCCCGACTTGGAACTCCTGGGTCAGTTGTCAGAGTGTTGTCAAATGAACCAAACTGACTTTCTGGTTTCACAGTAATCTGTGATTTGTGTACATAATTCCTGAAGTTATGACACAAACTTCAAGCTGTCTTAAGAATTGATGCGTTTCAATGCAATTGGATGGCAAAATTTACAATTAGTAGCTTTTGGATCACATTAACCTAAGAAAAGTCTGACTTTTGGTACCATCCGCCAATCCTTGATGTACTTGTTCTAGCACTTGGTAGAAACAATCACTTTGCTGCAGCAAAGTTGAAGGTGGTCTCAAGTAAATCTGACTTTTCTAAGGATTCTCACTCCTCAATTTGGATGCTATTATAAAGTCTAAGAACAAAGAGTTTACAGCTGAAGAAACATTACTAATGCTAAACAAGACAGTGGTCATCAAAATCATTAATCTTTCTTAGCAGGAAATCTTTAAAAAGTAATCTGGTAGATGAAAAACTGATGAGATCAGAACTGCAGCCATTTCAAATTTCTCTTGGTTTTACTGTCTATTGAAGACAGTTGGTGCAAAACATGTGGTGATACAATTCCACCAACCTTATGCCAGGCAGGTTATCGTTAAAGACCCTGCATTTACTTCGTCTTTATGCTGGTGTACCATCCTGGTACTTTTCCCCTAGTATTACTGCATTTCATTGGATACTCTTGTTAGTATGGAGCACTTTTATGTCTTCATATAGAGCTTCCTTATTGATTAATGTTATTGATACTCAATATAATTTATTGCTATATAACTTTTAACATGTAACCTGAATGGTTGAATGCAATTTTGTAACATGAACCAGTCACACTGGGAACCAATCAAACCATTTTAATAAGCAGATTGTCTCTGAGATGACATTATAGAAGAGCTAGAGAAAAAAAGCAATATAAATGCTAATATATCAGAACAATAACATTACTAATGTTATGCATTATATCTTTATGTATTATTGCAATATCATTTTCAATTTTGTATGTTTCATTAATTTTGAGATAAAAATTGTTAATTAGAACAGAACATTATCAATAAAACTTCTCTTTTTGAATTAATCAAAGTAGATGAAAATGGAAAGGGAATTCAGTATTAATAGTCTTGCTGATTTCTGAATTAGTTTAATAATGTGTATTTAATATTTCCACTCACATTTCAGCTGACTCTTGCTTTTAAGGAATTCTATTTTGATCCTGGAGTTAATTTGCAAGTTTTCGTAAATGTATATACAGTAAATCACAGATCAGGCACCCTCGGAACTTTAGTAGTGCCAGATTGGCAGATTTTCTGAGCTGTGAGATATTACTCCTATTAATACACCAACGTACTTGTAATTCAATTTATTTAGATATATCATAATAATTTTCCAGTGAATGAGGTGAGCTTAAAGCGAGTGTAGGAAACTGGGCCCCAGTGAGTTTCAAAGGAGTGTGGGAACAGAACCCCAATGAGTTTCAAGGGAGTGTGTGAATGGGACAATGGTGAGAGTTCAAAAAGGAACACAAGAAATGGGCCCTGGTGTGTATTTTTAAAGGGAGTATGGGAATGAGGCCCTGGTGAGTTCAAAGGATGTGTGGGTACAATGCTCCAATGGGAGCATAGGAACTACTAAGATTAAAGGGACCACGGGATTGGGCCCCAGTGAATTTTCAGGGTGCACAGGAACAGGGTGAGTTTAAAGATTCCTGGGAATGGAACCGCGGTGTGTTTAAAGGGAGTTCAGGGACATGCCCCAAAGGCAGTGGAGGAACATGATCCCAATGTGATTTCAGGGAACATAGGAATAAGTCCCCAATGTGTTCTAAAGTGCGGGAACGGGGCCTGGGTTAGCTGGATGCCAAACCATTGGGAGCATTAAACACTTGGATAATGGATTAATTGAGTTTTACTGTAAATGGAATGTCAACACTCTGAAATAGTCATTCACATCACTTATCAGTGACTTGAATCTGCTGTTTGGTTTTTGCAATAATGATGTAGAACAATCCATTTTCAAATGTTACGTTGTTCGTCAGAAGATGACATGATTCTTTTTTTTCTTTGATTATATGAGTTTAATAGTCACAAGTGGCTTCAGCAAAACTGAATTTCTATAATTATATGAAGAGGATTGTTGGTATTTAGGTCAGTATCAAAAGCAGCATGCTGTTATCAGATTAAACACTAAAAGGAATGTTAATGTCAGTATCTGGGTCAGTACCCAAAGTTAGGTATTAATAACATGGAGTCATACAGCACAGAAATGGGCCCTTTAAGCCAACCTCATCCATGCTGACTGTGATGTCTATCTATGCTAATCCCATTTGTCCACATTAGGCCCGTATCCCTCTACATTTTTCCAATGCAAGTACTTGTCCAAATGCCTTTTAATCATTGTAATTGTATCTGCCTCCACCATCTCTGGCAGCTCATTCCTGACATTCACCACCCCTCTGTGTGAAAAACCTACCCCTCAGATCTTCTTTAAACCCCTCCCCTCTCAGCTGAAACCTGTGCCTCTAGTTCTAGACTCCTCTGACCTGGGAGAAAAGATTCCGACTATCTATACTATCTATGCACCTCGTAATTTTATAAACCTCTGTAAGGTCACCCTGTAGCCTCCAATGTTCCAGTGAGAATATACGCAGCCTATCCAATCTCTCCTTATAACTATAGCCCTCCATTCCAGGCAACATGCTGGTGAATTTCTTCTGCATTCTTGCTGTATTGCCACCACATTATTCCAGTGGCAACCAGAACTGTACACAATACTCCAAATGTGGTTGAACCAATGTTTTGTACAGCTTCACCATATTGTCCCAACTCTTACTCCTCAGCCTACAAAGGCAAGCATACCAAATACTTTTTCACTACCCTGTCCACTTGAATTGCCACTTTCAGGGAGCTATGGACTTGCACCTTAATATAAAACATTAATTCCAAGATAATTACTAAAAATCACATTTGCACATAAAAGCAGTAGACAATGATCATCTCAATGAACAAGAGGAAATCTAACTGCTTTCTCTTAACATTCAGTGGTGTTATCATCATCAGATCTATAACCATCAATATCCAAAAACTTAACTGAACTAGCCACAAATCTACTGTGGCTTCTAGAGTTGGTCAGAAGTTGGGCATTCTGTGGCATACAGCTATTCCTAAAATACTTTCTATCATCTACAAGGCACAAGTCAGGACTATGAAAAATTACTCTCCATGTTGCTGAATAAGTGCAATTTCAACGACATTGAACAACCTCAGTGTCATTCAGAGCAGGGTATTTGAGTGTCACCCCATTTTCCACCTTAAAAATAGCACCCTCCACCACTGGCATACCATGGCAACTGAAGGCATCATATACAGGAGGTGGTGCTTTTACGCTTGGAAAGGCAAGGGTTTCAGGTGGCTGAGAATATCATTAGCTCCAAGTCCTGCTCTATGTCACTCACCATTCTGACTTGGAAATAGGAATCTAAGAAATAGGGGCAGGAATAAGCCAAGAGGTCCCTCTGCCATTCAATAAAATTATGGCCAATCCAATGTTGGTGAAGATACCATTTTACTACTCTCTCCCAATACCGCTTGACTCTCTTATGATTCAAATATCTATCAATGTCCACCACAATTATATTCAGTATCTTCACTGCCACAGCTCTCTTGGATTGAGAATTTAAGAGTCAAAGAAGAATGAAATTCTCCCTCATATCAGACTTAAATGTGCATCCACATATTCTGCAACTATAACTCCTAGTTCCAGATACTCCCAGCAGGGGAATCATCCTCTCAATCCAACTTGTCAGTTTCCCTCAGAATCTTGTATGTTTCAATAAGGTCATCTCTCATTCTTCTAAACTCCATTGAGTATAGCCCCAACCTGCTCAACCTTTCTTCATATGATAATTCCTTCATCCCTGGAATCAATCCAGTGAACCTTCTCACCACTGCCTCCAATGCAAGTGTATCATTCCTTAAATATGAAGAACAAAATATTATGTGCCTTGAATATTTGCATGACCAGCACCTTGCATGGTTGGATAAAAAACTTCCCTACCTTCATACTCCATTCCTCTTGCAATAAGGCCAACATTTCATTTTTTTTCAATAAGAGGTCACTTAAAAGGTTATGAGATAAAATTGGAGCAAATAGCTTTGGTTGTAATATACAGGCATAGATTGAGGATTGGTTAATGGACAGAAAATGCAGAGTCAAAATAAGTGAGTTATTTTTGGATTGGAAGGCTGTGACTAGTGGGTGCCATATGGTGCTGGGACCCCAACTGCTCACAAAGCATACCAGTAATGTGGATGAGGGGATCAAGTGTAATATATCCAAGTTTGCTGCTGATGGAACGCTACATTGTAGTGTGAGAGGAGGATGCAATGAGGCTTCGAGAAGATATAGACAAGTGAATGGGTGAGGTCATGGCAGATGGAATATAATGGAGGGATATGGATATTGTATAGGCGGAAGGGATTCGTTTAGTTAGGCATTTAATTACTACTTTAATTAGTTAGGCAGAACATTATGGGCCAAAGGGCCTGTTCCTTTGCTGTACTGTTCTATGTTCTATAATGCTAGAAAATGTGAAAGTATCCACTACAGTAGAAAAAAAAGGAACCTTTTTTAAATGTTGCAAGATTGAAAGATGTTGATGTTCAGAGGACTTTGTGTATGAAACATTTAAAGTTAACATGCAGTTACAGCAAACAGTTAGGAATTTTAAAGGTATGTTGGCCTTCATTGCAAGAGGATTCAAGCATAAGAGCAAAGACATCTTTCTGCCATCATATTGAGCCTTGGTGAAACTGCATATGGAATATTGTATACAGATTTGATATCCTTTCCTAAAGAGGGACATTTATCTGTTACAGAGAACATGTAACGAAGATTCGCCAGATTAATTCTTGGCATAGGGTGATAAAGCAGATTGGGCCTAGACTCTCCAAGAGTTTAGAGGAATGAGAAGTGATCTCATTGAATTGTCCAAAATTTTGAGTTTGACAAGGTATTGCAGGGATGATGTTTCTCTGGCTGGAGTGCTCAGAACAAGGGGTCAGAATGTAAAAGTGAGGGATAAGAAGTTACGTCTTCTAGCCAAGAGAGTGTGGAGGCTCAGTCACTGAGTATATTCAAGACAAAAATCAATAGATTTTTGGATATTGGCAATCAAAGGATATAGGGTTAATGTAGTGCTGATCAGCCATGATCTCACTGAATGTTGCTGTAGGCACGGGGAGCCAAATGACCTACTCCTGTTACTATTTCTTATATTCTGCTAAGTTAATGGATAAATTGACACACAACAAAGAAGAACTAGCAAGATGAGTAAGTTGCACTGTTCTAAGTTGTTTCAAAGAATTCTCATATGTCCACTGAGCAACTACAAAGTTTTTTCTTTACCTTTTCCTGGGTTAGAATTGGAAATGCTTTGAGTGAAGTTCATAGATGCTTTATGTGTCTCGTGGGCCAGTCACATTCGAGAGGGCACTTTGATACAGATCAATATAGTGTAAAACCATGGCTAATGTATCTACCATCCAATTTAAGGTGAATGATATCTTGGCTTCCAGAGTCCACACAGCAGTGGTCAAGATGGGGAATAACTCAGGTGATTACCTCAATGTTCCACAAATTCAGTCACTCTTTCCATGGAAGAAAACATCATCTAAAATTCTTACAATATCGCACATATTTGGTTGAGGTAACCAGCTTTGTTCTGTTGTGATTCATCTGCTTGGAAATCCAGTAAGTATTAAATGCATTCTTGACTTTTCTTAATAATCAGCCTTTTCACTAATAGGTCCCATGTAAAGCTAACTTAATCAAGGACCCCTCCCACCCTGGTCATTCTCTCTTCTCCCCTCTCCAATCGGGCAGAAGATACAAAAGCTTGAGAACACATACCACCAGACTCAAGGACAGCTTCTATCCCGTTGTTGTCAAACTCTTGAATGGACCATTTGCACGTTAAAAGATGAACTCTTCAGGTCTTGATCTCCCAATCTACCTCGTTGTGCCCTTGCACTTTATTTGTCTATCTGCAATGTACTTTATCAGTAACTGCAACACTACATTCTGCATTCTGTTGTTCTTTTTATTACCTTGATGTACTTAAATTTTGCATGATCTGTCTGGATGTCAGGCAAAACAAAAGATTTTCACTGTATCTCAGCACAGGTAACAATAATAAATGAATCCAATCCAATCCAAACCTCTCTTTACAGCTAATACTCTCTAATCCAAGCAACATTCTGGTGAACCTCTTTTGCACCCTCTCCAAAAACTCCACATCCTTCCTGTAATGCGGTGACCAGAACTGCATGCAATACTCCAGATGTGGCTTAACTGAAGTTTTATACAGCTGCAAGATGACTTCACAGCTTTTACACTCGGTACCCCAACAGATGAAGGCAGATATGCCACACATCTTCTTTACCACTCTGTCTACTTGTATTGCCACTTTCAGGGAGCTATGAACTTGCACGTCAAGATCCTCTGTACATCACTTTTATGACAATACAAATATTAGTTAAACCATTATATGTACCATAAACTGAAAATTGATAATGAAAATATTTTAGAATCATAGAGTTAAACAGCATGGAAACAGGGCCTTCAGCCCAACCCGTCCATGCCGACCAAATTGCCTACCTGAGCTAGTCCCATATGCCTGCATTTGGCCTATATCCCTCTCAAACTATCCTATCCACGTACCTGTCCAAATGTCTTTCAAGCATTGTAATTTTACCCACCTCTAACACATTCCTCTGGCTGCAATATACCCACCGCCCTCTGTGTGGAAAAACTTGGCTCTCAAGTCCCCTTTAAATCTTTCATCTCTCACCTTAACTATACCCTCTAGTTTTAGACTCTGCTGCTCTGGGAAAAAGACTGTGACCATTCACCTGATCTATTCTCCTCATGATTTTATATACTTCTGTTAGGTCACCCTTTAGACTTCTATGCTCCAGGAAAAGCAACCCCAGCCCTCCAGTCTCAGTAACATCCTTCTGAATCTTTTCTGCACCCTTTCCAGCTTAATGACATATTTCTTATAGCTAGGCAACCAGAACTGCACATGGTACTCGAAGTGTAGTCTTGCCAACTTCTTGTATAGCTGTAACATGAAATCCCAACTATGGTACTTGATTCCCTGACCGATGAAGGCAAGCATTGCAAATACCTTCTTCACCACCCTGTCTTCTTGTGTTGCCACTTTCAGGAAACTTTGTACTTGTAGCCCCAGATCTCTCTGTTCTACAACACTCCACGGCCATGCCATTTACTGTGTAAGTCGTACCCTGGTTTAACTTCCTAAAATGCAACACTTTGCATTTTACAGTTTACCTGCTGACTGCCCAGTACACATCATTCAGGACGTTAAATCATTTTGCATTTTAATGAGTGCAACTGTGTTGAAAGAATTATAAGAACACATTAACACTGCATTTGCTACTTTGCCACGTCTCAATGTGTTGATTGATTCTTCTAGCTGTGATCAGAGAGATTATCACTTGGCAGGAAATGAACCATAGAACAAGTCAATAAAAAACAGCAGATGATAGAAATCTGAAATAAAATCCAAAAATGCTGGAAATAAGCAAGCCAGGCAGTATCTATGGAGACTTAGCTGTGGAATATTACTTGGCAAGCTGCTTCATGTCTGTGGCATGATAAATGATCTTGTCATCTGTGGTCTCTGCTGAGAATATAAATGGCAAAGAAAGTTACAAAACTAATTGTACTGAAGTTTATATGTACATTGTTTAGAGAGAGTATTTAAAGTGTTCAGTGATACTTTGATCTGCCTGGGGAACACTGATGTGTGTATTTGATATGAGTGATGATTGGTATGTGTATGAAGCTCCAATAAAAAAGATGACCAATTTTTACTCCTAAGGTCCAAAGTTCATTTATTGGAATGACATCTTGATTTTCAGAAGCTGTTCATCAGGTTTTAACCAAACTTTATATGTAGTGGAATATCAGGAGAAATGCTGGAATGCCAAACTGAAGAGAGATTGGGTTGATTAGGTTTATATTTACTTCAGTTTAGAAGAATAAAAGGACATCTCTTAGAAATCAACAAATTTTTAACTACAGTGGACAGACTAGATGCAGGAAGGATGGCATAAGAGTCCAGGACCAGGGGTCGCAGTCTAAGGGGTAAGCTGTCTCAGACTGAGATGAGGAGACAGTTTTTCATTCAGAGAAGGGTGATCATATGGAATTCCCTGCCACAGATGGCATTTGAAGTCAGATCATTATATTCAAGAGGTGTTAGATATGTTCTTGGGGCTAAAGAGATCAGGGATTTGAGGTGAAAACAGGAATTGGGTAATGAATTTGGATGATGAGCCATGATCATATTGAATGGCAGAATTGGCTTAAGGGGCTGAATTGTCTATTACTCCTATTTTCTTTGCTTTTGTATTTTCCACAAGAATCTACTTGGACAGTTTCTCCATTTGAATAGCAGCTGAACCTGAGGGAAGAAGTTGGAGTTCAGTGACCTGTTTGCATTTCTGGTCACCATACCATAGGAAGGATGTCATTATGCTGGAGAGGATGCAAACAAGATTCACAAGGATGGGACTTGGAAGCTTCAGTTATGAGGAGAGACTGGATAGGCAGGGACTGTTTTCTCTGGAGCGAAGGAGGCTAAGGAGTGAACTTATAGAGGTTTATAAAATCATGAGGGGCATAGGTAAGATGGATGGTCACGGTCTTTTTCCCAGTGAAGGGGAGTCTAAAACTAGGGGGCATAGGTTGAAGGTGAGAGGGGAAAGATTTAAAGGGAACTTGAGGGGAAAGTTTTTCACACAGAGGATGGTGGGTATATATAGAATGCACTGCCGGAGGAAGTAGTAGAAGCAGGCACAATTACAACATTTAACAGATATTTGGAGAGGTTCATGGATAGGAAAGGTTTAGAGGGAAATGGGCCAAATACAAGCAAATTGGACTAGCTCAGGAAGGCAACTTGGTTGCCATGGACGAGTTGTGCCGAAGGGGCTGTATAACTCTGACTCTGTAACTGTATAACACCAATGAGTACCATGGACTTGGATGAGATTTGTAACTACCTTTGACTGTCTGAGAAATCAAGAACTTGGAGCTGGGGAAAATATTGATTGAGCAACAATGGGCAAAGGTATTTAGCAATAAGGAATGTGGGTTTAATCTGCTTTTCATGATGACTTTGGTTTACTTTGCATTTAGTCTGCAGTGGTAACAATGAACCCTTGATTTATGAATGATTTCTACTGCAGATTTATATATAGGTCTTGACTGACAGGTTGGACCATGGAATCGCAAACCTTGCAGAGGGAGGGTGAGGGGTAGGGAGTACAGAAGGAAAATATATGTTAAGTTGTCAAGGCAACAAATAGTTTAAAAAACAGAAATTGGTGGAAGTAAAGAAATGTAAGAGAAAGGTATGGCCATATCTGTGTTGAGCTGATAAAAAAGGTTACCTGAAATTCTTAGGTTCAGTGTTAAGTCCTGATGGATGTAATGTATCCTTCCTGAATTTATAACCAGCCTCCAACATGCTCTGTGGCAGACTGCAGAAGTTTGTGTCTTCAAATTGTGTTATTTTAACAAACTGGAAAACATTAAAAACAACTAACTGGCCAAATGTGTTTGAAGTGTGGAAAAACATGACCCAGTTTCTCCCACCTTAAGCAGTCAAGGATCAAGGTTGGGATCAAGGATAGAAGTCATTAGGTGTGTTCTGCATCATAAAGTTGTGTCATACCTGCTGTTGTGTGAAATCGTTCTTTTAACTGTCTTAAGGATCAAGGACTCTGGACTCGAGCTTTGTAGACCAAAACTAGTTTAATCACAAAGGCAAACGTGGGACAGAATGGATGGGAACAGACACACGCTCACTCACGCTCAGGATATCACGAACATGAGAGGGAAATCATAACTGGGGTAAAATACACACACACACACTGATACAAACAAGCACACAATAACAATGTACAACTTCAGGATATGACACTTCAATGCCCGTCCCACACTAGCATTGGCCCTTAATGCTCCCTGAGTCTGAGTGACATGCTCCCCTGACCATGTGGTGATGCACTCTTACCAATGATCTCTGCAGCATTGTCTCACTACTCCTGGGGTCATCGAAAGAGGAAGGGCTAGGGGATGCAGCCCTTTTTATGTGCTAGGAGGCTGGTGGAACCTCACTGTTATGATTTGAACGAGCCAATGGTGTGGAAGTCAAAGACCAAAGGTTCCTGCCACAGGCAATTGCCAGGCAGGTTCAGATGCAAAAGGTACTCTCACACCTGAGGGGTGGGTGGAGCTGCACCTTGATTGACAGTAGTATCACTTCCGATCAGAGGAGCAATGCTGTCCTCCGGTCAGTGGGGGTCAGTGTCGTTACTGTCACGTGACAGCTGTGTGCCATCTCACTACATTCCACCCCTCGGAATTTTGACGACATGTCACTCAAGGGAGGAGCTATCAGGGTACACAGAAACCATAATCAACAAAAGGAGGGCAATGGGCAGTGGGTGACAGTAGCCCAACATCCCCCAGTGACCCAAACGGCCACTTGTTTCCCATAAGGTGTCACGCTGGAGGAGCTGGTCCCTTGGTTCTGAGTTTTGGCCACCAAGTCCCCGAAGTGAGCAGCCAGGTTGGAGGGGTTGCTGGATTTATCAGAGATAAAGATGCAGCGCTCCCTTGTAATCACCGCACATGTACCACCATTCGCAGCGAGTGGACCATCCAGGGCCGTCTGATTCCACCGGGTTACCAGCCTGACTGCAACCAGCTCCGCTGCCGTCGTCGTTTCTCATGGGACAGTCTGGCCGTGCAATACCGGGGACAGGCTATCCTCTCGAGCCCCTCCACCTCCGCGATGGTCCTGCTGTCCCTGTACCTGCTGTGTGCTGGGTGCTCCCCCTGTTCATCGAGTGTGGATTCAGGGCACCGTCAAACACTGGAAGACAGCAACTGTACCAGCCCGTGGGGAGTCACGGGTAGGCACTGGAGCCGGAGATCCAGTGGGTCACGTTCAGAGTTTAGGGAGCCCAGCTTTAGCGGCACCATCAGCAGTCATGGGGCACCTGGACACCAGTCTCGCTCAAACTCACAACGGCCAACTGAAAAGGTGGAACTGTACTCATCCTGGAGTCTACACCAGCATTCCCTTGGTGTGTTCAGTAACTGCAGAATACTCTGAGGGTCGGGACTCGCATGGAGGTCAAATTGTATGAAGGGAAATACCAGCTCCTAAAACACCCACCCCATTCGGAATCTCTGGATGGAATGTGCAGTGCTGGGGGAAATGATGAGGAACTGCCATCCAGCCCCCCCAGAACATGGATATAACGAGCCCAACAGGTGCAACAGGGAGACCGAACCGCACAACACCAAGAGACCGAACCCGACAGATGCAACAGAGATAAAAGGAAAACTAATAAAAACAAGAGAGTTCTTGTAAACAGTCCATTCTGACAAGTAGGCAAAGGAATCGTCGTCGATGGCAAGACTTCAATGGCGTGTGCCTGGATTCAGGTGTAGATTCAACCGTTCCACATGCTCCACAATTCCGTCTTTGGAAGTGCTGGTGGATCCGTGGGTAATTTCAAGGGAAGGTTGAGCAGACATTTTGTCAATCATCACAGTCAGCAGAAAGAGATGGAGGGTGGAGGGAGCAGTGCCATCATCCTGTAGCGAGGGAAACAAACTCATTCCCGGCGGGTCAGGTGTCGGGTATGGAGGCAGGACAGGTTAGTTTGACCCGGAATCGCGACCCAACGAGTGTCCCCAGGACTGCGCGCAATGACTTCTCCCTTCTGAGGGGGTCCAATGTAATGGGTAGCTGCCACCCTAGGGGGAGCTGAAGCGAGGGTGGGGGGCAGCCTTGTTCAAGTCCACCGTCATGCGCTGTGTCCCATTCTTTTTGTGGACGAGCCAGATGGGGCTATTAAAAGGGGAGGCTGCATGCCTAATTACTCCCTCCTGCAGCAAGGCTTGAACGGCCTCTGTACTATCTTGATGTCCCCCAGGCACCCTATACTGCCGACTGCAGATGACCTTGGAGGGAGGGGGGACAACAACTGGTTCCCATTTGGCGGCCCCGACCACCACCGTAGCACGGGCGACTCCAAAAGTGAACTTGCCTCAAGTTGGTGTGTAGCGACTGTGCCTTTAAGACATTCATCCCCAATATGCATTCAGGCAAATCTGCAATTAAGACAGCTACAGTCCGAGGAGGTTGGTTCCCGACAGCCATGCGGACCTTGACTTCCCTCGCGGGCAAAAGGGAACCCCCCAACCCCTCTATCTGCATCTGTGGCCCCTTCCACACAGCGGGGTTACCCGGGATGATGGTGTTGGGCACCTGTGTCGATGAGTGCCATCCACCTCTGTACATTCCTTTTTCCCCCAGTGTATTGTTACAGGTAATTGTGGCCTCAGGTCTCTCAGGCAGGAGAGGGCAGTGGAACAAATGCGCCGGGACCCCTGGCCTTCTTCCTGTGGCAGGGGGGTGGGGGCAGGGGCCTGCCACCCCGTGGGTGAAGGTTCCTGCTGGCGGAGATGGGCTATTTCTTGTCTCAGCAGGTCCCAGAAGCTGAGCCATGAGTGCAGGGGAGACTGTTTCAGGTGGGGAGGGGCCAAGGCAATGTCAGTATTTGCAGGGGCAGCCCACATGGTCCGGCAAGTTGGGGGAGTCTCCTGTGTCTGGCTTGGACCTGGGGTGGCTGTGGATCTTCCCGTGGCCGGGCTTTCCCCGCACAGAGCTCTTTCCACTATGCATGGAGAGTGGAAGGTCAGGACCCCGTCTATGCTGGCGTGGTCCACCCCTGCACGCAACAGTTCTAGGTATAGCTGCTTGCGCGTGAGACGGGGGGGGTCGTGTCCCTAGCCTTCGTCTCCGCTCTGCAGACCTGGGTGGGCTTCCCCCGTTGCAAGAACTCCAGCCCTTCCAGGAGGGTGATGGCGTCCCACACGGTCTTCCTGTTAGCTGGTCCCATGAGGGGCAGGACCACTGGCCTCAAATTGGGGCACGCGGTGGTGACCCTGGTGTTTTCTAACAACCCACGATCGCCGGGCCTCCCATAGATGCCAGTTACCAGCGCCCATTCCCTGATGACCCCGGTGCCCTCACTGACTGTGCTCCACTGCCGTCGCCCATATAAGTCCCATTCGAGGAGGGTAGGGTAACCGGACCCTCACTGCGGTCGCTACCGGATCCCACAGGGTAGTGCTGTTTCCAGTCCCTCCATGTGGCACCCGCAGGGCATTGTTAATGCACTGTTGTTCAGCCAGGCTCCCCAGGGCACACGCCTCCTGGTGGGAGAGGCTTACGTTGGAGGCCCCCCCCCCCCATCCCACAGCCGGAGCAACAATGCGGCCAGGTGCTCGCCCAGCTGCTGGTGGTACCGGTCCGCCAGCTGCGTTAACTCCTTGATGGAGAAATCCCGGGTCTCAGTAGTCTCAGAGGGACCATGAGCACTTCCCCCTGCGGGGGTCTCATCCTGACACCCCTCCCCTCTGTGGTGGACCTGGGACCGCATGGTGACGGGTTGAGCATGCAGGGGTTCGGGTGGGTAGGGGGGGAGGGCGGGCGTGAGGGATCCCCTTCTCATTGAGCGCCCCCAATCGTCTGTATCCATCCATATATCCCTGTCTCCAAGCCATGTGTCTAGCCGGTCACCGCGCCGGACCAGGGCTTGGATTTTAAAGGGATCTGGCTGCCAGCCAGCTCTGCGGGTGGCTTGTGCCTGCTGCACCTGGAGCAGCCGGCAGGCGACCTCGGTACCCTGGACCTCAAGGTCATTGGCCCGGGTCTGGCTGTTTGGGACTCCCTCCTGGAGTGTGCAACACCTTTTCGGAGGGTCTCTATCTCTCTTTCCCTTACAGAGCAGGTATCCTGCAACTGGCCAGTAATCTCGACCTGGCACCTCAGGAGGGATGCTAGGAGCAGAATGGCACCCCTCGGGCTCCCTCTGGCATTGGGGAACCCTGACTGCTGGAGGAGGGCCACCACATGGTCTCCCAGTTTCTCATCACGTGGATCTAACTGCTCAGCCCAGTCCACGGGTTTGCCATGGTTTGCCAGCAGGCTGGCCAAGCTCTCAAATCCCTCACTCTCATCTGATTACCCCGGGATCCTCTCCTCAGTATCTGCGCTAGCCTTGTATCCCCAGTTCCAAAACATTCTCCATGCGTTTGTGTCCAGCCAAAATCCTCAAGACCCTACTCGCAGCGCCAAATGTTGTGTGAAATCATTCTTTTAACTGTCTTAAGGATCAAGGACTCTGGACTCAAGCTTTGTAGACCAAAACTAGTTTAATCACAAAGGCAAACGCGGGACAGAATGGATGGGAACAGATACAAGCTCACTCATGCACAGGATACCACGAACACGAGAGGGGAATCACAACTGGGGTAAAATACACTCACACACACACTTGATACAAACAAGCACACAATAACAATGTACAAACTTCAGGATATAACACTTCAATGCCTGACCCACACTAGCATTGGCCCTTAACGCTCCCTGAGTCTGAGTAAACGCTCCCTGACCATGTGGTGATGCACTCTTACCACTGATCTCTGCAGTGTTGTCTCACTACTCCTGGGGTCGTCAAAAAGGAAGGGGTAGTGGATGCAGCCCTTTTTAAGGTGCTAGGAGGCTGGGTGGAGCTTCACTGTTGTGATTTAAACCAGCCAATGGTGTGGAAGTCAATGACAAAGGTTCCTGCCACAGCCAATGGTCAGGCAGATTCAGAGACAAAAGGTCCTCTCACACCTGAGGGATGGGTGGAGCCGCACCTTGATTGACAGTAGTATTACTTCCGATCAGAGGAGCAATGCTGTCCTCCGGTCAGCAGGAGTCAGTGTCGTTACTGTCACGTGACAGCCATGTGGATTTCTCACAACATCTGCCCAACTCGATCAAAAAATTGAATCAGTTTTCTATCCTGCGCAATATCCACCATAGCGAGGTTTTTGTTGTGCTTGAAAAGTGATTTTGATTTCCATCACAGAGGACTGAAAAAGTCAGCACAAAATGATCTGATTTCAATTCAGAAATAATTTTCACTACTTCTGTATCTACTTTAAAATTTTCTGCAGTTCTTCCACATCATTTCAAAAAATATTTGATATCAAACATTTCACATGCTAACTACTCAATGAATGACCGATTTGTCATATACAGAAGCAAGAATAGTATCTTCAAGAAAAATATTCTTTCAGTCATGCAAGATAGTTTATAACCATTTAAGCTTGGAAGAGCTGGCTGTTAAAGCCACTTCAAGTAACCATCCAGCTTTGGACCAGTTTGTGAAAGGCTTACATGAATAACCCATCGGCTATGCTCTTTTATTTAGTTTTCTTTGGCTACATAGAACAGTCCTTGTTCCAAACCTACTGTGGCACATCGACAACTGCATTGTGCTGCTTCCTGCACTTGTGCAGAACTCATCAATTTTATCACCTCTACTAGTAACTTCTACCTGGCCCTCAAAATTCAATTGGACCATTTCTGACACTTCTCCCCCTTTTATGGATCTCTGTTTCTTTAAATCCAGAGACAAACTAGTCACTGACATTTGCTATAAGCCCACTGACTCCCACCTCGACTATGCCTCCTCCCACCCTTCTGTAAGGACACCATCCTTTTCTCTCAGTTTCTCCATCTCAGCTGTATCTGTTCTCAAGATAAGGCTTTCCCTCTAAAATGTCCTCTATTTTCAGGAAACGTAGCTTCCATCCTACCATAGTTGATGTAGCTCTCACTCACATTTCCTCCGTTTCCCAGACTTCTGCTCTCAACCCCCATCTGCCCAGACAGAACAGAGATAGAGTTCTTGGTCCTCACCTTTCATCCCAGTAGGCTCCACTTCGACATATCATCCTTTGCCATTTCCACCAGTTGCAACAGGATCCCACCACCAATCATATCTTCCCCTCTCACCTGCTTTCTGCTCTCTGCAGAGACTACTTTCTCTGAGACCCCAGGTCCAAGGGAATGCAAAATTTGCCCCAACACCACCTCCTTCACCACCATCCAGGGACCTAAACAGCCCGACTAGGCAAGACAGATATTCAGGTGCACCTCCTACAACTTCATCTATTGCATTTAGTGCTTTTGATGCGGCCTCCTCTATATCAGTTGAGACCAAGTGTGGACAAAGCAACTGTTAGCAGACATCGATGCTCTGCACACAATGGTCATCCTGAGCTTACAGTTGCATGTCACTTCAATTCCCCTTACCATTCCCACACCAATCTGTCTGGCCTTTTCCATTGCCACAGTGAGGCCAAACGCAAACAAGAAGAACAGCACCTCATATTTCACATAGATAGCCCACAACCCAATGTTATGAACACTAAATTTTCCAATTTATGGTAATCACTACCTGTGTTCCTTTCCCACTCCTACTGTTCCACTTTGTTTCTCTCTCCCTTTGTTCACCCTTCCCATTTCCATCTGCCTTACACCCACATACCCACCCGGGCTTGTTCTCCTCAGTCTACCCTCCCTATCCCCTCTGCCATCTGGTTCCATCTGGCCATTATCCCTCCCTTATGGGTCCTGATGCAGGGTATTGACCCCAAATAATGCCAATTCCTTTCCTCCCACAGATTGGTATTGGTATTGGTTTATTATTGTCACTAATACTGAGGTACAGTGAAAAACTTGTCTTGCATACTGATCGTACAGGTCAATTCATTACACAGTGCAGTTACATTGAGTTAGTACAGAGTGCATTGAGGTAGTACAGGTAAAAACAATGTGTCACAGCTACAGAGAAAGTGCAGTGCAATAAGGTGCAAGGTCACAACAAGGTAAATTGTGAGGTCAGAGTCCATCTCATTGTATAAGGGAACTGTTCAATAGTCTTATCACAGTGGGATAGAAGCTGTCCTTTAGCCTGGTGGTACGTGCCCTCAGGCTCCTGTATCTTCTACCTGATGGAAGAGGAGAAAAGGACCTGCTGAGTTTATCCCTACCTTATCTGTTGCCACCTATCACCTACCAACCACTGTCTCTACCTTCCCTTCCCCCCATCTGGCTCCATCTGCCCATTTTTCTTTCATTCTTATGTGTTTCTACCAATCACCCATCAGCCTCTTGTCTCTTAGCTCCCCCCTCCCCCTCCCCCACCTAGCTCCATCTGCCCATCATATCCCACCTCACATGGTTCCACCTATCACCTACCAGCCCTGGTCTCACTCCAGCAGCTTTTTGCTTGGGGAGTCAGGAGGTGTGTCACTCACATCAGGATACCCAACTTCTGCCTTGTTCTCCTGCAATTTATGTGGCTGATCCAGCTGAAACACTGGTCAGTAATCACATACCTGCAGGATATTGATAATGGGAGGATTGGCAATGGTAATGTGATTAAATTGTAAAGGATAGATGATTAGGCTCTTCCTTGGTCCTCTTCTGGCATTGCTATTGTTGACTTGCCACTAATCAGTCCAAGCCTGAATATTACCTAAGTATTGCTGTTTGCAGGCATGAGCTTCTTCTCTTATTCATCATGTTAGAAATTGCAAATGGAATTGAATATTGTGTAATCATCTATGAACAACATCACTTCTGCTTCTGCAAATACTGGGAAAGTATTTGATAAAACAGCTTGAGGAACACATGTAGTGATATCCTAGAGTTGAAATGATTGGCATTCAATAACCTTCAACAATTTTTATTTGAGCATAGTCTCACTCCAGCCAATGCAGAATTTATTTCCTTGATTTTCACTGTTTTCAGTTTTACTGGAGCTTATTGATGCTACGTTCAATCAAATGCTCGCTTGATCTCAAGAACAGTCACTTTCATCAGGAATTAAGCTCTTTTATCCACGTTTACACAAAATTGTAATGAGGTCTGGAATTGAGTGGTTATGGCAGAACCCAAACTGAGCATCAGTGAGCAGGTTATTGGAAGTGCCTCTTCATTGTATTCTTGATGACATCTTCGATCAATTTTACTGGTGATTGAAAGTGGACTGATTATTTGGGTTGGATTTGCCTTGCTAATTATGGATGTGAAATACCTAGGCAATTTTCCATATTGTTGGGTAGATGCCAGCATTGTACTTGTACAACAGTTTGGCTAGAAGCACAGCTGGTTGGAGAGAATGTCTTAAATATTACAGCCAGAATCTGGTCCCATAGCCTTTGCTCTCATCCAATTCTTTCAGCTGTTTTTTTGATCCTATGTGCAGTGAACATAATTAGGTGAGGACAGGGTTCTGTGATGATTGGAGCTTCAGGAAGAAATTGAGGTGGATTATCCACTTTACACTCTAGGATGAAAATGTGCAGACCCTTCGGTTTTGACATTGGCACTCATGTGGTAAGCTCTACCATTAATGAAGAATGTCTCTTCTTCCTGTTAGTAGCTTACTTGTCCACCATCATACCTGACTAGATGTGGCAGGGCTGCAGAGCTTTGACCCGAACTAAAAACAAAAAATACTGGACATAGTCATAAATACCAAATGTACTCATCAGGTCAGGCAGCATCTGTGGAAAGAGAAATGCTAACGTTTCAGGTTGAACACCCTTCATGAGAACCAATAAAGTTCTGATAAAGGGTCTTCAACCTGAAACTTTAATTCTATCTCTAGTTCAACAAGTGCTGCCTGACTACTGGGTGTTACCAGTATTTTTTGTTTTTATTTCAGTATTACAGCATCTGCATTTTTTGATTTTCTTTTGATGGGATCTGTTGATTATGAGATCAAATCCTGTGGGTATTTTCTCATTTAATCTCATCCTAAAAATATGCTCTATCATTTTCCCTATTACTGATGGCTAACTGGTCTATAGTTCTCTTTTACTCTCCCTCCTTTTTTTGTGAATGGCGGGGGGGGGGGGGGGGGGGTTACATTTGCTACCATCCAATCTGTAGGCCCTGTTCCATAGTGTATATAATTTTGGGAGATGACAGCCTTTTTAGTACTCTGCGCTGCAGATTATTAGGCCCTGAGGCTCTCTAGAAAATAGAACAGTACAGCACAGGTCTGTGCTGAACGCAATGCCAAAGTGAACTGAGTTTCTTCTGCCTGTATATGATCCATATCCCTCCATTCCCTGCAGATTCATGTTTCTATCTGACAACTGCACCCACCACTGCCCCTGGCAGCCCAGTCCAGGCACCTACCACTCTCTGTGTAAAAAACATGCCCCACACATCTCCCTTGAACTTTCCCTCTCTCACCTTAAATGCATATCCTCCAATACTTGACATTTCTACCCAGGGAGAAAGATTCTGATTGTCAGCCCTATATGTCTCTCATAATTTTATAAACTTCTGTCATCTCCCCTCAGCCTCTGACATTCCAGGGAAAACAACCCAAGTTTGTCCAACCTCTCCTTAAAGCTTATATCCTGTAATCCAGGCAGCATCCTGGTAATTTGTTAATTGTAATTGGTTTATTATTGCCACATGTACCTAGGTACAGTGAAAAGTTTTGTTTGTGTGCCATCCAGGCAGATCACTCCAAACGTAAGTACATCAAGGTACTGCAAAGGAAAAAGCAATAACAGAATGTAGAACATTTACAGTTACAGAGAAAATGCAGTGCAGGTAGACAATAAGGTGTAAGGGCCATGACGAGGTAGATTGAGAGAACAGGAGTTCATCTTCATTGTATAAGAGGTCTGTTCAAGAGCCTTATAACAGCAGGATAGAAGCTATCCTTGAACCTGGTGGTAGTGTTCTCAAGCTTTTGTATCTTCTGTCCGATGGAAAAGGGGAGAAGAGAGAATGAACAGGGTGGGTGGGACTTTTGATTATGTTAGCTGCTTTCCCGTGGCAGCAGGAAGTGTAGACAGAGTCAGTGGAGGGGAGGCTGGTTTTCATGATGGACTGGTCAGTGTTCACAACCCTACAATTTCTTGTGCTCTTGGACAGAGCAGTTGCCATACTAATCTGTGATGCATCTGGATAGGATACTTCCTATGTTAAACCTCTTCTGCACATTTCCAAAGCCTCCACATCCTTCCCGTAATGGAGCAACCAGAACTGCAAAGAGCACTCCAAATGTGGCCGAACCAAAGTTTTATACAGCTGCAGTATGACTTCCTTACTTTTATACTCATGCCCCAAACAATGAAGGCAAGCATGCCATATGCCTTCTTTACCACCCTATCTACTTGCATGGCCACTTCCAGTGAGCTGTGGGATTGGACTGCAAGATCCCTCTGTATGTCAATGGTCCTTCCATTAACTGCATATTTTCCCCTTACATTTAACCTCCCAAAGTGCAACATCTCATACTTGCCCGGATTAAACTCCATCTGCCATGTATCCACCCATTTCTGTAACTGATCTACGTTCTGCTGTATCCTTTGATAGTCCTTTTCACTGTCCACAACTCCACTGATTCTGCAAATTTACTAACCCACACATCTATGTTTTCATCCAAGTAATTTATATGTAGAGGCCAGAGCACTGATCCCTGTGAAACACCACTTGTCATGGACCACCAGCCAGAATAACACCCTTCTACCACTACCCTCTGTCTTGATGCTCTTCAAAAGACCCAGCACTACCTCCTCTTGATCTCAGAATGCCCTAGCACATCCGCATGCCCCACCTTCATCTCACTACCCTCCATGTCCTTCCCTTAGTGAATACCAATGAAAAGTACTAATTTAGTACCTTGCCAACATCCTCTGACTCCAAGCATAAGTTTCCTCCTTTATCCTTGAGCGGTCCTACCCTCTCCAAGGCATTTTATATTTACATTAAAAATAGGATAAATCCCCAGGGTCTGATAGGATATCTCAGGTTATTGAAAAAGGCAAGAGATGAGATTACCGGGGCCTTGATCAAGATCTTTGTGTTCTCTGTAGCCATAGTAGAGGTCCTGAAGGACTGGCGATTAGCTAATTTTGTTCCTTTGTTCAAGAAGGGAAATAGGGATATTCCAGGTAATGCCTTACAGTGAAGCTTACTCCTCAAATCTTTTTATTCTCCTTTGTTTAGATTTAGGATTATAGTTTCAGTTTCATAGGACACAGCAATACCTTTCAGTCAACCATGTCCAAGCAGATCATCAAGTTCCCATCCATACTAATTCCATTTACCAGCACTTGGTCCATAGCCTTCTATTCGTTGGCGATTCAAGTGCTTGTCTGGGTATTTCGTAAATGCTGTAAGAATCTCTTCCTCCACCATCTCCTCAAGCACTTTGTTCCAAATTAAAACCATCATCCAAGTGAAAAGATTCTTTATCAGATCCCCACTTTCCCTTCATTCTAAATCTATGCCCTCGGGTTTTATACAGCTTTGCGAAATTTCTTACTATCCCTATCTGTGCCACTCATTGGTGGAGGCCAATGCTATGTGCTGAAAGCAGCTTAACGGAAGACTTCTCATTTGTGGATGTGGAGCGTAAGGCACATACTCCTTTATGCTTCAGGGAAATGAGTTAACAATGCCTCCAAACCTGGCCTCTTACCCTGGCACTGGGTGGACAACATAGCCTCCAGGTCTCAGGCCCGTGTTGCAGAAAAGTCTCCCTAAAAGGTCTAACCAAGAAATTACAGAAAACTTTTATGCTGCCATTTTTAGACACACCAGAACTTTGTGTCATAACTTCTAGATAAAACGGTTGGCATGGAATTGTTGGGCCGAAGGGCCTGTATCCGTGCAGTATTGTTCTGTGACTATGACTATGTGAAAATCATAAAAACTGAACATTTGAAATAAAAGCAGAAATTTCTGGAAATATTCAACAGATTAGGCAGGATTTATGGAAAAGGAGTTAACATTTCAGTTTGGAGGCCCTTCATCAGAACAAGGAAAGAAAAAATCAAGTTTCTCTGCAACTTAACTCAAACTTGTTTTTCTTTCTTTCCCAGTTCAGATGAAAAATCTCCAACCTGAAACATAAGCTCTGTTTCTCTTTCCACAGATGCTGCCTGGTCTGTTGAGTACTTCTGGCATTTTCTGCTTCAACTCTATGTGTTTTTTGGACCTTTTCTTTGTGGAATGGATGCCAGTTATTTTCACTTGAAAGGAGGTGTAGCGGCAGGATCACCTTGACTGTGAAAAATAAAGTGGCATTGGAAGATGGAGTTGTCGAGCATTCAATCTGTGTCACTTGAAATTTTTTAAAGATTAAGTGAGTGTTGAAAACAGCTTCACCTCAGTATTTTGACCCTATCCTACTAGTCTGCTTCAAAAAATACTGGAGTTTGGCCTCAGATAAAAAAAAATTCACCCAAAAATGCAGCACCTGTATTCATATGAAAATTGTAACCCAGTGCACAGCCATGGTTTTTGATTGCTCTGTAATATGAGTTTCTCTTTAGTACGCATTGTATTGTACTGCACAAACTTACAGGAATGCAGCACCTCACCTACATGTTTCTCGCTGGAGTGGAACTTACCTTCAGTGCTAATGTTTAACCTACTCACTATATAAACTTAACCATCTCCACTCCAAAGACAAAGTCAGCTGATCCTCATCGCTCGAGCTGCAGTAAACAAGTGACACTTGTGTTTGTGCCTATTTGGAGGCCAAGTTTCATGTCATCGTTGACTCATTCGCTGAAGCATATAAGAGAATGGGCTTTACATTCAACATCCACAAATCAAACATCCTCTACCAATCTCTAGCCGCTGTATAACATCACTGTCCAACAGTAAAGATTCACTGCAAGACTCTGGAACCCCCACATGTCTGGATCTACCTCTCAGCAAACATCAATAATGAAATTTGCCACCACTTTCAACACCAGCATAGAGTTTGGCAGACTGAGGAAAAGGGTGTTTGAAGATCAAGACCTCAATTCTGGCACAAAACTCATGGTTTCCTGGGCAGCAGTGATCCCTGCCCTCTTTTCTGCAGTTGAGACTTAGACTACCTACAGCAGGCACTTGAAAGTACTGGAGAGTTAACATTAATGCTGTCTCAGCAAAATTTTCCATGTCTACTCGAAGGACAGACAAACCAATGTTAGTGTCCTCTCATGGTCCACATCCTCAGCATTGAAGCTCTTGTTACGTCCAGTCATTTTGTTGGCCAGGTCATTCATATCACACTCCAAAAATAGACACTCTGTTCTGTTATGGGAAGAGATTACCAGGTGGATAGAGGGAAAAATTCAAATATGACCTGGATGAGGAAGTGGAGGGGTGGGTTAGTAAGTTTGCGGATGACACGAAAGGTTGGGGGTGTTGTGGATAGTTTGGAGGGCTGTCAGAGGTTACGGAGGGACATAGATAGGATGCAGAATCGGGCTGAGAAGTGGCAGATGCAGTTCAACCGAGATAAGTGTGAAGTGGTTCATTTTGGTAGGTCAAATATGTTGGCGGAATATGGTCTTAATGGTAGGACTCTTGGCAGTGTGGAGGATCAGAGGGATCTTGGGGTCCGAGTCTATTGGACGCTCAAAGTGGCTGCGCAGGTTGACTCTGTGGTTAAGAAGGCATATGGTGTATTGTCCTTCATCAATCGGGGAATTGAATTTAGGAGCCGAGAGGTATTGTTGTAGCTATATAGGTCCCTGGTCAGACCCCACTTGGAGTATTGTGCTCAGTTCTGGTCACCTCACTGCAGGAAAGATGTGGAAGCCATAGAGAGGGTACAGAGGAGATTTACAAGGATGCTGCCTGAAATGCGGAGCATGCCTTATGAAAGCAGGCTGAGGGAACTTGGCCTTTTCTCCTTGGAGAGACGGAGGATGAGGGGGGACCTGATAGAGGTGTATAAGATGATGAGAGGTATTGATTGGGTAGATAGTCAGAGGCTTTTCCCCAGGGCTGAAATGGTGGCCACAAGAGGACATAGGTTTAAGGTGCTGGGGAGTAGATGATCTCCTCTATGAGATATCAGGGGTAAGTTTTTTACTCAGAGAGTGGTGATGGGCTGCCGGAAACGGTGGTGGAGGCGGATACGATAGGGTGTTTCAAGAGACTGTTTGATAGGTATATGGAGGGGTATGGGTAAGCCTAGTAATTGCTAGGGTAGGGACATGTTCGGCACAGCTTTGTGGGCCGAAGGGCCTGAATTGTGCTGTAGTTTTTCTGTGTTTCTGTGTTTCTAATTCAAGGATGTTTTCAAAGCCTCCCTGAAAAAATGCAACATTACCATCACCACCCTCAACTCTTGTGAATCCCTGACTGATGACAGTTCAAAATGGAGGAGGAGAATTCATAATGGCACTGAGAACCTTTAAATGGAGTAAGTGAAAGCTCAGCATAAAAGTCAGAAGGAACACATCACCTCCTCTCTCATCTGTGGAAGATTCTGTGGGTCCCACAATGGTTACATCAGTCATTTCAGAACCTACAGAACCAGAAGGGAAGCAAATAATCAAAGAATAGTATTAGGTATTTGGAATTTCTATCCGATGGCTAGAAAAGAATGTGGGATAACTGTCAATAAAAGATGAGTTCACTGCAATAGTGAGGAATGATATCACCTTAGAGCTCAAGATTTAATATTGGTTTGGATGGAGATAAGAAATGGTAAGATTGAGTGGTCACTGGTGGGAGTCATATATATGTCCCCTAACAGTAGCTGTTCTTCAGGATACAATATAACTCAAAGGTAATGAAGGGTTGAAAGAAAGGTACTGCAATATTAATGAGAGACTTCAATCATCATATAGATAGGAGAAATCAAGTTGGTATTATCCTTGAGAGCAAGTAAATGTATAAAAACTGAAAATACCGGAAACACTCAGCAGGAGAAACTGAGCTAACACTTCAGGTCTGAGACCATTTGTCAGAATTGGAACAGAGAGAGATCAAGTTAGTTTCTAGTTACAGAGAAAGTTGTGGAAGAACGAGTAGGATAAAGGGAATGTCTGATTGAAACACAAAAGATTCTGAGGATAATTGACAGGGGTGGGTGCTGAGAAAATATTTCCCATAAAGGAGGTATCTAGAACTAGACTACAATATTTCAGCACAAGGGGTTTCTACCCCACAGATCTGTGAAGGTCATGTCACTGAATGCATTCAGGGCAGAAATGACAAAGCCATTTGGATCACAAGGAAGTCAGGGGTGTTGGGAGAGAATGGGAAAGTAGTGTTGAGGCCAAGAGTGAAGTAGACCTGATCTTATTGAATGGTGGATTTGGCTAAAGAGGTTATTTGGCCTACTTCTGTTCCTGTTTGTCTATGTTCTTATGATCTCAGGGTATTGCCTATGATAATCTATTTGCTGCAGATCACATGATAAGTTATAGAGTCATAGAGCTGTACTGCACTGAAATGGGTCCTACAGCCTATTAATCCATGCCAATTCTTTTACCCATCTACATTAATCCTATTTGACTGCATTAGAACCATATCCTTCTATACCTTGCCCACTTAAGCGTCTGCCTAAATGCCTCTTCAGATAGTAATTGTATCTGACTGCACCAACTCCTTTGGCGGTGTGTTCCAGATATGGAGTCATAGAGTTTTACTGCATGGAAACAGGCCCTTTGGCCCAACTCATCCATGCCGATCAAGTTGCCTGTCTGAACTCATCCCATTTGTCTGCAATGAAATTCCTTGCTTGTATGAAGCTCACTGAGTAAACAGTGTACATGGTAATATTAAATATGACAAGAAATACAATGACAAGTACAAAACAGCAGCATGGAGCAAAGACTGTAGTGCAGTCAGAAGTAGTGCAAAAAGAAATACTAAAGTGACAATAATAGAATAACCAAGAGAGGTAAAATCAAGAGTACGGGAATATGGCAGCAGATGAAAGAGGTGATTGGCTTAGAAGTCTGATAGCAGTGGGGAAGAAGCTCTCATAAAGTCTGGACGTCCTGGCTTGCAAGCTCCTGTATCTTCTTCCAGAAGGTAGAATAGAGAAAAGGAGAGAAAAGGGAATAGCCAGAGTAGTGGGCATCTCTGACGTTACTATTAGCCTTTCTGAAGCAACGCACTATGTTGATGAACTGGATGGAAGGAAGTGACGGGCCTGTGATGGACTGAGCTGTGTTTACCACTCTCTGCAGAGCAGAGCAGTTGCAATACCAGGCTGAGATTCAACCTGTCAGGATACTTTCAATAGCGCATCTGTTGAAGTTTGAGAGAATCCTCATGGACATGTCAAGTCTTCTCAGATGCCTAAGAAAGTTAAAACACTGATGCGCTTTCTTGATCATCGCATCAGTGTGAAGGGACCACGTGAGGTTGCTGGTGAAATAGATGCCAAGGAATCACCTCTATAGCATGTCCAGGAATTTAGAGATGAGCTTATTTGGTATTATGATGTTGAAGGCTGAGCTGTAGTCAATGAATAGCATCTTGACATATGTATTATTGTTGAGATGATCCAAAGCTGAATGTAGTGCAAGGGAGATGGCATCCTCCTTAGACCTATTATTCCTGTATGCAAATTGCAAGGGGTCTAGATTGTCTGGGATGCTGGCACTGATACAGGCCATTATCAGTCTCTCAAAGCTTTATCATAGTCGGTAGTCATTGAGACAGGACTCTTTACTTTTCATGATAGAACTTTACTTTGGAATGATAGAATTTTTATTGAAGCAGATGGGGACAGTAAACTGCGTGAGAGGTTGAAGATGTCAGCTCAGACAGTGGATGTCGCCTGGATTGTAGGACTAAAGTCACACAATACTCCAAGTGCTGCCTAACCACTTTTTTGTGCACTGCAACATAATGTCCCAACTCTTATATTCTATGTCCCAACCTATGAAGGTAAGTGTGCCTTATGTCTTGTTCACCACCCTATCCACCTGTGTTGCCACTTTCAGGAAACTATGGACTTGGACCCCAAGTTCTCTCTATTCATCAATGTTCCTTAATGCCCTACTATTTATTGTGTATATCCTGCCCCTATTCAGCTTCTCAAATCACCTTACACTTGTCAGGATAAATTTCCATCAACCAATGTTCCACCAAACTTTCCAACTGATCTATATCCTGCCTCAGATAACTTTCTTCATTAAGCACAACACCACCAATTTTCATGTCCCCTGTATAGTAATCATTCCTGCTACATTCACATCCAAGTTGTTAAAATACAATTGACCCCTGCATTTCAGTTGTTCAGGTAATGGGAATTCCCTTATAGAATTCACAAATCACTACTCCAAAGATTTAAGTTATGGATTAAATTTCACCCTCACAGGCTTCATGTGACAAAGTCAGTAAATAAACACAAAATTTATTTTATTTCAACTGGTGTTTCTTGACGCATGCACAGATGACACATATATACAGAAAATTGCAATGTGACTTTTTTAGGAATGCAACCCTCCCCACCCATATATTGTATATTACAAACAGCAAAGTCCCAGCACTGTCGCTGTGGTACACCACTAGTTACAGAAGTTATGAATCTTTGTGCAACTCTTAAATGTTAATTAGTTAATTTCAGGTAATGCTGTTTTTTTCTGAATTCGTAATGTCTTTATTCATGTCATGAAATAGTGGCAGCATAACCTAAAAGTGACTGATGTGCAGCTGCATTATCAAATTTGTTTAAAATCAATTACAGATAATTTCTTGATTTCAATATATTGTCCACATATGAAGGCACAATTCAGTAGAGTACTGACTGTCCATCTTCTCCAAAATGTTGACAATATTGACTGGTTTTTCTCTTTTGCCATTAACTGAACTATCAAAGGTTGTTTTAAATTTAAGGAATCAGGTATTCAGATCATTTCCTGTGCAATGTTTTATGGACAGAAATGATCCATAAGACATAGTCAGTGCATGGTTGTATTCTAAACTGATGCTCGCCTTTCGTACCTGTATAATGTATTCTGTAATACAATTTTTCACCCTGAAGAATGGTGAAGGTATTTTTATCCATTCCCAATAAGATTTATTATAGTATCTTGATGCTGGTTCAAGTAAGAGAACTCACCTGATAGCTCAGAATTAAATTTACTTCCTGATAGTGCATGAAGCCAAGCAAAACAAAAAAGCTGCTGATCTTCACCCTCTGACATTTGTTGTGTGTAAAAGGTTCTTTTGGGATCTTGAAGATGGAGGACTCTGGACACAGGCTTTGGATCTTAAAAATAGTTTAATTGCAAAGGCAGACGCAGGAACAGGATGAATGGGAACGAATGTACACTCGCACACACACAGACAGGAGATCGCGGAAGTAAGGGAAATTGCAACGGGGTGAGATACACACACACACACACACACACTACAATAAACAAGTTACAACTTATCAAGGGATAAACACTTCAATGCCTGAACGCCTTGACCTAGACAAGCATTGGCTCTAACACTCCCTGGAATCTGACTTAAGATGCTCCCAAACCTTGTGGTGGTGCACACTCTTACCAATGGTCTCTGCAGCGTTGTTTCACTATTCCTGGGGCAGTCGAAAGAGGGACAGCCAGGAATGTGCAGCACTCTTTATAGTGCTGGAGGGCTGGGTGGAGCCAGGCCAGGTACTTTAGACAGGCCAATGGGTTGGGGGTCAAGGACAAAGGTGTTTACCAAGGCCAATGGTCAGGCAGGCCCAGGAACAAAGGTGCTCTTCAAGGCCAATCCCTATGCTTACACCTGATGGGTGGGTGGAGCCAAACCTTGATTGACAGTGGTGTCACTTCTGATCTGATGAGCAATGCTGTCCTCCGATCAGAGGGGTCAGTGTTATCACTGTCATAGGACAGCCATGTGCTTTCATACTACAACATTCTTCAATGTGTCATGATTATTTGGGATAATGCATTCAAAACATCTGTTCTCCTGGAACACAGAGCATGGAAACACGTTAGTTTCTAATGAATGTCCAGTGATTGTTGCTAATGTCTGCAGGTGTAGATGTCAGACCTGAAGAAGATTGTTGATGGTTCTGATACACAGCTGGTCAAAATATCTCCAACACCCATCTAAGATGAAACATAGAGATTTTGTTCTTTGCCAGGTAGCTGGTGGTGGTAGAGTAGGTTGAAGAATGGGGTGACAATCTGCGATAAGAGTTCAAAACTGCAGTATTAAAACTATGGTAAGAGGGCATAGGTAGGAAAGGGTTAATCACTCCTTTGAAATGGCAGAGAATTGAAGTCTCCTTTTTCTCCAAAGCACTATTTCAACTGCTTCATGTTGCTTAAGCACTGTGAATTCTGAGATAGCCGAACTGCATTTTTTCTGTTTTCTCTTTGCTACTAAATTAACATGTTTTATTTCATAGAGTTGAATTAACATAAGGAACAATTATAATGTACAAAATTGAATGTCAGTCTGGTTCCTTCTTTAAAGTATTTCATGATTTACTATCAGAATTATTAACTGTTTTGTTTTCTTCCTTTCTTAGGTGATCCTGCTGCTGAAGAGTGGTCTCAGTGGAGTGTGTGCTCACTGACATGTGGCATGGGATGGCAGGTGCGAACGAGATCTTGTGTAGCCTCCCCATATGGGACTCTGTGCAGCGGTCCGCTAAGGGAAACTCGAGTTTGCAATAATACAGCCACATGTCCAGGTAGCTTTTATTGTCTGGTTGAATCTTATGCCATAGGATTGATTGCAGTGCTTCAAAGCTAATTAAACTGTATTACTAAATCAACAGATAAGTCTAGAAATTGCTGAGAGGGATAGAGCAAAGGAATATTTATCATGTCTGTGTAATATTCTGCTGCCCTTTTAACACAATTTAAAGTTAATCAACTTTAAAATAAATATATGTTTATAACAATAGCATATAGTGGAGTGAGAATTGTCCTTAGCTATTAATATTGACTGTTTCTTCTTGCATGAGGTCATCTTTTGTATTAAAGGGGAACACTGCACAAATAGTGATACAGCTACAAAGCCCTGTTCTGAATTTTACACTGCAGTCCTACACAGTTATTTTTAGCAATAAACTTCCTCATCACCATGTACATGCCATCCCCACTTTTGCCCTGTGCACTTTGAGAAGAGTGGGATAAATGTGTACAGCTTCGTTACTGTAACTGTGCAGTAAAACAATGTATAGTCATGAAGATAAAGCTGGAAATTTGTTGATAGTTACTCAGTTATGTATTATACCTGGGGCCATTTTTACTGGGAAAGCTCACTTGGAGGATAAAATAACTGCATCTTCTTTAAAAGTAAATTCTGCACGTGATCATTGCACAGCAGCTCAGAAGGCAGAGTGAAGGCAGTTGCAGGAGAACATTTAAAGCCAAGAATAAATGGCAAATTTTACAGCTCTGATCTATTAGCCAATTATTACTATTTAACCTACAGCATGCTCGAAATCTTAAAGATCATTTCAATTAAACAACAAAATTTGTGATGTTGGGATCATCTCAAAAAAAACTAAGAATAAGGTTGCAGCAAGCCTTCTATATTTGTTTGTGTTAAACAAGTAATTTTCAGTGTGATATGTTGCAAGGAGTGCTAGTGTATGGGCAGCATTGATATTTGTGATAATCAACAAACTGACTTCATCTTATTTGTGCAACCTGGTTATGGGATTCAGAGGAATAAAAAAAGTCATATGCTAAGGTTATAGATTCTACACAGTCTTTGATCTTCACCTGAGATATATTGGCAACCAAGTTTTTTTTTGTTTTTGTCCCTTTACACTTCAGAGGCTTGATTTTTTTTCTTTGAAAAATCTTGATTTACAACCCATTAACAAGGATTCATTTAGTCAATCAATCTCTGAAATTGTGAATTTGATTATGAACATGAAAAGCAAACAGCCAATCATATAACACCTGCAAGTATGACTTTTAAGATTTTCTCAAGGAACCAGTAAGTAACTTAACTGGTATAAAGTATTCCTAAATTCATTATTGAGTTGCCTGATATGTGTGTACAGTACTTGAATTTTTTGAAAAATAATCTCTCAACAATGCACTCTGGTTAATGTGTAAGCTGCCTAAGAACTTGTGGTGACGAAACAATATCGTGAACTAGGATTCACTACAACTGCCGGCAATTAGCAAAGCTGTTGGTTTTGCAAAGTCACACATTAAACTTAACCTCATCCTTTGTTGTACTAATTCCCCAATAAAAAATACACAGATATTTAAGTTCAAAAATTGTCAGGTTTTAAACATAATTATGAACGTGATACCTGTCAGTTTATTTGGGGTTCAGAGTCTTATTCTTTGAGATTGTGCATTGTTGTTGATTTTAAAATTTTCAGTTTTGATTTTAATGTCTCTTTCTCTCTCTTAACCTCGTATTTCCTTTCCTAGTCTTTGCTTTATGTCTCTGATTTGACAGTGAACTCACCCACAATTATTCATATTTCTTCTCAGTCCTTCTTCCATATATTTCCCAATCCTTGAATCACATTAGATGAGGAGATGCAAGCCGAGAAATTGAATGGCGTCCATAAGGAATGTCATAGAGGCATTGCATAGCGGGCACAAAACATTTTGTTTGAGAGCCTGCCATTGCAAAATTTACTGGTATATGAGGCTCAAGATATTTTGCAATATGTAATAGGCCTTACAGAATAAAAGCCATTTTGTTCAAAAGCTTAGCCATTGTACAAATACATGGGTAAATTAAGTTCTAAGGAAAGGGCTCATGGGTGAGAGTTTGTGTGTTGGAGGGAGGGTTTGGACTTGGGTCAGTAGAGGGTTCCCAGTGGTGATCAGACTGGGGCTGGTGGGAATTAGTGTGATGGTTCAACCTGGCATCAGTATTGAGAACGTGTTGGTATTGGGTTGGGGGAATCAGTAGAGAAGGTTGGGACAGGAATATGTAGAAGGTTGAGCATCAGTAATGTGAATGAGGGTGGTGCACTAGAAACATTTGGGACAGGTGTAGGTTGGGTAGCAGATCAGAGCTGAAAATTGGGTGGAAATGGGTTGCAAGTTGCTGAGGGAGTAATGGAAAGGATTAACCAGGAAATGAGTTGTCATGAGGTCTGAGAGCAGATTAGGGATGTGGTGGCAGGAAGTTCAGAGTAGATGAATGGGAGGGGCTATTTGGAAGGCAAATTCAAATCAAGATGATGAGAGTTGATGAGCTGTTGGGCAAGGGAAAATGCGGGGTTGAAGGAAATCCATGGAGATTACAAAGAAGACTAATAACAGAGGAAGTGGTAGAGGCAGGTATAATTATGATATTTAAAAGGCTTACATGGAAAGGAAAGGTTTAAAGGGATATGTACCAAACATAGGCAAATGAAAGTAGCTCAGTTAGGGAACTTGGTCAGCACGGACAAGTTAGGTTGAAGGGCCTGTTTGCATGCTGTATAGCTCCATGGCTCTATGACTTATGTGTGGCAGACTCAGCTGTGGAATCCATGGTTATGACCTGCACAGGTTGGTCTCTTTTATATGACAGTTTATATGGTCCTCCTTGCATCAGCACCTCAGATGCACAGAGAGCCCAGAGGGAAATCATGGACTTTGTGTATTTTTCTTGAAGTCCACAATTTTCCTTTGTGAATGATTTTCCATCACATAGTGCACAAAAGCATGGCATTACGTAGTCCCATCTCTCGGCAATGCTTTTTTGTCTCATTATTCACCAAGGTTCCTGATACCCCTCTGCTCTCGATGTTAGCCACTTGCACTTCCAGCAGATTATGGGCTAACATTTCTGATCTGAAGAATGCAGGGAAATGGCTTCTAATCATGTATGCCACAAAATTGTTGTTGTTTGTCACTCATTCTCGAGTAAGACTGTAACATCTTGTCTGTAATGTTGTGACGTGTACAGAGATGGCTGATAAGACCAATCTGGGCTTGAAAGTTCCTTTCACACATGTGACAGAGGTTTTGGGATGTTGTAGCATCAGCAGTTCTTGACTTTCGAGACTCTCTTTTCATATTTACCTCCTCCATTCTAGTTTCCTCATGTGAGCGAGCACCACTTTGTACGCCAACCAGGATAGTCCAGTGCTTGTTCTTCCCAGTGGTATATGTCAATGTTGAAACTCTTCAGGGATGTTCTAAGGGAGTCTTTAAATCCCTTTTCTCTGTTTGCCCTCAGTTAACTCTCAGTCATCAGACGTTAATGCTGACATGTCTTGCCCACCTGTTCTATGAGGCAGCAATGTGTAAGTGGTGGGGAAGTGTGTTGGGACAGAATCTGCGTGTCTGGAATCCTGTATTACCACTTGATGTAAAGCATTCTGTCAGACAGGTCATGTGGAAATGATTAAGCTGCCTGTCATGCCTGCTGTACACTGTCCATGTCTCACAAGCATAAAATGGGTATGAAAATAGCACAATAGATCTTCAGACTGGTCTTTAGGCTGATTCCTCTTCGTTCCCACATTTTACTTCTCAGTCTTCCAAAAGCTATCCTGTGTTGACTTTGACAATGTTGACTGCCCTTGAAAGAATGCTGCCAAGGTTTGTGTCCACTACTGAAAGCCTCTGAAGAATGTTTGTTTCTGTGTACGGGGTGTTTGCTACAGGTTGGTGCATAATTGTGAGGCCAAAGTTGCCACAGACACTGGTAAATTTGTCCAAGCTTTCTTGCGTATCAGCTTCTGAGCTTGCATTGAGTGCACAGTCTTCAGCAAAGAGGAAGCCCCTTAAGATGGTTTCTCTTACTTTGGGTTTGGCTGAGTTGTCTCCTCAGGTTAAGAAGAGCACCATCAGTACTGCACCTAAGGTTGATTCCATCTTCTTTATCAGTGTAGGCATCAGACAGCATTGCAGAGAACATCATACTAAACAGTGTGGGGGCAAGCACACAGTGTTGTTTCATATCGTTAGTGACCAGGAATGAGCCTGAAGTCTCCCTGTCATCCACAAATTCTAGCCATCATACCATCATGAATGTGTCGGACAATTGTGATGAACTTTTTGGAGCAACCATACTTTGCCATGATCTTCCATAGGCATTCACAACGGTGTTGAAAACTTTAGTGAGATCAACAAAGATGGTGAACAAGGTGCAGTTTTGTTCTTGGCACTTTTTTTGGAGTTATCTTGCAGCAAGTATCATGTCTACGGTTCCATGCCCTTCACGGAAACCATAGTGGCTTTCTGGAAGTAGGCCTCCCTCAAGTGCTCAGTTGCAGATGGTTTCCCTTACGCTTGTATAGGTGTGTAATTGAAATGTCCGTGAAGTCCTGGGGTGCTTTTTCCTTGTTTCATAGCAACAGTGGCCCCCCTTCCTTTAAGACTTCTGCTGGTATGGCATCTGCTCCTGGAGATTTCCACATGATAATTGTAGCACTGACTTTTGAACTTCTGCCAGGTCTGGGGGTTCAGCAAGAGCGAGGTTTGTTGGAAGTTATGGCATGTGATCTATTGATTCATTACTAATTGTAGATGGTATTTTTAGGATAGAATTGAAATTGAATTGAAACAGCTCTCCAAGATCTGTTTCTTTCTGGTGATGATCGTCAGTCCATCTGCACTTCAGAGAGGTAAACCACCAGATGGCTGAGGACCATAAACAGATTTTCAAGCTTCAGAGAAATTATTCAAATCTTTCTGATCAGCATACCTTGGTATTTCATCTGCCTTATAACTGAGGTGCAGGTCTGCATTTTGGACACCTGCGAATGTTGGAAAATGCATCTTTTTTAGAAATGGATGTAGGATTGCTGTGGTATGCTCTGTAATGTTCGTGTTTCTGGTCAAGCAGAAACTTGATTACCTCATCATTTTCATCAAACCAGTCTGGTTGTTTCTGTGTCTTTAGTCCAAACTTTCCATGCACAGTTCTGTATACAGTGTCTTTGAGTGTGTTCCAATCATTTTCTACATCATCTGAATTGAGGTTAAGATTAGCCAGCTGGTTGTCAAGCTCTGCTACAAACTCTTGCTTCACTGTATCATTTTTGATTTTGTTTACATGGAGTCATTTAACAGACTTCCGGCTCGGCCATGCCTCTTAGTGTGAATATGGAGAATGAGTTTGGAGATAATTAGCTTGTGATCCTTCCAGCAATCCTCACCACATGCAGCCTTAGTCACTCTCACGTCTTGCTGGTCTTCTTTCCTAACGATAACATAGTCAATTGGATGTCAGTGCTTAGAGCGTGGATGCATCCAAGAAGTTTTGTGATGATTTGGTTGATGGAAGATGGTATTGGTTGTGATTAGGTCATGCATGTTGCACAGTTTGAGTAGCAGCAGGGCATTACTGTTACACTCTCCAACTCCATTTTTGCCAATGGCTCCCTTCCAGGCTTGGTAGTCTGTTCCAACTCTTGTATTGAAGTCTTCAAGAATGATGTTTCTCTGACCTCGTTATAGCTGAGATCACTGAGTCCAGATCTTCACAGAAGTTTCCTTTGGTTTTATTGTCATTTTTCATTGTAGGAGCATAGACACTGACCAGAGTAGCATTTTTTTATCCTTCAGTGGGAGTTATAGAGTCATGAGCCTATCAATAATTCCTTTGGGGAGACGTGCTAAGCTGCCGAGAAATTTACTCTCGACAGTGAAGCTAATGCCAGCCTCTGTATGCTCTTCACTACTATGATTGCTTCAGAAGAATGTATACCCAAAATCTCTGCTTATTGCTCTTCACCTGCCAGGTGAGTTTCACTCATTGCAGCAATGTTGATGTTATAACTAACTAGCTCCCTTCCAACGAAAACAGTTCTTCTCTCTGGTCTGTCAGCATTGGAGTTGTCCATTGAAGTACACACATTCCATGTGCCAATTGTGAATGAAGCCACCCTCTTTTTCTTTGTTCTTGTTCAACCGCTTAAATAGGGAATTCCCCCTACCACCACCACCACCCCCACACCCCCAACCCCCAGCCACGGTAAACTGGGCAGGGAAGAAATGGAACTGGCAAAGTTTGGGGCATCTTTTCTAACCCCTTCCTCATTCCGTGGAGGTGATCAGTGCGATCTGAAATAAGGGCTGCTCGGTCACCTAAGTGGCTGCCGAATTTCACTGCTGCTTCTGTAATAGTGATCCTATGGCCAAGGTAACCTGCGCAGGTCCTCACTACAGCTTTGAGTGTTTCCTCACCTGCTGCTTTGATGCTCTCCCAGGAACACAGGACTTGATGACGTGGTTTGTGCATGACCTGGATTATAGTGAAGGAGAAGTTGCGCATATTACCTCACGCTCTCATCTGGGCACATTTGCTTTCAGTGGCAAGATAAAGTCAAGATGGCTGGAGATGACTCTGGTTGCAGGAGCTGCCAGAGTGATTGCAAGTTGCTCTCTGACCAGTAACAGAGCTCCACTCCAGATTTTCTGTCTGGGTTTACTCTCATAGTCCCATTCTTCACCAAGATAACCCACGGGGCAGTGGGGACTTTCTGTCAGGGTTTAGTCCCTCAGCCTTATCCTCTCCTGAGGTACCCACAAGGCAATGGGTCTGTTTCCCCAAAGCTGAGGATAGGGATGTGTGTATGCTAATGGCCATTTTGGCCTTGACGCAGTTCAGCTCAGAGGTTGATAGATAATAGGTACCATGAGGGTGCCTCTAGTCCGTGTGCCAAGGCAAAAGGTGAACAAATATAGAGATGAGTTCAATGGTCCGAGCCACACCCAGACCAGCAGGGCTGGCAGCACAAGTACCCCTATGACCGGAGGCAGCCTAGCATCCCTAAGCGAAAGCAAGCTACTCCTGATCCCAAGGGACTTGGTCCCTGGTCCCAGATTCTCCCACTCCTCAAGCCCCTCCAAACTCTCCCACTTCTTGGGTCCCAGTCCTGGTCTTGGCCACTCCTTGGGCCTTAGTCCCAAACTCTCCCACTCCTCGGGCCCTGGTATTCCCAGAGGCCCAGACAAGTTACATCTAGAATTGCACTCTCAGTGCCCTCGTTTCAGTATTTGCACTCTCTGGGCCCCAACCATCACTGCCATCTTATGATCTTCTACCATCTGAGGGTGTGATGGGGATATAACAGCTCGTGAAATGTTCTTTCCTCCTGATAAGCACCTTTTAACAGGGTAGCTAACTAGAGAGAGAGCCCTTCTAACTGGTATCCTGACTGACATCCACTAATTCACAACTGACCTAAACTTGGGTTGTTCTGGTCTGTTATATGTTTTTTTGCCCATGTACTTTCAACCAGTAGAACATTAGAGGAGCTTCCAGTGCATAATTCTATACATATATAGTGATTATAGAGGAACTCAGTCAGCCTTTGGATGGTTGATGACGGTGTTTGAATATGCTTAGCATTCCCTTAATATGATGTCATACTTCTCAGCTGCTCAGGAGATCTGAAAGAGAAATGACAACACCACAAATTTGGGACATAATAATATATTTTCATGGGGTATCACAGTGATGCAGATAGTAAAGCTCCTGCCTCACAGTGTCAGAGATCAGGATTCACACCTGACCTTGGGTGCAATCTATGTGGTGTTTGCTCGCTCTCTCTGTGACTGAGTGGATTTCCTGCAGGTGCTCTGGTTTTCTCTTGCAACTCAAATGCATGTGGGTTAGTGTGTTACTTGGCTATTGTAGCTTTCCCTGAGTGTGTACGTTAGTGGTAGAATATGGTGGGAGTTGATGAGAATGAGGGGAGAACAAAAGGTTAGGTTAATATGGGATTAATGTGACTAGATGGTTGATGGTTGGTGTGGACTCTATGGGCCAAACTGCCTATTTTCATGATGTATCTCTCTATGATTTTATACTGTAGCAGGACAAAATATATAAAGATATGAAGACAGATATTGGTTGAGAAAATATGTAAAATTGTACTACCTGAGAACAAAATCCTCATCCTCATAAGATCACAAGATCACAAGACAAAGGAGCAGAAATAGGCTATTCGGCCAATCAAGTCTGCTCCACCACTTCACCATGAGCTAAACTATTCTCCCATCTAGCCCCAATTCCCAGCCTTTTCCCCATATTCCTTGATACCCTGACTAATTAGATACCTATCAATTTCCGCCTTAAACACCCCCAATGATCGGGCCTCCACAGCTGTACGTGGCAAGAAATTACATAAATCCATGACCCTCTGGCTAAAGAAATTTCTCCGCATCTCTGTTCTAAATGGGTACCCTCTAATTCTAAGACTGTGCCCTCTTGTCCTGGACTCACCCACTATGGAAAACAACTTAGCCACATCTACTCTGTCCAGTCCTTTCAACATTCGAAATGTTTCTCTCATTCTTCTGTACTCTAATGAATACAGTGCAAGAGCCGACAAACGCTCCTTGTATGTCAGCCCTTTCATTCCGGGAATCATCTTTGTAAATCTTCTCTGAACCCTCTCCAACATCAGTACATCCTTCCTAAGATAAGGGGCCCAAAACTGCACACAGTACACCAAATGAGGTCTCACCAGTGCCCCAGAGAGCCTCATCAACACATCCTTACCTTTATACGCTATTCCTCTTGAAATGAATGCCAACATAGCATTTGCTTTCTTTACCACCGACACAACCTGGAGGTTAACCTTTAGGGTATCCTGCACAAGGACCCGCAAGTCCTTTTGCACTTCCGAATTTTGAATTTTCTCCCCATCTAGATAATAATATGCCCATTTATTTCTTCTTCCAAAGTGTACAACTGCACATTTTTCAACGTTGAATCTCATCTGCCATTTCTTTGCCCATTCTCCTAAACTGTCCAAGTCTCTCTGCAACCTTTCTGTTTCTTCAACACTTCCTGCTCCTCCACCTATCTTGGTGTCATCTGTAAACTTAGCCACAAAACCATTTATTCCATAATCTAAATCATCAATATACAGTGTAAAAAGAAGCAGCCCCAACACCGACCCCTGCGGAACACCACTGGTAACCGGCAGCCAACCAGAACAGGATCCCTTTATTCCCACCCTTTGCTTTCTGCCTATCAGCCAATGCTCCACCCATTCTAATATCTTTCCTGTAATTCCTTTCTTTTTCAATCTTTTTATTAGTTTTCAAATTAATACAGATTGATATATAGCATCAATATTTATACATGTAATACAAAGAGATCAGGATAACAATCATAGCATATATAGTCATAAAGAACAATAAAATATAAAAAAAATCTGTAGATCCAATGATCTCTTAGTAAATGAATATAATATAAAAGAAAGGAAAGAAAACGATTTATTATATAAATTTCAAAAAAAAACCAAATCAATAAAAAAATTATAAACAATATAAACTAAACAAAAAAAAACTTTTCAAAAGAAAAACAAACAACAAAAAAAAGGGGAAAAAAAACTGGGCTAAAATTTCTCAGTAGAAACAGAGCAATATTATGTCGTCAAGTCTGTTCCTCCAAGTTGGAAAGTTATTGAAAGGGGATCTACATCATGTGAAAATATTGAATAAGTGGACTCCAAATATCTTCAAATTTAAGTGAAGGATCAACAGTACCACTCCTAATTTTTTCCAAGTTTAAACATGATATAGTTTGAGAAAACCATTGAAAAGTAGTAGGGGGTATTGGATCCTTCCATTTCAGTAAAATGGATCGTTTGGCCATTAATGTAACAAAAGCAATCATAAAGTTAGCAGAAGGAGATAAATGGCCAGACTCTATCCTTGGTAATCCAAAAATTGCAGTGATAGGGTGAGGTTGTAAATCAATCTTCAATATGTTTGAAATAATGTTAAAGATGTCTTTCCAATATTTTTCCAGAAGAGGACAGGACCAAAACATATGTGTCAAAGAAGCCACATTCGATTTACATCTATCACATATAGGATTTATCTGGTTTTAGAAACGAGCTAACTTATCTTTGGACATATGGGTCCTGTGGACTACCTTAAACTGTATCAACGGGTGTCTGGCACACATTGAAGATGTATTGACTAAATGAAGAATTTTTTTCCAAGTCTCTATAGGTAAAGATGTCTGGAGTTCACTTTCCCATTCATTCTTAATTTTGTCTAATGATTCTAGATGTATTTTCATAATTAAATCATAAATTATCGCTATCAAGCCCTTCTGATAAGGATTAAGACCTAAATTTTTTTCCTTAGTTTCAATTTTGTAAGGTGTCAGAAAAGAGGGTATAGTAGTTTTAAAAAAAATTTCTAATCTGCAAATATCGAAAAAAGTGTGATCTAGGCAAATTATATTTATTAGACAATTGTTCAAAAGATGAAAAACAGTTATCAATAAATAGATCCCGAAAACATACTGTTCCCTTCCTTTTCCATATGGAAAAAGCTGAGTCAGCTCTAGATGGATGAAAGAAAAGATTAGATTGAATGGGACTTGACAAATTAAATTTATTCAATCCAAAAAATTTATGAAATTGAAACCATATTCGTATTGTATGTTTAACAATTGGGTTAGTCGTATGTTTACTTAACTTGGTAAGTACAAAAGGGAGAGAAGCACCTAAAATAGAAACTAATGAAAAGTCAGGAACTGATTGGTGCTCAAGGCATACCCATTTGGGGTATTGAATTACATCAGAATCTTGTATCCAAAAAATTAAATATCTAATATTAATTGCCCAATAGTATAATATAAAGTTAGGCAAGGCCAAACCACCATCCTTTTTTAATTTTTGTAAATAGTTCTTCCTTAACCTTGGGTTTTTATTCTGCCAAATATATGAAAGAATTTTAGAATCAATTGTGTCAAAAAAAGATTTCGGGACAAAAATTGGAATCGCTTGAAATAAATATAAAACTTTTGGTAAAATATTCATCTTAATCGCATTAATTCGGCCTACCAATGATAACGACAGTGGAGACCACTTAGTAAATAATTGTTTAACATGGTCAATTAAAGGCAATAGATTAGCTTTAAATAAGTCCTTGGTAATTTTAACACCTAAATACATAAAATAGTCAGTTACCAATCTAAAAGGTAATTGGCTATAAATTGGGGTTTGCATATTCAATGGAAAAAGTTCGCTCTTATTAAGTTTTAATCTATAGCCAGAAAAAACACTAAACTGATCTAGTAGTGATAGTACTGCGGGGATAGATTCATCTGGATTAGAAATATAAAGTAACAGGTCATCGGCGTAGAGAGATATCTTATGAATCATCTGTCCGCGAGTAATGCCACATACATTTGAAGAGTCCCGAAGTGCAATAGCCAAGGGTTCTAAAGCAATATCAAATAATAAAGGGCTTAACGGGCAACCTTGTCTAGTACCTTGAAAAAGCCTAAACAAAGGAGATCTTTGATTATTAATTATTGAAGCCATAGGTGTATAATAAATCATTTTAATCGCAGATATAAATTTAGGGCTAAAATTAAATTTTGGAAGTGTAGTGAATAGATATTCCCATTCGACTCTGTCAAACGCCTTTTCAGCATCTAGTGAAACAACACATTCTGGAATTTGGGATGAAGGAGTATATATAATATTCATTAATCTCCTGATATTAAAATGTAAATAACGATTCTGAATAAATCCTGTCTGGTCTTCATAGATAATTTGTGGGAGAACCTTTTCCAGTCTAAAGGCCAATATTTTGGAAAATATTTTTGAATCTACATTTAATAAAGAAATAGGTTTATAAGATGCACAATCAGTGGGATCTTTATCCTTTTTAAGAATTAAAGAAATAGTTGCTTCATAGAAAGATTGTGGTAGTTTACTCACTGATAGGGCATCTTTAAAAATTTTGGCTAACCAGGGAACAAGAATATCAGAAAAGGATATGAAAAATTCAGCTGTATATCCGTCAGGGCCGGGTGCTTTACCCGAGTTTATTGAAAATATTACTTTCTTTATTTCTTCCTCCGAAATGGGAGCATCTAATGTAGAACGTTCATTTAAAGATAGTTGGGGAATCTTCAGATCTCTTAAAAATTCATACATTGATCTAAGATCCTCAGGGGATTCTGATTGGTATAAAGAAGAATAAAATTCTTGAAAGGATTTGTTGATTTGAACAGGATCTATTGTGTAAGTACCATCTGGTTTACAAATTTTATTAATCTGACATTTAGATAAAGTAGCTTTCAATTGGTTGGCCAATAATTTACCGGATTTGTCACCATGTATATAAAATTGACTTTTGTTTTTAAGTAGTAGAGTTTCAATTGAAGATGTTAATAATAAACTATGTTGTAATTAGAGTTCTGTTCTCTTTTGAAAAAGCTCCAGATTCGGAGTATCAGAATATTTTTTATCGATTTCTTTAATCTTGTCAGCCAATATACGTATTTCATTATTAGTTTCTTTTTTCAAGTCAGCAGAATATGAAATAATTTGACCACGGATATATGCTTTAAAAGTATCCCATATTATCCCACTGGAAATTTCTTCAGTAAAATTAGTTAAAAAGAAAAATGAAATCTGTTCTTTGATAAATTGGATGAAATCTGAGTCTTGTAATAGAGAAGGATTAAATCGCCATTGTCTGACATCAAAGGATACATCTGGTAATTTAATTGATAAAATCAATGGTGCATGATCAGAGATGGCAATTGCATCGTATTTACAGTCCATAGGAAGTGGAGCTAATCTAGCATCAATAAAAAAATAATCAATCCTCGAGTAGTTATGGTAAACATGAGAAAAGAATGAAAATTCTTTATCATATGGATGTAGAAATCTCCAAGCATCTAAAATTCCAGATTCAACTAAAAAGGAATTAATGAAGACAGCCGATTTGTTTGGAAGTGCAGGATTTGATACAGATCTATCCATGGAAGGGTTTAGACAACAGTTAAAATCTCTACCCATAATCAAAGTGTATTCATTTAAATTAGGAAAAAATGCAAATAGATGTTTAAAAAATTCAGGGTGATCTACGTTGGGTGCATAAACATTAACCATAACAACTTTTTTATTATGAAGCAGACCAGTGATTAATAAAAATCTACCATTTGGGTCTGATATCTTCCCTGTAATTCCATGGGCACTCATCTTATTAAGCAGCCTCTTGTGTGGCACCTTATCGAAGGCCTTTTGAAAATCCAAATACATAACATCCAGTGCTTCTCCCTTGTCCATCCAACTTGAGATTACCTCAAAAAATTCCAATAGGTTGGTCAGGCAGGATCTTCCCTTCATGAAACCATGCTGACTTGGACCTATCTTGTCATGCACCTCTAGGTATTCCATAATCTCGTCCTTGAGGATCGACTCAAATAACTTTCTAACCACCGATGTCAAACAAGTAGGCCTGTAATTTCCCTTTTGCTGCCTCCCTCCTTTCTTAAACAGCGGAACTACATTTGCGACCTTCCAGTCCTCCGGAACCATGCCAGAGTCTATTGATTCCTGGAAAATCATCTCCAATGCCTCCACAATCTCTAAAGCCACTTCCTTCAGAACCCGAGGATGCACTTCATCTGGTTCGGGAGGCTTATCTGTCCTTAGTCCATTCAGCTTCCCGAGCACCTTCTCTCTAGTAATCTTGACTGTACTCAATTCTATTCCCTGAGACCCCTGACTATCAGATATACTGCTGATGTCTTCCACAGTGAAGACTGATGCAAAATACTCATTTAGTTCCTCTGCCATCTCTTTGTTACCCATTATAATTTCTCCAGCATTGTTTTCAATCAGTCCTGTATCTATCCATGTCTCTCTTTTACTCTTTTATTTAAAAACACTCTTAGTATCCTTTTGTGTGTTATTTGCCAACTTCCTTTCATGATTCATCTTTTCCTTCCTAATGACTTTTTTAGTTTCTTTCTATAAGTTTTTAAAAGCTTCCCAGTCTTCTGTTTTCCCACTAATTTTTGCTTCTTTGTATGCCCTCTCTTTTGCTTTTATTTTAGCCTTAACCTCTCTTGTTAGCCACATTTGTGCCATTTTTCCATTCATAATTTTCTTCTTTCTTGGAATATACCTATCCTGCACCTTCCTCATTTCTTGTAGAAATTTCATCCATTTCTGCTCTGCCTTCCCTCCATCTAGCTTACTTTTCCAATCAATTTGGGCCAGTTCCTCTCTCATGCCACTGTAACTTCCTTTGTTCCACGGAAATTTTGATACACCTGATATCAGCTTCTCCTTTTCAAATTTGAAACTGAACTCAATCATATTATGATCACTACTTCCTAAAGGTTCCTTTACCTTTAGTTTCCTAATCACCTAAGGTTCATTACACGGCACCCAATCCAAAACAGCCGATCTCCTGGTGGGCTCATCAAGCTGCTCCAAAAAGCCATCCCGTAGGCATTCCACAAACTCTCTCTCCTGAGATCCAGTACCTTCCTGACTTTGCCAATCCACTTTCATGTTAAAATCCCCCATAATTAATTTGACATTGTCTCTCTGACACGCTTTTTCTCTTTCCACCTGTAACTTGTAGTCCACATCCCGGCTGCTGTTTGGGTGCCTGTATATAACTGCTATTAGGGTCCTTTTACCCTTGCCATTTCTTAACTCAACCCATAAGGATTCTACCTCTTCTGATCCTATGTCCCTTCTTTCTTGCGAGTTAATATCGTTGCTCACCATCAGGGCCACGCCACCCCCTCTACCTACCTGCCTATCTTTCCTACACACTGTGTACCCTTGGACATTCAGCTCCTAATCACATCCATCATTAAACCGTGACTCGGTGATGGCCACAACGTCATATCTTTTAATCTGTAGCTGTACTACAAGGTCATCCACCTTATTTCTAATGCTACGTACATTTAAGTACAGTACATTCAGACCAGTATCTGCTACTGACTTCACTGTATTTCTGCTGCACAGCAAATTATCTTGTCTTTTCACCTGCCCGTCCTTCTTGCCATCTTTGCTGCACACTATCTTTGACTTGTTTCAATTTCCTCTTCTTCAACCCTAACACCCTAGTTTCCTCCCCCCCTGCCAAATTAGTTTAAACCCTCCCTAACAGGCATATTAAACATTCCCACCAGGATATTGGTACCCTTTGAGTTCAGGTGTAACCCATCCTATTTGTATAGGTTATACCTCCCCCAAAATAGTTCCCAATGATCCAAGAATTTGAAGCCCTGTCCCCTGCACCAGTTACTCAGCCACGCATTCATCTGCCTGATTCTGCTATTCTTGCGTTCATTAGCACGTGGCACAGGCAGTAATCCTGAGATTACTACCCTGGAGGTCATGCTTCTCAACTTTCTTACTAACTCCCTGTAATCTTCCTTCAGAACCTCCTTCCCTTTCTCTATCTATGTCATTGGTACCAACATGTACCAAGACTTCTGGCTGCCCGCCCTCTCCCCTCAGAATACTCTGGACCCGATCTGAGACGTCTCGTACCCTGGCACCAGGGAGGCACACTCCATTCGGGTATCCTTATCGGGCTCGCAGAATCTCTTGTCTGTTCCCCTCACTATAGAATCCCCTATAACTACTGCATTCCTCCTTGCTCTCTGGACCACGGCACCAGGCACACTGCCAGAGTCCCTATCACAGTTGTCTTCCTCTGTCAGGTCATCCTCTCCAACAGTATCTAAAACGATATACTGATGTCTGAGGGGGACTGCCACAGAGGTGCTCTCTACTGTCTCTCTATAGCTTCTGTCAATCACCTCCTCACTTACCCTGATTAACTGAAGGTCAACATGGTGCAGCTCCAGATCCCTAACATGGTCCCTAAGGAGCCACATCTCAATGAACCTGGTGCAGATGTAGTCCTCAGGGAGGCTGGAAGTTTCCCAGGGTCCCCACATCTGGCACTCCAAGCATAAAGCTAACCCTATAGGCATACTGCTAATGCTACTATCTAATGCTACTAAATAAATAAACCAGTAACTTACCCCCTTACTATAACTCTCACCTCTTACCTGTTCTTGCCGAAGCTTGTTGAGCCAAAACCTTACCACTCTGACTCAGACCACTCCGACGATGACCGCTCCCTGACTACTGCTCCGCTAGACAATGCCTCTTATATAGTGAAGGTAGGTTGCTCCCGCTCCTCCAGGCCGCTCACTCGCACTCCGATGCTCTGAATGGAGCCTCAGAACTGTAACGGGTCCACTCCAGGGCTTGTTAATGGACTTGCGTCACTGCTGGTCTATATTAAGCAGTACTGTTCCTTTCTTCCTGATTCTAATCCACTTTCACTTCCAAATCAATTACTGTTTGGCTGAATTCTTCTTCTCTTGCATTTACCAACATGCCCAAGTCACCCCCACCCCCAACAAAATGGACCTTCTCTCTTATCTTCGGAATACTCATTTCAACTGAACTTCTCCATGTGGTCTCTTACCCCCTCTACATCATTTCATTGTAAACTACAAGTTGTTTTATTTTCTTCACATAGTGAGTCCACCTTATTCCGTCTGAACTTGAATCTCTCCATTTTCTTAGGTACAACCTGGATATAGTTGTTGTTGTTATTCGGCAAACAGACATCTACCTTGCAAGAACTGTTCTACACTCATTCCTCTCTCTGGGTATCAATGCCATCGTCATTAACATTAAGCCATTGTTTCATAAGGGGATCTTTCCCCCATATCCTCCTATCTCAAAGATCTCAACTCCACACAGTGTGCGTCTTCCTCTTTCCAAGATATGCAAACAGGCCTGCCCACGTTATAGACCCATCATTTCATCTTTTGCCCTCCTAATTTCCTTCTTAAGTACTCTCCTATTCCCTCTATATTCCTCAAGGGCCTTATTTGATTGTAGTTTCCCATACCTGTCATGTGTTTCCTATCTTTCCCTGATCAAACCTTCAATAACCTCTGTCTTCCAAGGTTCCTTCAGCTTGCCATTTTTTCTAGGAACATGTCCCTGAACTATTGCTAATTCTCTTTTAAAAGACTCTCACTTGGCAAATGTTATACCTGCAAGCATCTGCTCCCAATCTATTTTTGCCAATTCCTCTCTTGCACTATCAAAATCAGCCTGCCCCCAAATGAGGACCTTAACTTGAGGACTGATCTTATCCCTTTCCATTACTATCTTGAAACTTACAGAATTGCAGTCACTGTTTCCAAAGTGTTCCCCAACCAACAATTCCACAGACTGCCCCATTTCATTTCCTAAAATGAGGTCAAGTACAGCCCTTTCTCTGGTAGGACAATCAAAAAACTATCTTGGACACACTTAATGAATACTGCCACTTCTAAGCCTCTTACATGTAGGCAATGTTGAGAAAGTTAAAATTCCCCACAAAACATCTATTGCTTTTACACCTTTCTGTGATTTGCTTACAAATCTGTTCCTCTCATTCCCACTAATTCTTGTGAAGCCTAATGTATAACCTCAGCAAAGTGATCACCCCTTTCCTATTCCTTTTCTACCCATTGGGCCTTGTTCACTGATCCCTCTGGGATATCCTCTCTACATAGTGCTGTGATGCTTTCCAGAGTCAGCAGTGTGACTCCTCCTCCTCTTTTGCTTCCCCCTCTGTCATGCTTAAAACTACTTGGCAATGGAAGACAGAGGGTAGTGGTGGAGGGGTGTTATTCTGATTGGATGTGTGTGATTAGTGGTGTTCTGCAAGGATCAGTGCCAGGACCTCTGCTGTTACATTAATTATTGGGATGAAAATATATGTGGGCTGATTAGTAAGTTTGTGGACGACACAAACATTGGCAGAGTTGTGGATAGTGAGGGAGGTTTTCAAAGGATTCACCAGTTGAAAATGTGGGCAGAAAAATGGCAGATAGAGTTTAATCCGGAGAATGTTGCATTTTGGGAGGTCAAATATAAGAGGAAAATATACAGTAAATGGTAGGACCCCTCAGAGCATTGATGAACATTGGGGTGCAAGTTCATAGCTCTCTGAAAGCAGCAACACGAGTAGGGAGGATGGTAAATAAGGCATAAAGCATACTTGTCTTTATCTGTTGGGGCATTCAGTGAAAAAGTTGAGAAGTCATGATGTAGTTGTATAAAACTTTTGTTTGGCCACATTTGGTGTATTGTATGCATTCACCGCATTACAGGAAGCATGTGGAGGCTTTGAAAAAAGTGCAGAAGAGGTTCACCAGGATGTTGCCTGGATTAGAGAATATTATCTTTAAGGAGAGGTTGGACAAACTTGGATTGTTTTCTCTGGAGTGTCAGAAACTGAGGAGTGACCTGATAGAAATATATAAAATGATGAGAGGCATTGATAGGGTAGATCTTCAGAATTCTTTTCCCAGGGTGGAAATGTGAAATACTACTGAGCATAGATTTAAGATGGGAGTTTAAAGGAGATTTGTGAATCAAGTTTTCTATACAGAGTATTAGGTGCCTGGAATGTGCTGCCAGATGAAGTGGTGGAAGCAGATGCAATCGTAATGTATAAGAGGCATTTACCAGGCATATGAATAGGCCGGCAATGGAGGGAAAAAGACCATGTGCAGGCAGCTGGTATTAGCTTTGATTAGCATAATGGTCGGCACAGTCACCATGGACTGAAGAGCCTGTTCCTGTGCTGCAGTGTTTTATGGCCTTATACCCCAGAACACTAAGCTGTTGGTCCTGCCCTTTAGTCAACCATGTTGCCGTGATTGTTATAATATCCATGTTCTCAGCTCATCTGACTTGCCCTTGTGGCTCCTTGTGTTAAACTACATGCATTTGAGTCTACCAGCATCCCCATGCACCCTACTCTGCTTCTGTCCACTCTGACTACTGGAATTGCTTGATTTATCCCCCACATTCAGATCAATCTCCCCATCTGTCATATTGCTACTGACTTCCCCCTGCCAAATTAGTTTAAACCCTCCTGAGTAGTGTGAGAAAACCTCTCTGCCAGGTTGCTAGTCCCCTTACAGTTTTAAAGAAACCAGACCTTCTTGGACCGGTCCCGACTGTGCCAGAAGTGATCTCAATGATTCAAGTACCTACAGCCCTCCCTCCCACACCAGCTCTTTAGTCAGGCACAGGATTCATCCTGAGATAACAACCCGAGACATTGTGCTGTATAACCTTCTGCCTAACTCCCTAAGTTCACTCTACCGGACCTCATCTCTCTTTCTACCTGTGTGATTAGTACGAATGTGTGCCATGACCTCTAGCTGTTCTCCCTCCCCCTTCAAATTGTTCTATACTTGATCCGAGACATCCCTGACTCTGGCACCAGGTAGGCAACAGACCAATCTGGAGTCTCGGTCTCAGCCACACATTCACCTATCTGTTCCCTTCACTAAAAGAACCCCAACCACTTGCACTCGCCTTGACGTTTCCTTTCCCAGCTGTGTATTAGAGCTAACCATGCTGCCTCAAATTTGGCTGCTGCTGCTGCTTTCCTCTAAGAGACTGTCCCCCCAACAGGATCCAAAGCAGTCTACCTTTTTGAGAGGGGAATGACCATAGCAGACTGCCATACAACCTTCCTGTCCTTATTGCCCTTCCTGATATTCACCTTTCTCCTCTCTTCCCAAACCTTCAGCATGACCAACTTGCTAAATGTATCTACAACATTTTCCACATCCCAGATACTCCATACTCCCGCACACTCTATAGCTCCAACTGCTCCAGTCTGACAGGATCTGCAGCCGGACACACTTCCCGTACTCACCAAGGAAATTGGAATTGTCCCTGATCTCTCACTGCAGGAGTTGCATACCACTGCCCTAGCTTCTTTGTCTTTTCGTCCAATCCCTTCTACTAAGAAAGAGAGAGAAGACAAAAGGCACTTTTGTCTCCTGACCTTTTCCTGCATCTGTACTTGTTTTTAAAACCTATTACGTTTGTAACATTTTCCAGTTCTAATGTAGCACTTCAGACATAAACGTTGAGCATATTTCAGTCCACAGGTGTTACTTGTGTATTTCTATCAATTTTGATTACATTTCTGATATTCATCATCTGCAGTATTTTGCTTTCACTACTTCATTTTGTGTTCAGTCGTTTTCCAAAGAGATGATAAAGAGAATATAACATATATCTTCATTTTATGTCTACCTGCATGACCTGCTGAAAATAATACTCTTGTAAAGTGCTGCTCTGTACATGTGCATGATAATTTTATTGAATTGTTTTTAAATCAATAGATGGCAATGAAAAGCAGATTTTTAATATCCCAGTGAAATTTACCATTTAGGAATTTAAAGCCTTTAATTACATAATGCCAATATGCAATCCGCAAATGAGGTTATAATAATTACAGACAGTTTTACTTTAAGTGCTGTAATGTTATGACTGTATTTGCAATTACAGAAACTATGACTACATTATTAAAGAATTTCTTATATTAACTTAAAATCAAAACCACTAATTAAAAAAAAATCATGGTTTATATAGATGTTCTGATATATCTATTGATATAACATTGAAAATTATTAATTTTGTTCATTGAAAACTGTAAAAGCAACTTTTTATTTCTGAATACCCCCATGATAAAAACAGGTTGCCCTGGGAAAATTAGTCACTTGGTTAGCTGAAAATATCTGTTAGTTTATATTTAATATAGTTTACAATTTGTACAGCTTTATCTGAATGAGGTGTTCCATTTGTGATGAATGCTCGTTACCATGAAGTTCAACTGGGGTGTTTATTCTTCTCCATAGTTTATACAATTTAGTGGGTAACTTAAGTTCAATGATTTAGCAAAAGCAAACATGCTGTCGCAACCAATAGTCCGGAGAGTATTATTGTAGCAGACACACCAGGGTTAAATTGTCACTATCAAATGTTAGCATGTACCTGTATAATGCAGCACAGGAACCCTGTTCTACGTGTTCATCATCACAATTGCTGCATGCATTCAGCAAAAACTTGGCTCTTCATTGCCTGCATCCATGATTATCAGGGCCAATATTAGGACCTGTGAGCTTTACTTAGAACTGGGCTGCACCTCTTAAAGGGAAGATATATTGTGGCTGGATCATTCAGAATAGTGATTTGTAACAAAAAAAAGGCTGACATTGGGAGGGAATGTACATTAATGTTTTCTATACTGTAGGTATCAATGACAGAAGTAGAAAAGAGGAGAAATGTTCTGTGACCCGGGGGGTAGGGGTGGGCAGGAGGCATTTCAGTGAAATGATCAATGAGCAGAGAGCAGAGAGATACAGGGCCATATGTTGTGAGACCAGATTCAAGGACCTGGAAACAAAGCCCCAAAATATTTAAAGACTTCACATGAGTGGTCCAGGGCAGTGAATGCATCTTCAATTATCAGATTTTACTGAGTGTACCACTAGCCTCTTCTGCAATTTAGTTCATCCCTATCCCGATCACTTATCTACAAACAAAGGCTTTCAACCAGGACACATATACATAACACTCAGATTCCTAACTGAACTACCTCACACTTTGCAAGCATCACACCCATATCTCACAGTTTATGCACATTGTCAACAAATTAACCATAACAGCCTGATCACCAAAGCATATTACACCTTCTCACTATCATAGTTCATCTCTCTTATAGGAGGAAGTGATACATAATTGGATGTGACAGGAATGAACCAGAGGTGGAGAGATGTGTCTGAATGCTCTGATTTCTATAGAAATGTTGTAGGAAATGCTCATTCTTCAGCTGCAGCCAGTGGTGAGGCTGAATTAATTGTGAATGCTGATATGCTCAAACTAATTCTCTTTACTTCCCATTTCTCCCGAATCCCACAATCTTTCAGACTTGTTTTCCCAATCAACAGTTTATATGGACCTCTTATTTTTGCCACCTCCCCATACCACAACCAGATAACCAAAAGTTGATGCAAAAAAAGGTTTTGATGCTGCAACCTCTTTGTCATTTGATTTCATGTTCACAGCCAGATCTTAGTAATGCACAATCTTTGTGGGGAAGCTTGCTGTTTTCTAGTATTGCATGGCATGTGTTTGTCACTGGCAGGGCTAGTGTGTATTGCCAACCCCAACTGCCTCTCAGAAAGTGGTGAACTACCTACATGAACTGCTGCTATGCTTCCAGTGAACGTAATGGGGTTCTAGAACTTGGGTTCAGCAATAATGAAGGAGCAGCAATATATTTCTAAGGCATGATGGTGTGTGACTTGGATCATAACCTGCAAAGCGGGGTTCTCATGTGCTTTAAACTCTGTCCTTCTCAGTGGTAGAGGTTGCAGGCATGAGAGTTATTATTGGTGTAGCTTAGATGAGTGACCACTGTACATTTTGTAGATGTTATGTATCAAAAAATAAGGCATATGTAATATTAGTTGAGACCTCTTTAAGAATTGTATCATTTGACCAATTGTTCAACATTAATTAATGTGGATTTTGCCACAGTGTCTGTCTGTCAGTCTCTGTGATGAAAGTCACAGTAAGAAAATTCCTGTGCTAACACTGTAAGGTTAAAGGGTTCATTTGATAAAATATCCCTATTATTAGTTTGAATTACTGACTATTTTCCAGTATCTCAGAGATAAGTCAATGCTAATACATGCAAAAAATGTTTCTTTATGGCATTGTGAAATTTATAGACTAAGCCTGATTCAGAGTGCCAAATGCAAGCATGAACAGTTCCAGTTGAAATAACACATGGATATATGCTGAGAGCTTGTGAGTTGTCTGATTCAGTCCGGATAGTACACAATGGGACAAATAAACATGAGGTTGCTGGATTTCTAGGCAAGTGTGGGGAAAGTACAAGGAAAAGTTTGCACTGTATTTAAATAAGCTTGGGCAGACAAAAACACAGATAATTTTTCCCAGCGGCAGGCCTAGAGTTAAGTTCAAGGACAGAGTTAAAAAGGCAGTGCAAGGTAAGGCCAAATGATTTGTTCCAATGGTAGGCCTAGTGTCAAGGTCAAAGACAGGGTTTAAGAGGGAGGCAAGCTCTAGCAGGAGTGGCCATTTTGGAGTGGCCATTTTGAGAAGGGCTGCTTTGAGGTTGAAGTGCTGTGCCTGAGGTCTAAGTGCAGATGGCTATCTACTTGAATGAGCAGGGCACAGAAGGATATGGAAGGGCAAGTGGGATTAGTATAGATGGACATGATGGTTGGCATAGACATGGGGTTGCGAGGGCATGAAGGGCCTGTTTCTATGCTGTACAACTCTATGACTCTACATATATTTCTCAATGCTAAAGGCTTCAAGTGATTTGGGGAGAAGCCAGGAATAGGAAACTGAGGTGAATGATCATTTAGAATCATATTGATAGTGGAGTGTGCCCAAAGGGCTGAATGGCCTACTCCTGATCCTATTTTCGATATCCTTGATTATGTCCTATCTCGGTGGCAGGACAGACCCATCAAGTTGTGGTGGTCCAATGGTATACAGATAGAATGGACCAGCCCAGGGAATACATGATATTGATTCCAGACCACAAGAAACCTCACTTCATTTGGCCAAACAAGAGTAAGGAAATCTCCTCCTGATTCTTAAATGTTGTTACTGTTTCTGCCTCCACCACCTCCTCTGGCAGCTCATTCCAGATACCAAGTATTCTATATGAAAAATGTACTCCTCAGATCTCCTTTAAAACTCCTTCTCACCTTAAACGTATGTCCTCTAGTTTTAGATATCCCCATCATGGGAAACAGACACTGGCTATCTACCCTATCTACACATCTTAGAATTTTATATCCCTTTGTCATGTCATCTCTCATCCTCTTTGCTTCAGAGAAAACAGACCTAGCCCATCCAATCTCTCCTGATACCTCAAGCCTCCTCATCTAGGTAACATCCTTGTGAATCTGAAGCAAAAAAGGAACAGCCAGTGGAATTCAGTGGGTCAGGCAGCATCTGTGGAGGGAAATAAGCAGTTGACGTTTCAGGTCGAGACCCTAATTCTGGACTGAAAGATCCCCTGTAGGCTCTCTAGCTTAATCACATCCTTCCTATTGTGTGGTGACGAGAACTGCACGTAATATTGCAAGTCTGACCTCATCAACGTTTTGTATAGCTGTAATGTGGCGTCCCGACCCTTCTACTCAAAGCCTCGGCCGATGAAGGCAAGCATGCCATATGCCTTCCTTACCCCCCTGTCTCTCTGTATTTCAATTTTCAGGGAACTAGTACTTGTACCTCAAGGTATTTCTGTTCAGCAACACTCCCTAGGGCCATGTCATTCACTATTTATCTCCTGTCCTGTTTTAACTTCCCATAATGCATCACTTTGCACTTGTCCGAGTTAAATTCCATCTGCCATTCCCTTGCCCATTTTCCCAGTTGATCTACCTCCTTTTTGAATATTATTAATGACTTAGCCTCTAGGACATATTGTTCAGGATTCAGTGAGTGTGGCTGTTTCAGGCTGTTGCTTGTCTAGCCTCTGAGACAACTCTACCAATTTAGATACCAGTCCCCTGTTGTTCATGATAAAAATTTTGCATGGTTGATTGGACCTAGAACGCTTACAATAGTCTGTATTCAGTATTGAAGCTGATGTGAGTGGTCAACTTGTTTGTATTATTTTTAATGTTTTGTTTTATTTTAGCTAGTTTCAATAATAGAATGACTTCAGAGGACAGTTAAGACATTGTTGGGCCAGATTGGATATGGGTGGCAGATTTACTTCCCTCAGGGCAGCGGTAAAGCAGATGGGTTTTTGCATTGATTTGGTGCAACTTAATGGTGACTGTTACTAAGACTTGCTTTTACTTTTAATTCCAGATAATTTAATTAACTGAATCTGTTAATTGTGATTTTATTTAAGAAGAGCGGCAAAGAACAACCTGGGAACTATAGACCAGTAAGTCTAACTTTTGTGGTAGGTAAGTTACTGGAGAGGATTCTAAGGGATAAGATATATGTACTTCTGAAAAGGTAGGGGTTGATTATGGGTGGTCAGTATGGCTTTGTGCATGGGAGATCATGTCTTATATACTTGATTGAGTTTTTTGATGATGTGACCAAGAAAGTTGATGAAGCCAGGGCGGTAGACATGGTTTATATGGACTTCAGTAAGGCCCTTGATAATGGTCCACATGGTAGGCTGCTCTGGAAGGTTAGATCACATGGATTCCAGAGAGAGCTTTACAATTGGATACGCAATTGGCTTAATGGTAGGAAGCAGAGGGTGATGGTGGAAGGTTGTTTCTCAGACTGGAAGCCAGTGACTAGTGGTGTGCCTCAGGGGTTGGTGCTGTGCCCATTGTTGTTTGTCATCTATATCAATGATTTGGATAAGAATGTACAAGGCATGGTTAGTAAGTTTACCGATGACACTAAAATAGGTGGTATAGTGGATAATGAAGAAGGTCATCAAAAACTACAGGGGGATCTTAATCAGCTGAGTAAGTGGGCCAAAGAATGGCAAATGAAGTTTAATTCGGATAAGTGCGAGGTGTTGCATTTTGGAAAGTCAGATCCAGGTAGGACTTCCACAGTGAACAGCAGGGCCCTGGGGAGTGTTGTAGAACAGAGGGATCTTGGAGCACAAGTACATGGTTCACTGAAAGTGGAATCACAGGTTGACAGCATGGCGAAGAAGGCCTTTGGCATGCTGGCCTTCATAAGTCAGGGCATTGAATATAAAAGTTGGGAGTTCCTAGTGCGATTGTACAGGATGCTGGTGAGGCCGCACTTGCAGTATCCTGTTCAGTTTTGGTCGCCCTGCTGTAGGAAAGATGTTATTAAACTGGAAAGAGTGCAGAAAAGACTTACAAGGATGTTGCCAGGACTTGAGGGACTGAGTTATTGGAAGAGGTTGGACAGGCTAGGACTTTATTCCTTAGAGCATGGGAGACTGAGAGGTGATCTTATAGAGGTGTATAAAATCATAAGGGGCATAGATATGGTGAATGCACTCAGTCTTTTTCCCAGGGTTGGGGAATCAAGAACTAGAGGGCCTAAGTTTAAAGTGAGAGAGGAAAGATTTAATAGGAACTTGAGGGGCAACTTTTTTATGCAAAGGGTGGTACCTGTGTGTAATGAGCTGCCAGGGGAAGTGGTTGAGGCAGGCACAATAATAACTTTTGAAAGACAGTTGGACAGGTACGTGGATTGGAAAGGTTTTAGAAGGTTATGTGCCAAATGCTGGCAGATGGGTCTAGCTTGGATGGGGCATTTTGGTCAGCATGGACCAGTTGGGCCAAGGGGCCTCTTTCTGTGTTATATAACTCTATGACCCTATAATTTAAATTCTACAGCTGTTGTAGTAGGATGTGATAGCAGATCTTTGGCTTGATAATCCAGGCCTCTGGCCTTCAACGACGCTGCAACGCTACTATACCCTATTGCTCTCAAGAGGCACTCACATGAAGCCAGTTTAATTTTCAGTGTATGTAGTCAGATACTGATTTTTGGTCACATACAAAGAAATTACCAGAGTTTGTTTGCAACTTTGTTTCTGTTCATATTTTCCAAATCAAACTTATCCATGACAAGGCGGAATCACTTCATAACCTTGCATGTTACAATTGTCTTTGGCCCTTGGCACTTAGTTTTGTAATCTTGACAGAAATACCTTGCTTCCCTGGGACCACTGTCTCAAGCTGAATCAAACAAAAGAGAAGGTTTATAACATTACCAAAACAAACAGTCACCATGAGGATTGGAAAAAAATTCAGAATTCAGCAAAGGCGGGATAAGACATTGATAAAGAAAGGCAAAGTAGAATATGACAAGAAGTTGGTGAGAAATTTAAAAGTAGTTTGTAAAAGCTTCTGCAGATATATAAAAAGAAAAAAAAAGCTTCAAATAAGATTATGTGGTTTCCTTACAGACTGAGACTTTGATTTTTGATTTAGGAAGCTAAAATCGAACAGGCCCCTTGAGGAATATAATGAAGCCAGAAAAGAATTCAAGAAGGGAATTAGGAGAGCCAGGAGGGGCCATGAAAAGTCCTTCGCAAGTAGGATTAAAGGGAATCTCAAGGCATTCTATACACACATCAAGAACAAGAGGATAAAAAGGGAAAGGGTAGGACCCTCAAGGATAAAGGAGGGAACATGCGCTTGGAGGTGGAGGAAGGTTTCAGATAAAGAAAGAGGGAGTGTTGGGTCTCTTGAAGAAAGTTAAGGGGGATAAGCCGCCGGGCCTGATGTGATGTACCCTGGGTTATTGAGAGAGGCAAGAGATGAGATTACTGGGGCCTTGACCAAGATCTTTGTGTCCTCTGTAGCCACAGGAGATGTCCCACAGGACTAGCGAGTAGCTAATGTTGTTCCTTTGTTCAAGAAGGGAAATAGGGATAATCCAGGACATCATAGACCACTGAGTTAAGAGCATTTGGAAAAGCATGGCCTAACTAGGGACAGTCAGCATGGCTTTGTGCGAAGCAGATCATGTCATACTAACTTGAGTGAGTTTCTCAAGGAGATGACAAGGGTGATCGATGAAGGTAGAGCTGTAGATATCGTCTACATGGATTTTAGTAAGGCATTTGACAAAGTAGGATGGTAACCTCATGGCAGGCTCATCCGGAAGATTAAGATGCATGGTATCTACGGTGACTTGGCCGTTTGGATTCAGAATTAGCTTGTCTTCATAGAAGACAGTGGATTGTGGTGAATGGGACTTATTCTGGCTGGAGGTCCGTGACTAGTGGTGTTCCTCAGGGATTGGTGCTGGGACCTCTGCTGTTTGTGATATGTATAAATAACTTGGATGAATACATGGAAAGGTGGGTTAGTAAGTTTGCAGATGACGCAAAGATTGGTGGTGGTGTGGATAGTGCAGAAGATTGCCAAAGAATGTAGGGGGGTATAGATCAGTTGCAGATATGGGAGTTTAATCCAGGGAAGTATGATGTGTTGCACTTTGGAAGATTAAATGTAAAGGGAAAGTACACAATTAACAGCAGGACCCTTAACAACATTGCTGTAGAAAGTGATATTGGGGGTCAAAGTCCATAGTTCCCTGAAAGTGGCTGCACAAGTCGATAGGGTGGTAAAGAAGGAGTTTGAAACATAGAAACATAGAAAAACTACAGCACAATTCAGGACCTTCGGCCCACAAAGCTGTGCCGAACATGTCCCTACCCTAGCAATTACTAGGCTTACCCATAGCCCTCTATTTTACTCAGCTCCATGTATCTATCTAACAGTCTCTTGAAAGACCCTATCGTATCTGCCTCCACCACCGTTGCCGGCAGCCCATTCCACGCACTCACCACTCTCTGAGTAAAAAACTTACCCCTGACATCTCCTCTGTACCTACTCCCCAGCACCTTAAACCTATGTCCTCTTGTGGCCATCAATTCAGCCCTGGGGAAAAGCCTCTGACTATCTACCCGATCAACACCTCTCATCATCTTATACACCTCTATCATGTCCCCCCTCATCCACCGTCTCTCCAAGGAGAAAAGGCCGAGTTCCCTCAACCTGCTTTCATAAGGCATGCTCCGCATTCCAGGCAGCATCCTTGTAAATCTCCTCTGCACCCTCTCTATGTCTTCCACATCTTCCCTGTAGTGAGGCGACCAGAACTGAGCACAATACTCCAAGTGGGGTCTGACCAGGGTTCTATATTGCTGTAACAATACCTCTTGGCTCCTAAATTCAATTCCCCGATTGATGAAGGACAATACGCCATATGCCTTCTTAACCACAGAGTCAATCCGCGCAGCTGCTTTGAGCGTCCTATGGACTCAGATCCCAACATCCCTCTGATCCTCCACACTGCTAAGAGTCCTACCATTAAGACTATATTCCGCCAACATATTTGACCTACCAAAATGAACCACTTCACACTTATCTGGGTTGAACTGCATCTGCCACTTCTCAGCCCAACTCTGCGTCCTATCTATGTCCCTCTGTAACCTCTGACAGCCCTCCAAACTACCCACAACACCTCCAACCTTCGTGTCATCCGCAAACTTACTAACCTACCCCTCCAATTTCTTATCCAGGTCATTTATAAAAATCACAAACAGTAAGGGTCCCAGTACAGATCCCTGAGGTACACCACTGGTCACCGACCTCCACTCAGAATACGACCCTTCAACAACCACTCTTTGCCTTCTGTGGGCCAGCCAGTTCTGGATCCACACTGCAATGTCCCCTTGGATCCCATGACTTCTCACCTTCTCCATAAGCCTTGCATGTGGTACCTTATCAAACGCCTTGCTGAAATCCATATACACTACATCTACTACTCACCCTTCATCGATGTGCTTAGTCACATCCTCAAAAAATTCAGTCAGGCTCGTAAGGCAGGACCTGCCCTTGACAAAGCCATGCTGACTATTCCTAATCATATTATACCTCTTCAAATGTTCATAAATCCTGCCTCTCAGGATCTTCTCCATCAGCTTACCAACCACTGAGGTAAGACTCACCGGTCTATAATTTCCTGGGCTATCCCTACTCCCCTTCTTGAATAAGGGAACAACATCCGCAACCCTCCAATCTTCCGGAACCTCTCCCGTCTCCATCAACGACGGAAAGATCATTGTCAGAGGCTCCGCAATCTCCTCCCTCGCCTCCCACAGGAACCTGGGGTACATCTCATCCGGTCCCGGTGACTTATCTAACTTGATGCTTTCCAAAAGTTTCAGCACCACCTCTTTTCTAATATATACATGCTCAAGCTTTTCAGGCCGCTGCAAGTCCCCACTACAATCCCCCAGATCTTTTTCCGTAGTGAATACTGACGTAAAGTATTCATTAAGTACCTCTGCTATTTCTTCCGGATCCATACACACTTTCCCACTGCTGCACTTGATAGGCCCTATCCTTTCGCGTCTTATCCTCTTACTCTTCACATACTTGTGGAACGCCTTGGGGTTTTCCTTAATCCTGCCCACCAAGGCCTTCTCATGTCCCCTTCTGGGTCTCCTAATCCCTTTCTTAAGTTCCTTCCTTTTAGCCTTGTACTCTTCCAGATCTCTAACATCACCTAGCTCTCTGTACCTTTTGTATGCTATTCTTTTTCTTTTGACTAGATTTATTATAGCCTTTGTACACCACGGTTCCTGTATCCTCTCGTGACTCCCCTGTCTTATCGGAATATGTCTATGCAGAACTCCACACCAATACCCCCTGAATATTTGCCACATATCTTCCGTACTTTTCCCTGAGAACATCTGTTCCCAATTTAATCTTCCAATTTCCTGCCTGAGAGCCTCATAATTCCCTTCACTCCAAGTAAACGCCTTTCTAGTCTGTCTGTTCCTATCTCTCTCCAGTGCTAACGTAAAGAAGATGGAATTATGATCACTATCACCAAAATGTTCACCCACTGAGAGATCTGACACCTGACCAGGTTCATTTCCCAAGATCAAATCAAGCACAGCCTCTCCTCTGGTAGGTCTATCTACATACTGTGTCAAGAACCCTTCCTGAACACACCTAACAAACTCCACCCCATCTAAACCCCTCACTGTCTGGAGATGCCAGTCGACGTTTGGGAAATTAAAATCCCCCATCACAACAACTCTGTTATTCTCTCACCTTTCTAGGATCTGCTTCCCTCTCTGCTCCTCAACAACCCTGTCACTATTGGGCGGTCTATAAAAAACACCCAGTAAAGTTATCGACCCCTTCTTGTTCCTAACATCCACCCACAGAGACTCCGTAGACAACCCCTCCACAATGTCCACCTTTTCCGCAGCCATGTCACTATCTCTGATCAACAGTGCCACTCCCCCACCTCTTTTAGCCACTCCCCCACCTCCACGTTTGCCTTTATTAGTTGAGCCAATGAGTTCAAGAGTCAGGAAGTTATGTTGCAGCTTTATAAAACTCTGGTTAGGTCACATCTGGAGTCTTGCATTCATTTCTGGTTGGTCCATTATAGGAAGGAAGTGGACACTTGGAGAGGATACAAAGAGGTTTGCCAGGATTCTGCCTGGATTAGAGGACATGTGCTATGTAGAGAGGATGGACAAACTGTGGTTATTTTCTCTGGATCCTTGGAGGAAAAGCTGATAGAAGTTTATAAAATTCTGAGAGGCACTGATAGACAGCTGGTATCTTTTTCCCAGGGTTGGAATGTCCAATACTAGAATCATGCATTTAAGGTGAGAGGGCGAAACTTCAACAGAGATGTGTGGGGCAAGTTTTGTTTACAGAGACTGCTGGTTAACTGGAATGCGCTGTTGGGGTGATGGTGGGGGCAGATACAATAGAGTTGTTTAATAGACTCTTAGATAAGCACATGAATATGCAGAGAATGGAGGGATATGCACCATGTACAAGCAGAAGGGATTAGGTGTCAGTAGTTTAATTAATTCAGCACAACATCATGTTTCAGTTGTACAAATCATTGGTTTGGCCACACTTGGAGTATTGTGAACAATTTTGATTGCCATGTTAAAGAAAGGGTTGGACATTTTGAACAAAGTGAGAAGAAAATTCTAGAATTGTAAAAATTCACCTTCACAATTGTAGAAACTGTAGAATTGTAGAAAATTGTTTACACAGAGGATGTGGTTCTCTGCCGAAGAGGGCTGTGGATCCTCAGTCACTCAGTGTATTCAAAACAAAGATGGACAGAGTTTTGGATATGGGATTAGTGGTGGGAAATGACGAAAAGGTAGGAGATCAGTTATGATCTTACTGAAAACCACATTGTTTACGCCTGCTCCTATTTCATATGCTCTTATGTTCTTACCATCTCATTTAACATTGAACTGAGCTTCATTCACTTCATAACAAAAATTGTCTGTTTCCGTCACTGTAATATAGGAACAAAAGTCGATTGTCAGTTCCTCATGCATAATACAAACTTCAAGAATTAATTTGTATCTCAATTCCAGCTGCTTTTGTTTTCCAAACTTTAGTTGAAAATTACATCCTCTACCCTATTTCAATTTAAGGCGCTCACCTGTTTTGGTACCTTGAGATGTACCTGCCAGTGTCATTCGCTGACCTTCCATTCTTCATCCCCATAATTGTGAAGCTGAGTAACTCAGAAATAGATTTTTTATTTCATTCTCATAAAGCTGTAGCCTGGTCATATGATCATAATAAATGCTCTATCTACAACATATTATGTGGGATTCAGCATCCTCACTTGTGTTTACAGGATTTCATTCACAGTTTGAAATATTTTTACATGCGATACAAAACCTTGTATCCATGCCAATGAGGAAAGAACAATTCTTTATGCAAAGTATTGCTGGAAGTGTTTCAAGTTGACATTTTTGTGTTGAAGTGTTTATGTTTGGTTAGCAAGAATGACCCTGACACTTTAATTCTCTATTCCACTCCCTCTCTGACTTCTTTGCATTTGGCTTTTTACATGTTCAAACAGTGGCCAATATAATCTCAAGGAATGTACTTAGACCGCTATAATCTTAGAGGATTTTATTGTAAGGGGAAGAGATAGGGGTTTCTGTGGCTGTAAACAAGTTTCCTGATTGGTATGTTGCCTCCCTGGTGCCAGGGTCAGGGATATCTCAGAGCAGCTGTAGGATCACATCGGTACTAATGACATGTGTAAAAAGAAAGATGAGATCCTGCAACACAAATTTAGAGAGCTGGGACATAGATTAAGGAGCAGTACCTTGAATATAGGAATAGGATGAATGTGTGGCTAAAGGGATGGTGTGGATGGCTTTCAATTTTTGGATCATTGGGTTCAGGGTGGGGGAAGCTAGGATCTGTACAAGCAGGTGCTTTGCACCTGAATCAGAACAGGACCAACATCCTTGTGGAGATATTTGCTCATGTTATAGGGGAGGGTTTAAACTAACTTGGCAGGGGTATGTAGTGTACAGAGTAGGTGTACAGTTAGGGGTGGGGGTGGGGTTGGAAATACAGTCAATTACTGTAAAAGAACAAAGTTAGTCCAGCAGGCAGAGCGGACATGTAAATGAGCATGGGAGGATTGAAAGGCTAAATTGCATCTATTTTGAAGCAGGGAGCTTGACTGGTGAGGATGATGAACTTAAGAGTGGTGATCAGCCCATGGGAACATGATATTGTTACAATCGCAGAGACATGGTTGAAAAAGACTGGCACCTCAAAGTTCTGTGTATGGAAGCTTCAGGCATGATAGGGGAGGGTTTCAATATCAATTAAGGAAACCACCACTGCAGTAATGAGGGAGGGTGTCCCGGAAAGCTCTTCAAGTGAGCCCATATGGGTACAATTTTGAAATAAAAGAGAGATGCTGGGGGGGGGGGGGGATTGGGGGAAATACTGCAGGTCTCTCAACAATCAGTGGGAGATAGAGGAGAAGATATGAAGGGAAATCACAGGGAAGTGTAAAAGCAAATAGGGCTGTGTAGTAGGGTATTCCAACTTTCTTACTATTAACTGAAATCATCTTAGTCCGAAAGGATTAGATGGTGGAATTTTCAAAGTGTATGCATGAGAACTTTTTGAGCAAGAATGCAGATAGTCTGTGAGAGAAAGGGCAGTAGTGGACCTAATCATAAGGAATGAAGGCAGGCAAGTAGTTAAAATGTCTGTAGATAAGCATTTTGTGGATATGACCATAACTCTTAAGTTTCAAGGTAGTTATGGAAAGTTACCATGTCATCTGGAAAATCACAAGGCATTTTATAGCATAAGTGTAACCAGGAAAAGAGTAGGGCCCCTGGTGAGCAATTTATGCATTGGACCAGAGGACTTGTCATAGAGTTGTACGGCACAGAAACAGGTCCTTCAGCCTGCCACGTCCTTGATGATCATTTTGCCCATCTACACTTATCCTGTTTGTTTGCATTAGGACCGTAACCTTCCATGCCTTGCCAATTTAAGTGCTTGTCTAAATGTCTTTTAAACATACAGGTAGTGTTTGACTCTACCACCTTTAATCCCACCAATCTAATCTCTCCCCATAATTAAAGTCCTCCAATCCAGGGAGCAGCTTGGTGAACTCCTGTGCACTCTCATCAGCACAACCACATCCAATCTATAAAGACACAAGAGATTCTACAGATGCTGGAATCTGGAGCAACACACACAAAGTGCTGGAGGAACTCAGCAGGTCAGGTAGCATCGATGGAGGGAAATAAACAGTCAACGTTTCAGGTTGAGACCCTTCATCAGGGCTGGACTTTGTGGGTCTTATTTCCCTCCATTGATGCTGCCTGACCTGCTGAGTTCCTCCAGCGTTTTGTGTGTGTGGCATCATCTATAGTGTGGGAACCAGAGAAACAAAGAACTGCAGATGCTGGAATCTAGATGAAAAACACGATGATACTGGAGGAACTCAGCAGGCCAGGCAGGTGGTCAACATTTCGGGTCAGGACCCTAGAAGGCTCCAAGAAGGATTTTGTAAAGTTACAACATAACATCCAAACTTTTATATTCTATGCCCTGACTATGAAGGCAAGTATGCCATATGCCTTCTTCACCACCTTATCTACCTGTGTTATCACTTTCAGTGAACAATGGACTTGAACCCCAAGGTTCCTCTGTTCATCAATTTTTCTTAATGCCTTACCATTTAATGCATATGTCCTACCTCTTCACGATTTCCCAAAATGCATTATCTTGCACCTATTGGAATTAAATTCCACCTGCCAATGTCCTGCCCAACTTCCCATTTGATCTATACCCAGTTGTAGCCTTAGGTAATCTTCCTCGCTATCAACAGCACCGCAAGCTTTTATGTCGTACCTGCTACATTCACATTCAAATCATTAATACATAATCATAAACAACAAGGGTTCAGCACTGATCCTCCGTTATGCTATTGGTCATGGACTTCCAATCAGAAAATCATTCTTTCACCACCAGAATCCAACTCCTATTAACAAACCAATTTTGGATCCGATTAGCCAGCTCGCCCTGGATCTCATGTGGCTTAATCTTCTGGAATAGCTTACCATGCAGTACCTTGTCAAATGCCTAACTAAAGTCCATTTAGACAATGTCTACTGCCCTTTCATCAAACCTCTTAGTGGTGAGGCAGGATTTTCCCTGCACAAAACACTTGCCTACTATCCCTAGTCAGTCCCTGCCTTTCAAAATTACATAATTCCAGTCCTTTAGAATTTTCTCCGATTATTTTCCTACTACTGATGGAAGGCTCACTGGCCTGTAGTTACCTGGCTTATCCCTGCTGCCCTTTTTAAATAAAGGAACAGCATTAGGTATCCTCCAGTCTTCCAGCACCTCACCTGTGGATTACAAAGATGGAAGAATCTCCATCAGAGCACCAGCTAAATCCTTCTTTGCTTCCCATAGCAACCTGGGATAGATTTCATCTGGCCCTGAGGATTTATTAACCCTTCTGCTCCCATAACATCTAATACTTCCTCCTCATTAATACCACCCTACTCCAGATTATCCACATAGCCCTCCTTGAACTCACTATCTTCCATGCTCTTCTTCCCGGTGAATACAGATGAGAAGTATTCATTCATGTTGTGGATCAGGTCTTAAATGAATACTTCTCATCTGCAAGGAGTTACTCAGTTAATTGGTTTATTATTGTCATGTACCGAGATACGATGAAAAGTTTTGTTTTGCATGCCATCCAGACAGCATTTCAAACATAACTACATCGAGCTAGTACAAAGGGAAAAGCAATAACAGAATGCAGAATATAGTGTTACAGTTACAGAGAAAGTGCAGCGCAGGTAGACAAATAAGGTGCAAGGGCCATAATGAGGTAGACTGAAAGATCAAGAGTTCATCTTTATTGTACAAAAGGTCCATTCAAGAGTCTTATAGCAGTGGGATAAGAAGCTGTCCTTGAGCCTGGGTGCGTGTTTTCAAGCTTATGTATCTTCTGCCCAATGGAAGGGAGTAGAAAAGAGAAAGACTGTGGCATGAAGTGTCTTTGATTACGTTGGCTGTTTACCTGAAGCAGCAGGAAGTGTGGACAGAGTCAATGCAGGGGTGGCTGGTTTTTTATGACAACAGGAACACATACGTCAGGCTGCTGTTCATCGATTACAGCTCGGTGTTCAACACAATCATCCCATCCAAACTCATCGTCAAACTTCAAGACCTGGGGCTCTGTACCTCCTTCTGCAACTGGATACTCGACCTCCTCATCAGCTGACCTCAAACACCTCCTCCTCATTGACCATTCACACAGGTGCACCTCAAGGACGCATGCTTAGCCCATTGCTCTACTCTCTATACACACATGACTGTGTGACTAAGCACAGTTCCAATACCATTTACAAATTTACCGATGACACCACTGTTGTTGGACGAATCACAGGAGGTGATGAGTTATCTTATTGGAGTGGGATAGGACACCTGGCTGAGTGGTGCCACAATGACAACCTCTCATTGAACATCAGTAAAAATGGAGAACTGATTGTTGACTTCAGGAAGGGGAAGGAGGGCAAACATGCGCCAGTCTATGTTGGCAGTGGAGGGCAAACATGCGCCAGTCTATGTTAGCAGTGGAGAGAGTCAGCGGCTTTAAATTCCTGGGCATTAACATATCAGATGACTTGTCCTTGGCCCAGCACATGGATCCAGTCACAAGAAAGATGCCCCACCATATACTCTAACAAACTTCTACAGCTGCATTGTTGAAAGTACCCTGACTGGTAGCATCATGGTTTGATACAGCAATTTGAATGTACAGGAACACAAGGAGCAAAGGGTAGTGGACTCAGCCCAATACATCACGGGTACATCCCTCCCCACCATTGGTAGTATCTACAGGAGGCGCTGCCTCAAGAAGGCAACATCCATCATCAAAGATCCCCACCATCTTGGCCATGCCATCTTCTTGAAGCTACCAGTGGGCAGGAGGTACAACCTGAAGTCCCACACCACCAGGTTTAAGAACAGCTACTTCTCTTCAACCATTTGGTTCTTGAACCAATCGGTTCAACCCTAATCCCTATAATTTAGCAGCACTATGACCACTTTGATCACATAGCACTAAAATTGACTTTTTTGTGCTAATTATGTTCTTTCTTGTAAAAATTGTGTATAATTTATGGTTAATATATACTTTTCTTGTGAATGCTGCTTGTATGATGCTATGTGCCTGTGATGCTGCTACAAGTTTTTCATTGTACCTGTGCATACATGTACTTGTGCATATGATAATAAATTCGACTTGGACTTTGATATGCTGAATTTCCTTCGCCTTCCGAGGACATAGAGGTGCTGGCGTGCTTCCTTGGCTATAGTGTCTATGTGGTTGGACAAGACAAGCTATTGGTTATCTTTACACCTAGGAACTTGAAGCTCTTCACCAACTCCACCTCAACATCATTGATACATATAGGGGTGTGTACTCTGCCCTGCTTCTTGAAGTCAATGATCAACTCTTTTGTTTTGCTGACATTGAGGGAAAGGTTGTTGTCTTGACACCATGCCACTAGGGTCTCTATCTCTTTCCTCGACTATGTCTCGTCATTATTTGAGATCTGGCCTAGTACAGTGGTGTCAGTTGCAAACTAGTAGATGGAGTTAGAGCAGAATCTGGCTACACTATTGTGAGTGTATAGGGAGTAAAGTAAGGGGCTGAAGACGCAGCCTTGCAGGACACACATACTGTGGATAATCGTGGTGGAGGTGTTGCTGCCTATCCTTACTGTTTGCAGTCTGTTGGTCAGGAAGTCAAGGATCTAGCTGCAAAGGGTGGTGCAGAATCCTCGGTCCACAAGTTTGGAGATGGGTTTGTTTGGAATTATAGTATTGAAGGCAGAGTTGAAGTCAATAAGTTGGAGTCTGACGTAGGAGTCTTTGTTATCCAGATGTTCCAGAGATGAGTGTAGGGCCAGGGAGATGGTGTTCACCATGGACCTATTTTGGTGGTAGCGAGTTCCAGTGGGTCGAGGTTGTCTGGGAGGCTGGAGTTGAGGTGTGCCATGACCAATCTCGCAAAGCACTTCATGACTGTGGATGTCAGAGCCAATGGGCGGCAGTTATTAAAGTATGTTACCTGATTTTTATTTGGCACCAAGATGATAGTGGTCTTCTTAAAGCAGGTGAGAACTTCAGATTGGAGTAGGGAGAGATCAAAGATGTCTGCAAATACTCCTGCCAGCTGGTCCACGCCCAGGGCCTCCATGCAGGCCAGTCGCTTACCATGGGTTCAGTCTCAGGAAGGCTGATCTGACATCTGCACCAGTGACTATGGGTACAGGTGCGATACTTTATGGGTACAATGCACCTTTATTCAAAAGGAAAAAGATACTGTAGTAGCAGATTTCAGAGAAAGGGGCAGGTATATTCTTGAGCATGTTAACATTAAAAAGGAGGATGGATTAGATTCTTAATGGGCATAAAGGTGAATAAATCTGTTGGAATGTATGCCAGGCTGGGGACACTCGGGGACTTACTGAATTTCCTTACCCTTCTGAGTAAGTAGAGGCATTGGTGTGCTTTCTTGGCCACGTGGATTGACTTGCACAAATTGTTGGTAATATTTATACTGAGGAAATTGAAGTTCTCAACCTTCTCCACCTTAGCACCATTGATACAGATGGGGGGGGGGGTGGGGGGGCATGTATTCCAGCCCACTTCCTGAAGTCAATGATCAACTCCTTGGATTTGCTGACATTGAGAGAAAGGTTGTTGTCTTAACACCACGACAATAGAGTCTCTATCTACTTCCTGTATTCCGTCTTGTCGTTGTTTGAGGACTGGCCCACTACGGTGGTGTCATCTGGAAACTTATAAATATAGTTAGAGCAGAACTGGGCCACACAGTTCTGAGAGTATAGGGAGTATAGTAAGGGACTGAGGGCGCAGCCTTGCAAGCCAGCAGGGTCTTTTCTATATTATCTCTTTATAACTGCTGCCATTAACCCCTGGATCACTATTTATTTTTACAGCAACTGCGGCCAATCCTGGCCTCCCCATAGCATAGATATTTCCTTTGTTCTATCCATCCCTCCTCTGACTTTTCTACAACTTAGAACTAACTTTTTATTCTCTCTTTCCCAGTTCTGATGAAATTTCATTGACTGAAAGGTGAACTCTCTCTTTTCACAGATGCTGCCTGTCCTGCAGAGTGTTTCTAACATCTTCTGTTTCTATTTCTTATTTCCAGCATCTGCAGGATTTTTTAAGTTTCCATTTATTGTTGAGTAGACTAAGACTATATTCACCGGAGTTCAGAAGAATGCGAGGAGATCTGAATGAAACTTTCAAAATTCTCTTAAGGCTTTAACAGGCTAGATGTAGAGAGGATGTTTCCCCTGACTGAGAAGTCTAGGACCAGAGGCATAGTTTGAGATTAAGGGATATATCTTCCATTGGAGACAATAATGATTGCTATTGTCCTTATAGTTTGAAGTTGGGATGGAGGATGGAGAGGAACTCCTTCAAGGAAACTGAACACAGGATATGTAGAAAAGAAAATGATTCAATGAAACATAATCCCATGATTTTGTATTTATTCAATAGAAATCTTTAAGATCAGCAGACAAAAGGATTTTATTCTTCTTTTCTGCTGGGATGCAATGTAAGGTATATAAGTATACACCTCTTGTTTGTGTGTTTAGCTGCAATGGCAACAGTTTAGTCCAGAAACAACACGTTTTTCATTATTGGCAAACCTTGTTTCTGTTCAAAAGTGGAAGCATGCTTCTGTGAAGATTGAATGACATTTCAATTTTTTTTCATAGAGAAGAGTCTGTATGATATTTTTCATTCTAATATGTTGCAGAAAACAGGTTGAAAATGGTCACAACTATTCCAGTAATCTGAATCAACAGTTGGGATGCCTGTCTCTACTCATTATATGTAAACCCAAGATTACTTAAGTTCTTTCAGACGGAGGATCACATTCTGTGACTGGATTGGTTGCATAGTGTTGAATTACATTGATTATGAAGGCAAGGCTTAGCACTGAGTTAGATGGTAATCCAATATATGTCATTTTGGACTTCTGTACAATATTTTGAACTGAAGTTAAAGAACAGTTATATTCTTATAAATTTCTGTTATCTTGTAATTTAAAGAATCATTGAATATCAAGTCCAGGAGGGGTATATTTTTCCTGTAAATTATCCTGAAGTTTGGCCTGAAATCTCAATAATATTTTTGAAGGCTAATTCATCTGCCTTTTTGCATCCAAAGCTTTTCAAGTTTCTCACACAACTGCATTATTAACAGTTTTTGTTGGTTTAAATTGATAGTGGTCTGTGGCCAACATGCTGGAGGATCTCAATGGGTCAGGCAGGATCTGTGAAGGAAAATGGACAGCTGATGTTTTGGGTCGAGACCCTTCACCTAGACTGAAAAATAAAGGGGACATAGCCAGTATAAAAAGGTGGAGGGAAGGGCTGGAGCAAGAGCTAGCAAGCGATAGGTGGATCCAGGTGAGGAGGGGTGATAGGCAGATGGAGGAGTGGAGAATGGAAATAGTGACAGAAGCTGGGAGGTGATAGATGGGGGCGACAAAGGGCTGTAGGTGGTGGAATCTGGTAGGAGAGGAGGGTGGAGAATGGAATCAAGTGAAGGAGGTGCAGAGGGCAGATGGGAGTAGTGGGGGAAGGGAACCAGTGCGAAGAGTGTATGGGTGATGGCCAGTGGGTGGAGGAGGGGAAAGAAACAGGATGATAATGGCTGGGGTGAGTATAGGAAGAACTGGGTAGATCTGGAGGAGAGAGAAAAGAGACAGAGGGGGAGCAGCTTACTGGAAGTTGGAGAGTTCAATGTTCATGCTGGGTTGCAGCCTACTCAGGTGGACTCTGAGGTGCTGTTCCTCTAATTTGCATTTAGCCTCACCCTGACAGTGGAGGAGGATAGATATATCAGTGTGGGAATGGGGAGAAGAATTAAAATAGCAAGCAACCAGGAGCTCCAGACGGACATGACAGATGGAGTGTAGGTGCTCGGCAGAGCGATTGCCCAGTTTGCACCTGGTCTCACCAACGTAGAGGAGGCCACATTGAGAGCACTGGATGCAACAAACAAGGCTGGAGGACTTGCATGTGAATGACTGCCTCTCCTGGAAGGGCTTTTTAGGGTCCTGGATGATAGTAAGGGTGGAGGGGGAGGGACAGATGTTGCAACTCCTACAGGTACAGGGGAAAGATGAGCGGATCAGGTAGTCACAGTGATCTCTACGAGAAGCAGAAAGGGATGGGGAGGGGAAGCTAATGGTGGGACCATGTTGTGGCTGGCGGAAGTTGTGAGGAATGATACACTGGATGCGTAGGCAGTAATTTGGCTATTGCTTAAACAACATTACTAATAAGGTGTAAGTGCATTTGTGGATCATGCTTAAAAGAGCTGTGAAATTTGCTAAAACAAACAAAAGCTTGACTGGCCAAAACATCCATGATATAAAAATAGGTGTTCAGAACAATTTAACAAAATTAAATAATGGGCTGAAACTCAATAACATAATATTCAGTTTGCAAATTAAGAGTTCTTGGTATCGGAGGAAGTGGGTTAATGTGAATTGAAATGGGTTATCATATAGAAAGCAGAGATTTGGAATAAATGGGTCTGCTTTTCAGGTTGGAAGGATGTAACTACTGGAATATCCCAGAGACTGGTAATTGGTCTGGTAGCCTAGTGCTATTACAGCGCTAGCGATCAGGGTTCAATTCTCACCACTGTGCGTAAGGAGTTTGTACGTTCTCCCCGTTACTGCGTAGGTTTCCTCTGGGTGCTCTGGTTTCCTTCCATATTCCGAAGAGGTACCGGTTAGTAGGTTATCATGTGTGTTATTGGGCGGCGCGGGCTTGTTGGGCTGGAAGGGCCTGTTGTCGTGCTGTATAAATAAATAAAGTTTAATTTATTTGAACAAACTGGGGGAGGGGACAGAATGTAATGTGTCCAAATTTGCTAATGACAGGAAAATGGGTGGAAGGGCATGTTGAAAATATTGTGACTCTGCGATGGAATATAGATAGATTGAGTGAGTGGTCAAAAAATTGGCAAATGAAGTTTAATGTGGGAAAATGAGGTTATGCACTTCAGTAAGAAGAATCAAAAGACAGATTATTATCTAAATGGAAAGAGACTTCAAATAGGTCAAGTACAGAGAGATCTAAATATTCGTCCGCATGAATCACAGAAGGTGAGCAGGCAGGTGCAGCAAGTTATCAAGAAGGCAAATTGTATATTAGCCTTTATTACAAGTGGTAGGGATGTTTTGTTACAATTGTAAGGAGTGTTGATAAGCTCACATCTGGAGTGCTGTGCACAGCTTTCGTCCCATTACCTAAGAAAGGATATACAGGAGACCCCCGTGTTACGCAAAGTTGCATTCCTAGAAAACCATCTGTGTCATGATTTTCTTTTTTGATTCCCCTTTTTCCATTAAATCCCATGTTATAAGTGGACATGCATTCTCACAGAATGTTTATCTTTCATATTCAACCATTTTATTGATGATGACAAAGTGACCCACTGCCGTTATTTAACAGCTGAGGCCAACATTAGACTTGAGGGTTGAAACAACTGAGCTTTAGACATTTATATTTTTAGAGATTCATATTTAGTCACTCAATACGATGGGATTTAGATATAACCTCACTGCATTGATTGAGTTGGCAGTCATAACCAAGTCCTCTTTGCCACGTCCTCTCCAGTCTGAGGATATGTGAACAGACGTCTAGAGGGACTGTAATGAAGGTTCACCAGATTGATTTCTGTATGATGGATTTGTTGTACAAAGCAAGATTAAGCAGACGAGAGTTATATTCTCTCTGAAGTTTAGAAGAGTGAGAGATGATCTTGCTAAAACTTTAAAAATTCTGAAAGGCCTTGACAGGGCGGAAGTGGAGTTGATGTTGCTCCTGGTTGTAGTATCTGGAAACAGGGGCCACAGTCTAAAAATAAGAGATATATTCAGGACAGACAAGAAATTTCTTCACCTAAGAGGTAGTGAATCTCCATAATTCACTATACAAGAGCTCTGAGGAAGCTCAGTCACTGAATAAGAGACAAGGGAGGGCTATGGGTAAGCCTAGTAATGTCTAAGGTAGGGACATGTTCAGCACAGCTTTGTGGGCCAAAGGGTCTGAATTGTGCTGTAGGTTTTCTATGTTCTATGTTCTAAGAAAGAGACCTTTTTTTCTAAGTGGCAGGAAAAAGTGACCCACTTTTTCTAGTGGGTCACCACAGGGATCATTGCTTGGACCATAGCTATTCATGATATCTTAATGATGTGGATGAGGGAGTTAAAACTATCTCCAAGTTTGTGAGTGACACAAAGCTGGGTGGGAGGGTGAGGTTTAAGGAGAATGCAGAGAAAGTTTAGGTTGATTTGGACAGGTTGAGGGAGTGGGCAGATATATGGTAGATGCAGTATATTGTGGATAAATGTGAGCTTATCTACTTTGGTAATAATAACAGAAAGGGAAATTATTGTCAGAGTGGTGATAGATTGGGAAAAGGGGAGGTGCAATGAGACCTGGGTATCCTTGCGTATCATTGGCTTAAGGAAGGAGGTGGGTGCGGCAGTCAATTAAGAAGGCAGCTTGTATGCTGGCCTTTATAGCAGGAGGATTTGAATACAGGAGCGTTGCTGTAATTATACAGAGCCTTGGTGAGACCATAACCTGAATATTATGTGCAGTTTTGGTATCCTTAACTGAGGAAGGATGTTCTTACTTTGGAGGAGTTCAGCAAAAGTTCACCAGACTGATTTCTGAGATGGTAGGACTAACAAATGAAGAGATATTAGATCAATTCACTAGAATTTAGAAGAATGAGTCGGGAGCTAATTCTAACAGGACTGGACAGATTAGATGTAGGAAGGACGTTCCAGATGGCCAAGAATTCCAGGACCAGGGGTCACAGTCTGAGGGGTAAGTCATTTAAGTCTGAGATGAGGACAAAAACTTTGGGTGTCAGGAGGTGAGTCACTCATCACATACCAGTCTCTGACTTGCATCTGTAGTCATTGTACTTACATGGCTGATCCTGTTGAGTTTCTGGTCAATGGTGACCCCAGATGGTGAGGGACTCTGTGATGGTAATACCATTGAATGTCAAAGAAGGGTGATTAGATTCTCTGGTTAGCAATAGTCACTTTCTGGCAGTTTTGTCACACAAGTGTTACTTGCCACTTATCATGGATGAATGTCATCTTGGTTTTCCTGCATTGCAGGCACAGATTGCTTCATTTACTAATTTGTTCCAAACAGAATTGAACATTGTTGAATCAACAGTGAATGTGTCCACTTTTGACTTTGTTATGAAAGGAAGGTCATTGATGAAGCAGATGGTGTTGGTTAGGCCATTATTCTACCCTGAGGAACTCTTGCATTGATTTCCTGGGTCTGGGATGATTCACCTCCAGCAACCATCTACCTATATGTGAAGTGTGGCTGCAACCATTTCTTTCCCTGATGCCCATTGACTTTAATTTTACCAGGGCCCCTTGATATCCCATTAAGTCAACTGCTGTCTTGATGTCAAGAAAAGTCATCTCACCTCACCTCTGGAATTAAGCTCTTTGGTCCAAGGTTGTTATAAGGTCTAGAGCTGTGTGGTGCTGGGCGAAATCTTAAATTTGTGAGCAGATTTTTGGCGAATAAGTATTGTTTGATAGCAGTGTTGATGATAGTTTTCATTACTATGATTGATGGGAGTGCTGTAGCCCACTGGTACCTTGGCAAGTCATAACATGAGTTAGGGTGCTACACTAATTTGAGGTCAGTTTTACTGTTGCAGATCTCACTGCTCCAGCTAATGGTCTCTCTTAACTCACAATATTGAACTTGTGTTCAGTAACAGTTGGAACTATTCACCATCCTACCTTAAGGCATCATTTAGTATTTAGAGCGTGGTTGCTAATTGATTTTTACTGTTTCCTGTTGTAATTCTGGAACTATTTATTGTTTCCAAACTATGGATCATAAATTATTAAATATAAACCAATGCATGTTGCACAGAACTATCAACCAGAATGCTTGAGCATTCCTTCTATGTCTTATCTTCCCTGTATCATTGCCTGCCCTGGTACCACAATGCCTCATTCCACAGTGGCTGCAGCATAAATGATGGAAGATCATTGACTTTCAGCAGATATATTTGAACACCACTTGAGGAAATGGCCCAAGAACACCCTGCCTCTGACTGCACCTTCTCAGCATGTCTCACAATTAGCTGGGTTGGTTTGCTGACAGGCAATGGTAAGGCCCATGTGGATTTGCAATATTGTGATTATCCCGTCATTCTGAGAAAGGGCAATAGATTTGTGCTGCATGTCGTGATTAGTCTTTCCATCACAGATGGATCTCAACAATCCTTGTGATATGTTGCAGTATATCTTGCTATGAGAGAGTCACATCTCTACCAGCTGATTAGCTACTACCCCAAGTAATGTTCCACCTTGTCCTTCAAGGCAGAGGTAAAAGTGTTAGTATCACACAATGTATTTGGTTAATGTAGTTGAATATCTGGCATTGTGTACAAGCTGTGATGTGGGTGTGGGTGTGAGGCTGGCAAGAGTTCCAGGTGAGTGAAGGTGATTGAAACCAATGAATATTATGTATATGCTAATTGATAGAGATTGTTAATAGCTATATGAGTGGTTGGGATATAGTTCACAAAGCAGTATCAGAGACAAGAGGTGCAGTTGATGGTATATGGTATTTAAAAATGTACTTATTGATCTTGAGCATGGTGTGAAGTCATTAAACTTTTTTCTGCACTGTATCCAGGTCCTTGGGGCTTTTGGCAATTATTCTAAGAACTCATGGTTGTTTTGAATGCTTCCTAGTCTGCTGGGGATTGATCATATCTTTCCTTTTGTTCAAAAAGCAAAAAAAGAAACTGTTGGAGGAACCCATTAGGTTAGGCAGCATTTGAGCAGGCAGAGTGATGGACCCTGCATCACCACTGAGAACCATAGAGGGGAGATAGCCAGGATAAATAAGTGAGAGGGAGGGATGAGATCGGGGGCTGGCAGGATTAGGTGGAACTGGGTGAGGATGGAGATTATGGACAGATGGAACCAGGAGGGGCAGGAATGGAGTTAGGATATGGCAGCTGGTTGGTGACAGGTAGGAACAGATAAGGAGAGGGGCAGGTGGAGCCAGGTGGGGAGGGGAGAGTGGAGGTAGAAATAGAGGCTGAAAAGTGATGTGGAGACACAATAGGCTGTAGATGCTAGAGTCTGATGAGTAAGAAAGGTGAGAGTGGAACTAGATAAGGGAGGGATGATAGGCGAATAGAATCAAAGGGGGGAGAGGAAAGGGGACCCAGTAGTTTAAGTGTTGAGGTAATAGGCAGATGGAAGCAGATGGGGGAGGGAAAGGAAACTGAGTAATGGGGGCAGGGGGGTGTTGGAAAAAATGGGGTAAGAGAACCTGAGGGAATCAGAAGCAGAGAGAAATGAACATGAGTGGGTTACCTCATATTGGAAAATGCAATGTTCATACTGTAGAGCTACCCAGGAATATGAGATTTTTTTTTAGTTTGTATTTGGCCTCACCCTGGCAGTGGAGAAGGGAGTTGAAATGGCATGCAACTAGGAGCTCCACATGGCCATTGCAGACAGAGTGCAGGTTCTGCACTGGGTCTCTGAAGTAGAGAAGGCCACATTGAGAGCACCAAATACTGTAGTCGAAGTTGGAGGAGGTGCATGTGAATCCTTGCCTGGCCTAGTAGGACTATTTGTGTCTCTGGATGGTGGTGAGGGAGGAAGTGTGGGGATAACTGGTGTACTTCTTATGACTGCAGGAGAAAGTGCCAGGGGATAGGGAGGGGTGGTGGGGAGGGATGAGTGAACCAGGGTGTCATGGAGAAAGTGGTCCCTGTGGAAAGCAAGAAGGGTAAGGAGGGTAAAATGTGACTGGCAGTGGGATCCCATTGCAGCTGGTGAAAATGATGATGATGTGCTGGATGTGGAGGCTGGTAGGGGGAAAGATGAGGAATGAGGGAATTCTCTCTCCATTCTGTTTGGGGGGAGGCAGGGTGAGAGCAGAAGTACAGGAAATGGAGGAAATGCGAAAGAGGGCTCCATCAACCACAATAGAGTGGACGCCACATTACCTGGAAAACAGGACATTTCAGATATCCTCTAATGGAAAACCTCAACTTGAGAACAGATGCAGCAGAGGCAGAGAAATGGAGAGAAAGGGATAGTGTCCTTACAAGAGACTGGGTGAGAGGAGGTGTAGTTGAGCTAGCTGTGGGAGTCAATGTGTCTTCAGTAAATGTTAGTGGATAGTTTACCTCCTGAGATGGAGACAGAGAGAGCCAGAAACAAGAGTGAGGTGTCAGAAATAGTCCAAGTCAATTTGAAGGCAGGGTGGAAGTTCATAGCAAAGGATACTTGGATTTTCAGAAGCCCTTTGACAAGATGCCACACATGAGGCTGCTAATCAAGATTGGAGCCAGTGGTATTACAGGCAAGGTTCTAGCATGGATAGAAGATTGGCTGACTGGCAGAAGGCAAAGGATGGGAAAAAAGGGGGCCTTTTCTCTTTGGCCTCCAGTGACTAGTGGTGTTCCCCAGGGATTGGTGTTGAGTCCGCTACTTTTCATGTTATATGTTAATAATCTGGATGACGAATTGATGGCTTTGTGGCCTACCTTGCAGATGATACAAGATAGGTGGAGGGGCAGGTAGTGTTGAGGAAGCAGGGAGTCTGCAGAAAGACTTGGACAGGTTGGGAGAATGGACAAAGAAGTGGCAGATGGAATACAGCGTAGGGAAGTGTATGGTCCTGCACTTTGGTAGAAGGAATAAAGGTGTAGACTATTTTCTAAATGGGGAGCAAATTCAGAAATCAGAGGTGCAAAGGAATTTGGGAGTCCTAGTGCAGGATTCCCTAAAGGTTAACTTGCAGGTTGAATCGGTAGTAAAGAAGGCAAATGCAATGTTAGCATTCATTTCGAGAATATAAAAGCAAGGATGTAATGCTGAGGCTTTATAAGGCATTGGTCAGACCGCATTTGGAGCATTGTGAGCAGTTTTGGGCCCCATATCTAAGGAAGGATGTGCTGGCACTGGAGAGGGTCCAGAGAAGGTTTACAAGATTGATCCCGGGAATGAACATTAAGTATAAGGAGCGTTTGATGGCTCTGGGCCTGTACTCACTGGAGTTTAGAAGGATCGGGGGTATCTCATTGAAACCTACGGAATATTGAAAGGGCTGGATAGAGTGGATGTGGAGAGTCTAGGACCAGAGGGCACAGCCTCAGAATAGAAGGACATCCCTTTCAAACAGAGATGAGGAGGGTGGTGTATCTGTGGAATTCATTGCCACAGATTACTGTGGAGGCCAGGTCACTAGGTATATTTAAAGCGGAGGTTGATAGGTTCTTGATTAGTAAGGGTGTCAAAGGTTACAGGGAGAAGGCAGGAGAATAGGGTCGATAGGGAAAAATAAATCAATCATGATCGAATGGCGGAGCAGACACGAGGGGCCGAACTGCCTAATTCTGCTCCTATGTCTCATGGTCATTCTGGTAAACTTCTTCTGTACCCTTTACGAAGCCTCGCATCCTTCCTATAATAGGGTGTCTAGAATTGCACGCAGTACTCCAAATCTGGCCTAACCAAAGTTTTATATAGCTACAGTATGACTTCCTGACTCTTATCCTGCCCTTTCCTGCCCTGACCAATGAAGGCAAATGCACCATATAACTTCTTAACCACTTTATCTACTTGCATAGCCACTTTCTAGGAGCTATGCACTTGGACCCTAAGATCCCTCTGTACATCAATGCTGCTAAGGGTCCTGCCATTGACTGTATACTTTCCCCTTATGTTAGACCTCCCAAAGTGCAGTACCTCACACTTGCCGAGTTTAAATTCCATCTGCCAATTCTCCACCCATATCAGTAACTGATCTCTATCCTGCTGTATCCTTTGACAATCTTCTTCACTGTCCACAACTCCACCAATCTTTGTGTCATCTTCACACTTACTAACCCACCTGGCTACATTTTCATCCATCTTTTATATAAACCTTCCGGGGGCAGACATGGCAGTGTAGCGGTTAGCATGATGCTATTACAGCGCGAGCGACCCGGGTTCAATTCCGGCCACTGTCTGTAAGGAGTTTGTACGTTCTCCCCGTGACTGCGTGGGTTTCCTCCGGATGCTCTGGTTTCCTCCCACATTCCAAAGACGTACGGGTTAGGAAGTTGTGGGCATGCTATGTTGGCGCTGGAAGCATGGCGACACTTGCGGGCTGCCCCCAGAACACTCTACGCAAAAGATGCATTTCACTGTGTGTTTCGATGTACATGTAACTAATAAAGAAATCTTATCTTATATCACAAACAGAGGTCCCAGCACTGATCCCTGAGGAACACCACTGGTCTTGGACCTCCAGCCAGAATAACACCCTCTACCACTACCTTCTGTCTTCTCTGGGCAAGCCAATTTGGAATCCAAACAACCAAGTCACTGTGGATCTGATGCATCTCAATCTTCTAGATCAGCCTACCATAAGGCACCTTGTCAAATGCCTTACTAAAGTCCATGTAGACAACATCCACTTTCCTACCCTCATCAATCACCTTCGTCACCTCCTCAAAAAATCAATTAAGTTTGTAAGACATGACCTGCTTCGCATAAAGCCAAGCTGACTGTCCCTAATTAGGCCATCCTTTTACAAATGTTCATAAATCCTATCCCTAAGAATCTTCTCCAATAGCTTCCCTATCACTGACGTGAGACTTACTGGTCTATAATTTCCAGGATTATCCTTATTTCCATCCTTGAACAAAGAAGCAATATTAGCTACTCGCCAGTGCTTTGGGACCTCACCTGTGGCTAGAGAAGATAAAAAAATCTTTGTTAAGGCCTCAGTAATCTCCTCTCTTGCCTCTTTCAATAACCTGAGATATATTCCATTAGGCCCTGGGGATTTATTCACATTAATGCTTTTCAAGAGACCCAATACCACCTCCTTAAAATTCAAAAAATCTCAAAATTCCCTGGCACATTAGCATGCTGCACACCACTCTCACTATCTTCTGTGTCCTTTTCTTTGGTGAATATTGACTCAAATTACTTGTTTAGTACCTCGCCCACATCCTCTGACTCCAAGCATAACTTCCCTTTCCACATACTGTTTCAAGAAACCCTCTTGGGTGCACCTAAGAAATTCTGCCCCATCTAAGCCTCTTACACTAAGGAAGTCCCAGTCAGTACTGGTGAAGTTAAAGTCACCCACTACAACAACCCCTATTGCTTTTACTTCTTTCCATAGTCTGTCTACATATCTGTTCATCTATCTCCTGGTGGCCATTGGGAGGCCTACAGTATAATCCCATCAGAGTGATTGCATCTTTCTTATTTTTGAACTCTACCCATATTGCTTCACTGAATGAAGCCTCCAGTGCGTCTTCTCTGAGAGCAGCTGTGACATTCTTCTTGATTAATAATGCAACTCCTCCACCTCTTTTACCTCCCTCTCTCATCAATGAAACCCAGGGATGTTGAGCTGCCAGTCTTGTCCCTCTTGTAACCGAGTTTCCGTAATGGCCACAACATCATAGTTTCATTTACTGATCCAAGCTCTAAGTTTATCTGTTTTATCCATAATACTCCTTGCATTGAAATAAACACATTTCTACTCTGTTCTTTAACCTGTCCCTGGCTGTCCTTACTTTCAGACTTATTGGTCATAACATCTAGCTTCCCCTCAATCCCTCTAATTGCTGACCTGTTGCTCTGATCCCCACACCCCCTCCCACCACCTTAAGTTTAAACCCTCCCAAGTAGCACTGGTTCCCCAGTGAGTGGTACTAGGACCACTGTTCTTTTTATAATATATTAATAACTTGGACTTCACTTTACAGAGTGCCTTTTCCAAATCTACAAATGACAGAAAACATTCTGTGGTGAACTGCAATAGACCTCAGGGAGATACGGACAGGATGATAGAATGGGCAGATGAAATTTAATGCTCAGAAAAATTAGGCATTGTATTTTGGGAGGAAGAATGAAATAGACAATATAAACTAGAGGGCATAATTGTAAAAGAGGTACAAGAACGAAGAGACCTGGGAGTTTATGTGCACAGTTCTTTGAAAATGGCAGGGCATGTTGAGAAAATTGAGCAAGGAAGTCATGGTTAACCTTTTATAAAAACTGGTTCCTCCACAACTGGAGTATCATGTACAGTTCTGAGTACTACACTTTAGGAGAGGGTGCAAAAGAGATTTGGTAAAATAATTTCAGGAATGATGAGATTCAGTTATGTAGATAATCAGGGAAGCTGGGCTTTTTCTCCTCGAGGAGGTTGAGAGGGAACCTATTAGGGTTATTTAAAATCATGAAAGGTATAATCAGAGTAGATAATAACTGTTCCTATTGTTAATGGGGTCAACAACTAGGGGATGTAAGATGAAGGCAAATGAACCATAATTGATATAAGGAAAAACTTTTTAATGTTGGGTGTGATTAGGATCTGGATTGAATTGTCAGGGGTAACGAAGGTGGAGATTCAAAAGGGAGCGAATAAGTTAATGAATGGCAAAAATTTGCAGCGCCATGAAAAGAGGGCAGGGGAGTGAGACTAGCTGGATTGCTCTTACAGACTTGACATTCTGAATGGCCTCATGCCATATTGTAACCATTCTGTGATCTTGCGAACTGGTGACATGAAGCAATGAATGTGTTAATTAAACATTACAGTTCACCTGATTTAGTGGTCTATTGAATTTAGACCCCCAGCATCTCCTTGCTGCCTCAAATTAATGGTTGCAACTATGATCTTGTATTGGAACTCTTGAGCAAGCATTATCTGGTGTAGTTATAACAGCGATGTGATTTCATTCTGATTATTTGTGATAGATGATTAAAGGATTGCTAAAATCATTACTGCATCTTGAAATTGCTTGACATCTTTTCATTTTTGTCTCAGATGTGTTAAACTGCTTTGGAAACTTAGACTGAAGATAATTACACCTTCAGAAGGAACCATGCATTTATCCTCGTATTTTTCAAATATAACTCAGTACAGTAAATTCAATAATCTGTGCTCCCACCAATTAACTTGAAAGGAGTGCGGGTTGGACAATTAGCACTCTGAGCATGACTCCCCACTGAAAGCACTGAAATCACTCAAATTTTAGATGATATAACTGCCATCAAAATTTTAGTCAGAAATGTTGAACTTTAATAAAGTTAAAAGGACAACATTTTACAAAGAGGTTGACTTTCCTCAGACCTGCCAATAATTATCATTCCAGTAAAAAAATGGCACCAAAGTGAAATATCTATTTGATACTGTCATAGGTCTGTCATCCTCAGAGTGAAAGACTTGTATTTGTTATTTTAGCATTCTGTGGTGACAGATCTCTCGTGTGATTTACACTGTGTTGTAGTACATGGTCTGTGGGAGGAATGGTCGCCATGGAGTTTGTGCTCAGTTACCTGTGGGAGAGGATCAAGAACCAGATCGCGGATGTGCGTTGCTCCACAACATGGAGGGAAAGCGTGTCAGGGCCCAGAGCTGCAAACCAAGCTCTGCAACATTGCACTTTGCCCTGGTTGGTATAAACACTTACTTTAATCATATGCCTCTTCAAAATGATTTTTTGTGATGGCAGGATCAATTTTTGCTGTTGTTTCTGTAGTGAGGATGATGACACTGAGAAACTAAAGTTAGTTGTCTTGTCAGTGTCTTGCAACAAGTGATTTCATGGTGGAATACTGAATAAAAAGCCTTAACCTGGGACAATTTAGATTTCTTATACATTTGGACAAATTCTGATTCAATCATTTTGATTACTGTTTTAAGGATGAAATAAGAAAGAAAACAGTGCCATAATATGTGCATTAACCTATCACAGTTGAAACCATTTGATAATCACTAGAGAGTGGCAGTCTTCATATCCTTTTTCTGAGAAGGTCTTGAACCCAGATCTGAAAAGAGTGACAATTACATTCTCATTATATTGATAGTATATTTTGATTAATTTTTGGCATCTAAGCATTTCACAAAAAATAGCCATTTAAGTTATTATATTTTCTAATTTCCTTGAATGGAGACAAGTGGATTTGTTCCTCCACATAGTTTACCCAATGTTGTTTGCACTTGAAGGAAGTAGAAATAGAAGATGCTAGAAATACTCAGGTAGCTTGTATGTTGAGGAAATGACTTTTTAATCAGAACTGGCAGAAGTTATAAATGTATTAGTTTTTCACAAATAATGTTGACACAGGGATCAAAATGTTCTTTTAAGCGATTACGTTGTTAAACATCTCTAACTCCACCAGTTCTGATGAAAGGACGTTAACCTAAGTTAACTTTCTTTCCCTTTCCACAGATTCTGTATGGTCTGCAAGGTTTTTCTAGCATTTTTTGTTTTAGTTTCAGATTTACATTATTTTGCAGTGTTTTTAATTCAAAGCATAGAATCTCAGAGGCAAAGAATTGTGCACCACAGAAGAATACTTGGCTCTTGGTATCAATGCCAACTCTCTACCAGAATATCTCACTAGTTCCACATCTCTACCCATGCCCCGTTCTTTGTAGTTGCAAATTTTGCTTCACCATCTGTTTATCTAATTCCTTCTCAGGCCACAATGGAATATTTGTTTGGTTAATAGTTACGATTTTTTTAAATCCCTCAGTCACACTGAGAGAATTTCAGTGCTTTGTGAATTACTCCAGTGTATTCCTCCATCATAAGTCCTTACAGCCTTATTATTTATCATGGTTATCATTTCCATTTCAATAGATCTTAACCAAAAATATCTATAATTTCTTAAATAAATCATTAGTGATACATGAAGCAAGTTCTCAGAAGTAATTAAGCTCATGCAACTTAGATCAGGAAAGCAGAGCAATTAATTTTCTCAGTTCCTAATTAGTTTTAGAAGCTACTTTTACAACACAGAGGTAGAAATTTGTTTGCATGGCTTGTGTTTTTATGTGCTGTTTTGATTGCAGTTCATGATCAGCAGATTAATACACTGCGTGTGCAATTCTGTGCACATAGAATGTGCAGGCATGGCATCAGTCATCCTTGAGTGCCTATTTCAAACTCATTCTGCTACATTGGGATGCCTGTATCAAACTAGTCACAATGAGGACCAAGCAGAAGAAATTAGGGCTAAATAGCAAGCGGAAGCTCATTATCTTTAGTACTTAAAGCAAAAATTCAGTTACTGACAGATTTGTTATGGATAAATTTGCTGGAGTGCTTCTTGTATTCATGATTCTGTACTTTGAACTGCCAGACCCCAAATATATATTTTCCAAACGGAAGTGAAGGCTGCTTTATTTTCATCAAGAATAGGTACTTTAGTGGAGCTGCCACGAGTATCACCAGGCATGAGACTCTGGGGTATGAGTAGCAGACCCTAAGAATCCCAAAGTGGAAGGGAAGAAGAGTCCTGATTAGGAGGGCCTGACCCTGATGAGGCTTTAGGAACAACAGTCAGATCTCCATATTTCCGAGGAGCAATGTATCTGGAGCTAAGATTCTTCAAAGCAATAGTCATGGAGATCTGCCACAAGTTGTAGGCAGAGTTCCAGCCATGCTGTTGCAGAGTTCCACCTGCTTGGATAAGTAAAGATCATAAAATTCATGAACTTCTTAGAATCGATATATTGAGACATATGATACACATAAAGATTTTATTGTCCGGGCCAGTCAGGAGTCATCCGGGAAAGTCTTCCACTTCATTATCACCTACTGTATCTTCTGCAATCACACGATAAGGAGAATACAGTTTGCTTCGCTCCCAGATGGAGGAAAAGGAAAAAAAAGTGGTTGAATCTAGCCGATGGAAACAAAGAGAGCTATTTGAACATACTGTTAATTGTCCTGTGGTCCAACTGATGACCACTGGGGCTCCGAGGAAGAGGCAGTCAGTGCCAGTCTGCACTGACTTCAATGATAAGTGACAAATTACCAATGTGGATTCAAGGGCCTGGCAATGACCATTACCAATTAGATGTCATCTACCCACAAGAACACAAAATAGGAGAAGGAATAAGCCACTCAGTCCCTCAAGACTGCCCTGCCATTCAGTATGATCATGGTGATCTATGCTGGCCTCAACTTCTCTTCTGTGCCAATTCCCCATTCCCTCAGTTCCTCAACCTTTCAAATTTTTATCTATCTCTATCTGAAATGCATCTAATGATCTGGCCTCCACCACCCTCAAGTACAGACAATTCCAGAAATGTTGATGCACCTCAGTGTTAAATGTTCAGCACCTTATTTTGTATTGTGTTCCCTTGTTCATGATTCTCCCATTAGTGAAAATATCTCAACATCAACGTTGTAAAGCTCCCGGAAGAATAAGGTTACCCCTTCTTCTAAACTCCAGAGAATAAAAACCCAAATTGTCTAACCTCTCTTGATTAATTAGCCTGGTGAATCTTCTTTGGACTGCTCCCACTGCTACTATATCATTTTTTAGGCAAGGGGACAAAACTGTGCAGAGTATTCCAGGTGTGGCCTCATCAACACCCTGTACAACTGTAAACATCCCTATTCTTAAATTCCAAACCCTTTGCCATGAAGGCCAACATGCCCTTCCACCTATTTTCTTTTCATCATCATGTTTTGTTCCCTCCTCCAGGTTATTAATATCAATGGTAAACAATTGAGGGCCAAGAACTAGTCACTAGGGTACTCCATTAGTTACATCCCTGTAGCCTGAAAAGGACCCATTTATTCCAGCTCTCATTTTCTATGTGACAGCCAGTTTTAAATCCATGCACACACACTTCGTCCAATACCTTGGGTTCTTAATTTGTGCACCCATTTCCCAATGGCATTGAACTTCATTACCATTATCAAGCCCCCACCAGCAGCATCCTGAGAATAATCATTGACCAGAAACTAACTTAGAGTTAACATCCAAAGCCATTTTTTCTGCTTGAGTCAATGAAGTGGACAGTTTAGTGGACAGTGAAGAAGGTTATTTAAGATTACAACAGGATCTAGATCAACTGGGAAAGTGGACCAAGGAATGGCAGATGGAATTTAACTTGGACAAGTGCGAAGTGTTGCATTTTGGGAAGTTAAACCAGGGCAGGCCTTACATGGGCCCTGGAGAGTTTTGTAGGACAGAGAGACCTAGGGCTACAAGTACGTAGTTCCTTGAAAGTAGCAACACAGGTAGACAATGGTGAAGAAGGCATTTGCCACACTTACCTTAGTTGGTCAGGTCATTGAGTACAAGAGTTGGGACGTTATGTTGCAGCTGTCCATGACGGTGCTGAGGCCACTCAGAGTATTGTGAGCAGTCTTGGTCACCCAGCTATTGGAGGATGTCATTAAGCTGAAATGGTGGCAGAAAAGATTCATAAGAATGTTAAGGATAATAAGAATCGGTGTCATTTATTACATGTGGTGCTCCTGGTATGGCCTCCTCTACATTAGTGAGACCAACACAGATTTTAATTCCACTTTCCACTCCCACACCAACATATTTGTCCATGACCTCTTCTACTGCCAAGTTGAGGCCAGTCGCAGATTAGAGGAGCCTCATATTCCTTCTTGGTAGTCTCCAACCTGACGGTATGAACAATTTCTCCAGCTTCCGGTAACCACTCTCCTCTTTCGCCCTCTTTGTTTTCCCTTATCCCACCAGCCCCAACACCCCTTCTCTTTTCCCCCTCCACCCTCTTGATCTGCCCATCACCCTCACATTCCTCCCTCCAGTTCTCCTCCTCACCTCCTTCCCTTTATTCCATGGTCCACTGTCCTCTCCTATCAAATTCCATCTTCGTCATTTCCACCTATCACCTCCAACCTTCTGACATCATTCCCACTCCCCCCTCCCCCACTGGCCTATCTTCCGCTTCTCACCTGGATTCACTTATCACCCGCCAGCTCATGCTTCTCCCCTGCCCACACCCTTTCACACTGGCTATCTCCCCTCTTCCTTTCCAGTCCTGAAGAAGGACTACGACCCAAAACGTCGACTGTCCATTTTCCTCCATAGATGTTGCTTGATCCGCTGAGTTGCCCTGCGGATTTCCAGCATCTGCAGTCTTTCTTATGTCTTCATAAGGATGTTACTGGGGCTGGACAGCATGACTCATTCAGAGAGACTGGATAGACTGGGACTGTTTTCCCTGGAGCGTAGGAGGTGGACGGGTGATCTTGTCGAGGTATATAAAATCATGAGAGGAATAGATTAGGTGAACAGTCACAGTCTTTTCCCCAGGATAGGGGAGTCTGAGACTAAAGCACATAAGTTTAAGGTGAGAAGGGAATGATTCAAAGAGGAGCTGAGGGGCAGATTTTTCACACAGTTGGTGGGGGTATTTGGAACAAGCTGCCAGAGGAAGTGGTAGAGGTGGGTTCAATTACAAGGGTCAAAAGACATTCAGACAGGTAGATGGATAGGAAATATTTAGAGTGATATGGGCCAAATGCAGGCAAATGTGACCAGCTCAGGTAGGCACTTTGATCGGCATGGACAAACTGGGCCAAAGGGCCTTTTTTCATGCTGTATAACTCTGAGTCTAACTGAATGACTTTAAGAATGTATTCCACTTGCTTTTTTAGCTCAGCATTAAAAGATGAGTCACTTCAACTCATTCAGTACAAAGATTGTATTGTTACTCTCCATCAACCCCCCCCGGATATTTACTGAAGGCAACCATCTATGCAATGACTATGATGTGCGCTGTGTACAAAATGGATGATGGTAACTCATGAAGACTTCCTCGTCAGCATACTGAACAACCTCTACTACCAGGAAAGAGAAATGCATTAATTGCTTGAATGCTCTAACGCTTCGAGGTGGAGTCCAACTATCTTACAAATTTGGAAATATATATCCCCATTCCAATGTGTACACTCATTAACATTGTTGGAGTTGCCCCCAGCATTCCTTTATGACAAGCTTGTTGCATGTAGCTCCCCATTTAATAGCTACATTATTTCACACCAATATAGATATTCCCTTTATTTAATCTATTTGCTCGACCTCACCTTCTCTGATATCCAAACTGACTTGTTTTTTTTCTTTCTGAGAGATTCTTCGAGCTGAATCGTTAACTGATTCTCTTTCTACAGATGCTGCCTGACCTTTTGAGTTCTTACAGCATTTTCTGTTTTCAATGCAGTGCTCCTTTGGAGACTCCAGTGAAGCTGATGGATATTTGCACACTTTCAATGGGGATAGCTATGAAAAGTGGCAACAAGCATCTTAGATGTTTGATGGCCTGTCTTAGGAAAGCACTGTACTGCCATGTGCTGCATCCATCTGGGCAAATTGCCTGAAGTGCCACAACAAGGACAAACAGGAGAGACAGTAGCAAGAGCATGTTGCTGCCAACCAAAAGGAGAATAGCAGATTTGTAACCTATGAATCTTCTGCAATGCTCCTGGGGTTGACCAGCAGTAATTCTAGTAATCTGCTGAAGGACAGTTTACTGGAATGCCTTGATCCTCTCACGATGTCTTCTACACATGAAATTCATATCCAGTAGCAATAATCTGAGTTTATGTGGCTGCAAGCTAACAATTGACAGCTACGATCAGATCTTCGGTAGCAGCACTCTTACATTGGACAGTTTTTGCCTGTGCTGCAATGGAAGCTGCCTGAATATATTGTTGAAAGGCACAGGTCTCCCAGGAGTCATCAGCTGAGTGCATGGGTTTCTGGTGGGGATAAATTTTTACGCCATGAAGTGACACTGTGAAACTTCCTGGTAGAATTTTGAATAATAGTGAGCCCCACTCATAGATGTCACTGTTACACATGTACTTTGAAAAGTTTAGTGCATAATGGGAAGTTTTCAAATTTTTGCCTTCATTCAACACCATATTCTCATTCTTGTTTTGTTTAGCTGGCATTTCCAGCAAAAAAAGAAAGAAATTTTACTAAAGGTAACTGAAACAGTACAACAGTTCAATTTTATTGAGTCCGGTGGCATTGTAGTTATGTTAGTGGACTTAACAATCCAGAGGTCAGGACAAGTGACTTGAGCTATTTCAAATACTACCCACAATACCGTGTTTGACTCTTAACTGCTCTCTGAATGACTTGGCAAAGTACTCAGTCAAGGGAAACTGTAGATGAATATAAATACTGTTCTTATAAGATGCCTTCATCCCAAGAGTAAGTACAGAAAATTATGTACCTGAAGAGGGAGGTACATCCTTTAATAACAGTGGTGTACCTGAAGTTCTCAATTAAATGTCATTTTCCAATCTTAGCTGACTGTCCTCTTAAATAAACCATATAATTGAGGCTCAATTCTTTTGCTATTTTTTCTTTTTTTCTTGAGTTGCTAGAATAGCTGCATTAATTACCCATCTTAGTCACATGAGAAGTGGTGAGCCTTCTTCATGAACTACTGCATTCCATGTAATAATGGCACTCTTATGATGCATTAAAATTCAAAGATGGTAATGAATAAACATAGATAAAAATTTCAAGTCATTGTGATGTTACCATCTCCCTCCCAATTCCCAGCACCGTCTCTGTGGCCTTGCAGATCACAGGTTCAAGTACAATCCAAGTCCTATTTAAATGTGGGGAGGGTTTCTACCTCTCCCACTCTTTCAGGCAGTGAGTTCCAGACCACAGCACCTTCTGGGTGAAAATGGGTTGTAACCCTTCCATCAAATCTCTGCCTCTTGGTTTGGGACCTGTCTGCCAAGGGAACTTCATAAAACTCTGGTTAGGCTGCATCTGGCCTACTGCATTCAATTCGGGGCGTCCCATTAGAGGAAGGATGTCGAGGCTTTGGAAAGGGTGCAGAAGAGGTTTACCAGGATGCTGCCTGGGTTAGAGGGCATGTGCTATGAGAGGAGATTGGACAAATTTAGGTTGTTTTTTCTGGAGTGGCGGAGGCTGAGGGGAGACCTGATAGAGGTTTATAAGATTATGAGAGGCATAGATCAGGTAGACAGTACTTTTTTCCTCAGCATGGAAATGTCTAATACTAGAGGACATGCATTTAAGGTGACAGGGGGTCAGTTCAAAGGAGATGTGTGGGGTAAGTTCTTTTACACAGAGAACAGTGGGTGCCTGGAATGTGCTACCAGGGGTGGTGGTGGAGGCAGATATGATAGAGTCTTTTAAGAGGTATTATAGAGGCTTTTAAGAGGTACGATAGAGGCTTTTAAGAGGCTCTTAGATAGGCACATGAATGTGCAGGAACATGGAGGGATATAGACATTGTGTAGGCAGAAGGGATTAATTTAGTAGGCTTTTAATTACTAGCTTAATTGGTTCGGCACAACATGGTGGGCTGAAGGCCTGTTCCTGTGCTGTACTGTTCTATGTTCTATGTTACTTGGAGGGAAACTTTGAAATAGTGCAGCTCTCATTGGCATTGTTGCTCTTGTTCTCTTTGGTGGTGGAGGTTGCAGAGCTCAGGGGAGCTGTGGAGGTGAGCTTAGTTATTTGCCTTTTACATCCTGCTGGTGTACTGTTACTGCCAAGTCACCACTGATGGAGGGACTGAATAATGGGTTCACTGGACTTGACACTAATGAACAGTTCTGTTCTGGATAGTGATGGGATTTTTGAATGTTGTAGCTTTATCCATGTAGTGTATTCCTGATTTTGAGCAATGCTGGAGATGCTTTCAAGGATCAAAGGTGAGCCACACATTGCAGAATTACAAACATTTGTACTCTTCTTGTAACATCATTTTGATGTGGTTAGGCCAGTTTTTGGTTAACGGATACCTTCAAATTGCCATTTGTATTAACTGTAATTGGTTAGTCAAAATAAGGAGGAAAAACTAACCTATTGGATAACTCAGCAGGAACTGGCAGGGACTGATGCAATAAAAAGTGAAACAGATAAGAGCGGCATTAGGTCGTGTCTATGCTCTGTGTTAATTTATCAGTCAAATACAGGATGCCACGTAGGGGTTTAGTTCCTCACAGTCAGGGAAGGGAAAAATTTCTGTCAATATGAATGAAAATGCATGTGTGGAAGCTTGGTTGCAGTAACCTGGTGCTGGAGACACTCAGAGGGACAGGCAACATCTGTGGAAAGAGAAACCTGATAAGTTAACTCTGTTTCTCTTTCCATAAATGCTGCCTGACCTGCTGACTGTTTCCATCATTTTATGTTTTATTTCAGATTTCTAGCATCTAAAGTTTTTTTTAAATATATCAGTAGCCTGGTGCAATTATTGTAAATAGATCATTACCAACAGAGCTGCATGGAAAGTCTAAATGGAAGACAAGCAAAGGGATCTAGGTGTACAAGCCCAAAAATCATTAAATGTAAGAGATTAATAATATTAGAAGCAAAGAAAATTGGATTCAAGTCTAAAGTAAATTAGGATTGATAAAGAGAATTTATATTAACTTCAGATAGTTCAAAATTAAAATGGTCTGTATTGCATATTACAAAATTGACATGGAGGTAATGGAGAAAATGTATAAAATATTAATATGAGTTACACCTTTACCAAGAGGTTATAGCTACTGGTAAGGACTTAAATGTCTTGGACATCTTTCTCTGGAAAGACGAAGTTGAGGGTGTTACCTTAAAATTATGAAGGAGTTTATAGGGGAGAAGCAGAACAGATGTTTTTATTTGTGATGGAGCATGGAACTCGAGGGGTCATAGACATCAGTTAGTGAATAATAAATCTAACAAGATATTCAGAAATCCTTCACTCAGAAAGAGGTTCGAATGTGGAATTTGCTTCCACAGGTAGTAGTTCAGGTGAATAGCTTCGATATCTTTCAGTGCAAATTGGATAAGTGCACAAGATAGAAAGATAAAAGGATTTGCTGATAAGACTAATATAACTAGGGTAGCAGGAGACTTACATGGAGCATAAACACCTGGTAGATTAGTTAGGGTGAAAGGTCTATTTCTGTGCTGTAGATTCTCAAAAATTGATCTGGTCTATTGTTGCAGAACCCAATATTAAAGTGTTATTTTGAATTGCACCACATCAACCCAGTCCTCTCTGAACATTCATTCTAATTCCAGGACTGTCTTTTGTACTGGCTCATTATATAGGGGAGTATATTGTAGAACTTCAGCACAATTATATGCCCCAGACAAGTGTGTGAGGTGTTGCACATGCAGATGTCAAAAGTAAGAGAGATCTTGGGGTGCAAATCCATAGTTCCCTGAAAGTGGCAATACCAGTGGATAGGGTGGTAAAGAAGGCGTATGGTATGCTTGCTTCATCAGTCAGGGTGTTGAGTGTAAAAGTCAGGAAGTCATCTTATAGCTATATAAAACTTTGACGAGCCACATTTGGAGTATTGCATGCAGTTCTGGTCTTTGCATTACAGGAAGGATATGGAAGCTTTGGAGTGTGTGCAGAAGAGATTTTCCAGGATGTTGCCTGGATTGGAGTGTATTTGCTAGAAGGAGAAGTTGGACAAACTTGGATTGTTTCCTCTGGAGCATCGGAGGCTAAGGGGCGACATGATAGAAATGTATAAAACTGAGAGGCAAAGATAGGGTAGATAGTCGGAGTTTTCTCCCAGGGTGGAAATGTCAAATACTGCCCAGGTTTAAGGCGAGAGAGAGAAAGTTTAAAGAGAATTACAAGACAAGTTTTTTGTACAGAGACTAGTAAGGGCCTGGAACATGCTGCCTTGGGAGGTGGTGGAAGCAGATACGATAGCAGCATTTAAGAGGCATCTTGACAGGCAGATGAACATGTAGCGAATGGAGGGATAGAGATCATGTGTATGCAGATGGAATTTGTTTAAATTGCATCATGATCACCAGAGACATCATGGGCCAAAGGGCCAGTTCCTGTGCTGTACTGTTCTATGTTCTAACTGAAGCTGAGTCATAGAGTTATGTATAACATGGAAACAGGCCCTTTGGCCCAACTCGTCCAAGTTGATTGAGATGTATAGTGCAGAGAGTTGTGGACACAGCCCAGCGCATCACGGACACCAGCCTCCCCTCCATGGACTCTGTCTTTACCTCTCGCTGTCTTGGTGAAGCAGCCAGCATAATCAAAGACCCCACCCACCCGGGTCATTCTCTCTTCTCTCCTCTTCCATCAGGTGGAAGATACGGGTGCCTGAGGGCACGTACCACCAGGCTTAAGAACAGCTTCTTCTACCCCACTGTGATAAGACTATTGAACGGTTCCCTTATACAATGAGATGGACTATGACCTCACGATCTACCTTGTTGTGACCTTGCACCTTATTGCACTGCACTTTCTCTGTAGCTGTGAGACTTTACTCTGTACTGTTATTGTTTTTACCTGTACTACTTCAATGCACTCTGTACTAACTCAATGTAACTGCACTGTGTAATGAATTGACCTGTACGATCGGTTTGTAAGACAAGCTTTTCACTGTACCTTGGTACAAGTGACAATAATAAACCAATACCAATACCAATACCAATAAAGCTCACCGGCCTGTAGTTACCTGGCTTATCCCTGCGGCCTTCTTAAATAAAGGAACAAGATTAACTATCCTCCAGTCTTCTGGCACCTCGTGTGGCTAATGAAGATGGAAAAATCTCTATCAGGGCCTCAGCCATCTCCTCCATTGCTTCCCTTAGAAACCTGGGATAGGTCTCATCTGGCCTTGGGGATTTATGAATCCTTATGTGCCTCATAAAATATAGCACCTCCTCCTTAATACTGACATACTCCACATTATTCACATACTCCTCTCTCAACTCACTGTCATTCATGTCCTTCTTGATGAATACAGGTGAGAAGTATTTATTTAGGACCTTACTCATATCACCACCTCCACACATAGATTATAACTTTGGTCCCTCAGGGAACTTACTCTTTCTCAGGCTTTCCTCTTGCCCTCTTGTTCCTGATATACTCAAAGAATGTCTTGAGATTTATTTGCCAAGGATATTTCATGGCCCCTTTTTGCCCCCATAATTTACTTTTTAAGATCTCTTACACATTCAAACTCCGAACTCCAAACTCGTCACCAAACGCCGAGACCTGGGACTCAACACCTCCCTCTCTAACTGGATCCTTGACTTTCTGATCAACGGACTGCAATCAGTGATGATAGGCAGCAATACCTCCAGCACGATTATTCTCAACACTGGTGCCCCACATGGCTGCGTCCTCAGCCCTCTGCTGTACTCCCTAAATACTCATGACTGTGTGGCCAGATTCTGCTCTAACTCCATCTACACGTCTGCAGGTGATACCACTGTAGTAGGCTGTATCTCAAATAACAATGAGTCGTGGTACAGGAAGGAGATAGAGAACTTAGTGACATGGTGTCATGACAACAAGCTTTCCTTCAATGTCAACAAAGCAAAAGAGCTGGTCATTGACTTCAGGAAAGGGGGCGGTGTATATGCACCTGTCTACATCAACGGTGCTTAGGTTGAGAGGGTTGAGAGCTTCAAGTTCCTAGGAATGAACATCACCAATAGCCTGTCCTGGTCAAATCACGTAGAAGCCATGGCCAAGAAAGCTCACCAGCACCTCTACTTCCTCAGGAGGCTAAAAAAATTTGGTATGTCCCCATTGACACTCACCATCTTTTATCGATGCACCATAGAAAGCATCCTATCTGGATGTATCACGGCTTGGTATGACAACTGCTCTGCCCAGGACCGCAAGAAACTGCAGAGAGTTGTGGACACAGCCCAGCGCATCATGGAAACCAGCCTCCATCTTTACCTCTCGCTGCCTTGGTGAAGCAGCCAGCATAATCAAAGACCCCACCCACCCGGGTCATTCTCTCTTCTCTCGTCTTCCATCAGGTAGAAGATACAGGAGCCTGAGGGCACATGCCACCAGGCTCAAGGACAGCTTCTATCCCACGGTGATAAGGCTATTGAACGGTTCCCTTAAAACGATGAGATGGACTCTTGATCTCACAATCTATCTTGTTGTGACCTTGCGCCTTATTGTCTACCTGCACTGCACTTCCTCTGTAGCTGTGACACTTTACTCTGTACTGTTATTGTTTTTACCTGTACTACCTGAATGCACTCTGCACTAACTCAATGTAACTGCACTGTGTAATGAATTGATCTGTATGATCGGTTTGCAAGGCAAGTTTTCCACTGGACCTAGGTACAAGTGACAATAATAAACCAATACCAATACCACTCTTTATTCCTCAAGAGACTCCCTCAGTCCCATTTGCCTATGCTTGCCAGATGTTTCATTTTTTTTCCTGATGAAACATTCATTGTCATTCAAGATCCCCTAATCTTGTCATCTTTGCCATTCTCCGTTCTGGAGTATGCTGGCCTTGAACTTGAACTAACTTTCTGTAAAAAGACTCCTACCTGTCACTTGTTGTTTTTCCTGCAGGCATCTACTCCCAATCTATTTTTGCCAGGTCCTCTCTTATAATATTGAAATAAACCTTTCCCTTATTCATGACCTTAACTTGAGGACCAATCTTATCCTTTTCCATAACTACCTTGAAGCTAACAGAATTATGGTCACCATTCTCCCCTCTACCCATGCTCATGCGGGTTTACTCGCGTGGCGGGGGAGAGAATTGCAGCAACAGATCAGTGGGTGGAATAATTAAGGACTAGGTAGAGGTTGAGTCAATTAACTCTTACAGGAAAAACAGGCAGTTGCAGGATAATGAAACACGGCAGGAATGACGGTCTGAAGGATGCAGGACAGATGAGTTTATAACCTGGATTAGTACATGGAACGACAGTATTGTTTTGTCTGGCCATTACAAAAACACGGTTGAGAGAAGGACCGGACTGGCAGCTCAACATTCCAGGTATAGATGTTTCAGACATGATAGAGAGGGATGTAAAAGAGATGGGGGCATTGCATTAGGAAGAATGTCAGGTAAGATATCTTTATTAGTCACATGTACATCGAAACACACAGTGAAATGCATCTTTTGCGTAGAGTGTTCTGGGGGCAGCCCTCATGTGTCACCGCGCTTCCAACACCAACATAGCATGCCCACAACTTCCTCCGCTGTACGTCTTTGGAATGTGGGATGAAACCGGAGCACCTGGAGGAAACCCACGCAGACACAGGGAAAACATACAAACTCCTTATAGACAGCGGCCGGAATTGAACCCAGGTTGCTGGCGCTGTAATAGTGTTACGTTAACTGCTACACTACCATGCCTGCCTTTGCTGAACTGAGAGGATATCTTGGAGAACTCATCAAATGATGCTATATGAGTAGAACTCAGGAACAAGAAAGATGAAATTCTATGATGGGGTTGTACTATAGGCTTCCCAATAGCCAGCAGGAGTTGGAGGAACAGATATGCGTGTAGATCATGAAAAGATGTAAAAACAACAAGGTTATTGTATTGGGTGATTTTAACTTCCTCAATATTGACTGGGATTTCCTTAGTGCTAGGGGCTTAGATAGGGCAGAATTTGTTAGGAGTATCCAGGAAGGTTTCATGAAACAATATGTAGATCGTCCTACCAGGGTTTGAGCCATACTGGACCTTGTATTGGAGAATGGGTCTGTCCAGGTGATTGAAATTTCAGTGTGAGAGCATTTTGTGAATAGTAATCATAATTCTGTAAGTTTTCGGAGAGTTATGGATAAGGATAAGATTGGTCCTTGGGTAAAAGTGCTAAATTGGAGGGAGGCTAATTATAACAGTATTAGGCAGGAAATGGAGAAATTAGATTGGGGTAAATCCACATCTGACATGTAGGAGTCTTTTAAAGGCCAATTGATTAGAGTTCAAGGCCAGTATGTTCACCTGAAGATAAAATTTAAGGATGGCAAGGTTTGGGAACCTTGAATGAGAAGAAATATTATAAGTTTTATCAAAAAGAGAAAGCAAGCATATGCAAGGTTTGGGAAGCTGAAATCAGACAGGCTCTTGAGGAATATAAAGGAAACTGGAAAGAACGTATGCAAGAAATTAGGAGGGCTAAAAGGGGCATGAAATAACCTAAGCAAGTAGTATTAAGGAGAATCCCAAAGTATTTTGTTCATATGTTAGGAGCAAGAGGGGAGAAAGGGAAAGGGTATGTCCATTCAAGGATGAAGGAGAACACTCATGTGCGGAGCCAGAGCAAGTGGGTGAGGTTCTTAATGAATACTTTGTATTGGTAATCACCAAGGAAAAGGACATGGATAATGGTGAGATTAAAGAGTGGCATGTTGATGTTCTAGGGCATGTTGATGTTAAGAAGGAAAGGGTGTGGGATGTCTTGAAAAACATTAAGGTGGATAAGTCCCCAGGGCCTAATGGGATGTGTCTCAGGATATGGGGGGAAGCAAGGGAGAAAATTACTGGAATCCTGACAGACATCTTTGTATCCTCTTTAGCCATGGTCAAGGTGCCAGAAGACAGGAAAATAACCAGTGTTGTTCCTTTGTTTAAGAAGAGCAACGGAGACAAACCATGAAATTATATACCAGTGAGCTTTACATCAGTGGTAGGGAAATTATTGGAGAAGATTCTTAGGGACAACATTTACTCACATTTGGAAAAGCATGAATTTGTAAGAGATCATCAACATGGCTTTGTGCAGGAGAGGTCCTGTCTCACAAATTTGATTGTTTTTTTTATGGTGTCGAAGATCATTAATGTGGAGAGGGCAGTGGATGTTGTCCACATGGACTTTAGTAAACCATTTGATAAGTTCCCTCATGGAAGGCTGATCTAAAAGATTAAGATGCATGGGATCCACAGTGACTTGGTAATTGGATCCAGAATTAGCTTGGCCTTCGGAGGGTAGTGGTGGAGGATGGTTTTCTGACAATATCTGTGCCCAGTAGTATTCTGGAAGGATCAGTGCTTGGACCTCTTGTTTGTTAATGACTTGGACGAAAATGCAAGTGGTTTAATTAGTTTGCCGATGACATGAAAATTAGTGGAGTTGTGGATAGTAAGGAATGTTGTCAGGGCATGCAGAAGCTTATAGATCAGTTGGAAATCTGGGTGGAGAAATGGCAGATGGAGATTAATCTGGACAAGTATGAGGTGATGGATTTTGAGAGGTCACATGCAAGAGAAAAGTGTACACTGAATGGCAGGACTTTCAAGAGCATTGATGTACAGAGAGCTCTTGGGGTGCACGTCGTTTGCTCCCTGAAAGTGACAATGCAAATGAATAGGGTGGTAAAGAAGGTACATGGCCTGCTTGCCTTCATCAGTTGTGGCATTGAATATAAAAGTTGAGAAGTCATGTTACAGCTGTATAAAACTTAGGTAAGGCTATATTTGGAGTACTGTGTGCATTTCCAGTTGCCACACTACAGGAATGATGTGGAGGCTTTAGAGAGGATACAGAAAAGGTTCATTAGGATGTTGCCCCTGGATTGGAGGGTATTAGCTATAAGGAAAGGTTGGACAAACTTGGATTGTTTTCTCTGGAGCATCGGAGGCTGAGGTGTGACCTGACCAAAGTATGTAAAATTACTAGAGGCATAGATAGGGTAGATAGACTCTTTTTTCCCAGGGTGTAGATGTGAAGTTCGGAGGGCATAGGTTTAAGGTGAGAGGGGGAAAGTTTAAAGAAGATTTGCGAGGCAAGCTTTATTACACAGAGAGTTGCAGGTGCCTGGAATGCAGTACCGGGAAGGTGGAAGACGCAGATACGATAGCAGCATTTAAGAGGCATTTAGATGGACACATTATCCCAGCAAAGTTATTGTCCCTCTCTTATTCCTAAATTCGACCCATATGACCTTATTGGATGATGCCTCTAGGATATCCTCTCTAAGTATAGCCATTATGTTCTCCTTAATCAGTCATGAGCCACCCCTCCTCTTCTGCACTCTCTGTCACGTTTGAATTTTTTATACCCTAGAACATTAAACTGCCAGTTCTGCCCTTCCCTCAGTTTTGCAATAAAGTAAATGCAGTTGAGCCTGTCATTCCTCCCACGCTCCTAACCTGCTTCTGTCTGTTCTGCCCACTGGACTCTCATGATTTGTCGTCCACACTTTTCTCGCCACCTGCTGCACTGCCACTGTGCTTCCCACACCCCTGCCAAATTAGCTTAAACCCTTCTGAGTAGTGTGAGCAAACCTCTCTGCAAGGATATTGGTCCCCCTCCAGTTTAGGTACAAACCACACAGCTCCCATTTACCCCATAAGCAATCCCACTGATCCAAGTACCTAAAGCACCACTACCCCCACACCTCCTCTACCAGTCCTGCATTAATTTGACTTGTCCTCGGATTACTATCCTCACAAGCACGTGGCAAAGGGAGTAATCCTGAGATTACAATACAGAGGCCATGCTTTTTAAACTTCTGCCAAATGTCCTTAACTCACTTTGCAGGACCTCAATCCCTTACATATCTCTTTCTAGAGGTGAGACCTTGTGCTTGTGAGTTTCACCTTGCAGGAGTCTAAAAGAGGCACTTTTGCTAATTGTTAATATTTGATTGGCTAATTAACAGCAGCCAATACAAAGAAGGTAGTCTCAAGCAGAGTGGCTATTTTGGAGCAGCCATTGTGTGAGTGGACCAGTGTTAGAGTGCGGGTCTGAGGCTTCGGCTCAAGAGGCTTCAGCACGTGGAGGCTAAGGTAAGTCTCTGGTAAGTTTCTTTCTGTCTTTGATTTTTCCTTTAGTTCCAGGCTAGGGTAGTTAGAATGGCTCCAGGGTCAGTGGCATGTTCACCTTGTGAGATGTGGGAGTTCTGGCAGACCTCCAGTCTCCCTGATAGCTACATCTGCATGAGGTGCATCCAGCTGCAGCTCCTTACAGACCCTGTTAGGGAACTAGAGCTGCAGCTGGATGACCTTTGGATCCTACAGGAGCTATATTTGGCTCCTACATAGATAAGAGCTATAGGGAGGCAGTCACTCCTGAGCTGCGGGAGGCAGGTAGCTGGGTGACTGTCAGAAGGAAGGAGAATAGGCAGGTAGTGCAGAGTATCCCTTTGGCCCTTCCCCTGAATGACAGGTATACTGCTTTTGATACTGTTGGGGTGGATGACCTACCAGGGGAAAGCTGCAGTGACCATGTCAATTATAAGGCCTGATTGTGTGGTGCAGAAGGGAAGGGGGCAGAAAAGGAGAGCAGTAATGATAGGGGATTCCACAGTAAGGGGGGCAGACAGGAGATTCTGTGGACATGAAGGAGACTCCCGGATAGTACGCCTCCCTAGTGCCAAGGTCAGGGATGTCTCGGATCATATCCATGGCATTCTGAAGGGGGAGGGTGAACAGCAAGAAGTTTTGGTACATATTAGTACCAAAGAGATGAGGTCCTGAAGAGGGAATATAGGGAGCTCGGTAGGAAACTGAAAAGCAGGACCTCAAGGGTAGTAATCTCTGGATTGCTGCCTGTGCCATGCACCAGTAAGAGCTAGGATAGGTTGATTTGGCAGATGAATGCATGGCTGAGGAGTCGGTGCGGGGGCAGGGTTTCAGATTTGTGGATCATTGGGATCTCTTCTGGGGAAGGTACGACTTGTACAAGAGGGACGGGTTACACCTGAACTGGAGGGGGACCAATAGGATGGCCATTACAGAGACTTGGCTGTCACAAGGGCAAGTTTGCTAGAACTTTTGGGGGGGAGGGGGTGTTTTGAACTTGTTTAGCAAGGAGATGGGAACCCAAGTGACAGATTAGAGGTTGATGCATTTAGCAGGTGCAGCATGTAGAAAGACTGAGAGGAAGGATAGGCATTTGAAAGGGCAAAATTGCAGTCAGTTGGATGGGCTGAAGTGTGTCTACTTTAATGCAAAAAGTATCAGGAACAAGGGTGATGAACTTAGAGCATGGGTAAGTATGTGGAACCATGCCGTTGTGGCCATTAGAGCCTTGGCTGTCACAAGGGCAGGAATGGCTGCTGGATATTCTGGCGTTTAGATGTTTCACAAGGGACAATGATGGAGGTAAGAGGTGGGGGAGTGGGTTTGCTGATCAGGGATAGTATCACAGCTGTAGAAAGGGAGGATGTCCTGGAGGAATCATCCACTGAGTCAGTGTGGGTGGAAGTCAGAAACAGGAATAGAGCAATCACTGTATTGGAAATATTCTACAGACCACACCACCTCCCCCCCCTCCCCCCAACAGGAGTAGAGACACTGAGGAGCAGATTTTGGAAAGGTGCAAAAATAACAGGGTTGTTGTCCTGAGTGACTTCAACTTTCTTAATGTTGATTGGTGTAAATTTGTTAGGTGTGTTCAGGCAGGATTCTTGACACAGTATGTGGACAGGCCGATGAGAGGAAAGGCCATACTGGACCTGGTGCTAGGCAAAGAGCCTGATCAGGTTTTAGATCTCTCAATGGGAGAGCATTCTGGGGACAGTGACCATAACTCCTTGACCTTTACCATAGCTTTGGAGAGGGATAGGAGCAGATGATGTGGGAAAGTATTTAATTGGGTGAGGGGAATTGTGATGCTATTAGGCAGGAACTTGGGAGTGTAAATTGGGAACAGATGTTCTTGGGGAAGTGCACAGTGGAAATGCGGAGGTTGTTTAGGGAGTGCTTGCATGGGTTATGGATAGGTTTGTCCCAATTGAGACGGTAAGGATGGTAGAATGAAGGAACCCTGGTTGACGAGACATAAGATATCTTGTCAAGAGGAGAAAAGAAGCTTACCTAAGGTTTAGAAAGCAAGGATCAGACAGGGCTCTGGAGAGCTAGAAGAGGGCATGAGAAGGCCTTGATGAGTAGGGTTAAGGAAAACCCCAAGGTGTTCTACACATATGTGAAGAATAGGAGGATGACTAGAGTGTGGGTAGGATTGATCAGGGATAAAAGAGGAACCATGTGCCTGGAGTCAGAAGAAGTAGGGGAGGTCCTTAATGATCACTTTGCTTCAGTGCTCACTGGAGAGAGACCTTGATGTGTGTGAGGGTGGCATACAACAGGCTGATTATGCTAGAGCATGTTGATGTGAAGAAAGAGGATGTGCTGCAAACTTTGAAAAGCATCAGGATAGTTGTCACCAGGGCCAGACAGGATACAGCCAAGGTTATTACAGGAAGTAAGGGAAGAGATTGCTGCGCCTTTGGCAATGATCTTTGCATCCACACTGGCCACAGGAGTAGTGCCGGATGATTGGAGGGTGGCAAATCTTGTTTCTTTGTTCAAGAAAGAGAGTAGGGATAACCCTAGGAATTACAGACCAATGAGTCTTTCTTCAGTGGTGGGCAAGTTACTGGAGAACATTCTTAGAGACAGGATTTATGGGCATTTGGAGAAGCGTAGGCTGATTAGGGACAGTCAGCATGCATTTGTGGGGGGCAGGTTGTGCCTCATGAGCCTGATTGAATTCTTTGAGCATGTGCCAAAGCAGATTGAATTTGTGGGGGGCAGGTTGTGCCTAATGAGCCTGATTGAATTCTTTGAGCATGTGCCAAAGCAGATTGAAGGTAGAGCAGTGGATGTGGTGTACGTGGATTTTAGTAAGGCATTGGGTAAGGTTCCTCATTGAAAGCTCATTCAGAAAGTCATGGGGCATGGGATCCAGGGAAACTTGGCTGTGTGGATTCAAAACTGACTCACATAGAAGAGGGTGTGGTTGTATTCTGCCTGGAGGTCGGTGACCAGTGGTGTTCCACAGGGATCTGTTCTGAGATCCCTGCTTTTTGTGATTTTTTTTAATAAATGATTGGATGAGAATGTGGAAGGGTGGGTTAGTAAGTCTGCAGATGACATGAAGGTTGGTGGTGTTGTGCATAATGTAGAAGGTTGTTGTGGATTATAACAGGACATTGATAGGATGTGGAAGCCAGGCTGAGAAGTGGCAGATGGAGTTCAACCCAGATAAGTGTGAAGTGATACACTTTGGAAAATCGAATCTGAAGGCAGAATGCAAGGTTAATGGCAGGACTCTTAGCAGTGTGGAGGAACAGAGGGATTTTGGGGTCCACATCCATAGATCCCTCAAGGTTGTCGCACAAGTTGATAGGGTTGTTAAGAAGGCTTATGCTGTGTTGGCCTTCATTAGCCGGGGGATTGAGCTCAGGAGCTGCAGTGTAACGTTGCAGCTCTAAAATTCTGGTTGGACCACACTTAGAATATTGTGTTCAGTTCTGGTTGCCTCATTATAGGAAGGCTGTGGGAACTTTAGAGAGGGTGCAGAAGAGATTTAACAGGATGTTGTGTAGATTGGAGAACATGTCCTATGAGGATAGGTTGAGCGAGCTAGGGCTTTTCTCTTTGGAGCGAAGGAGGCTGAGAGGTGACTTGATAGAGGTGAACAAGATGATGAGGCATAGATCGAGTGGACAGTCAGACTTTTTCCCAGGGTGAAAATGGCTAACACGAGAGGGCAGAGGTTGTGGGGGCAGATACATTAGGGGCATGTAAGAAACTCTTAGGCACATGAATGATAGAGAAATGGGGAGCTATGTGGGAGGGGAGGGTTAGATACATCTTTGAGCAGGATAAAATGTTGGCACAACATGGGCCAAAGGGCCTGTACTGTAATGTTCTATGTTCTACCTATGCTGTGAGTATTGTGGGGGCAGATACATTAGGGGCATGTAAGAAACTCTTAGGCACATGAATGATAGAGAAATGGGGAGCTATGTGGGAGGGGAGGGTTAGATACATCTTTGAGCAGGATAAAATGTTGGCACAACATGGGCCAAAGGGCCTGTACTGTAATGTTCTATGTTCTACCTATGCTGTGAGTATTGTGGGGGCAGATACATTAGGGGCATGTAAGAAACTCTTAGGCACATGAATGATAGAGAAATGGGGAGCTATGTGGGAGGGGAGGGTTAGATACATCTTTGAGCAGGATAAAATGTTGGCACAACAACATGGGCCAAAGGGCCTGTACTGTAATGTTCTATGTTCTACCTATGTTGTGAGTATCCATGTATACTATGATCTCTGGCTATTCTCCCCTTCAGAAGGTTCTGTGCCTGACCTGAGTCATCCATGATCCTGGCACCAGGGAAGCAATAAACCATTCTGGAGTCTTGCTTGCAGCTACAGAGTGCCTGTCTGTTCTTCTCGCTAATGAAGCCCCCACCTCTACTTGCCATGACTTTTCTCTCCCCTGCATGCATCAAAGCTAATCACAGTCCCACAAACTTGGCTGCTACTGTTGGTTTCCTCTGAGAGGCCATTCCATCTCATCCCCAAGTAGTGTCCAAAAAGGTATACCTATTTCGGAGGAGAATGTCCAGAGAGACTCCTGCACTTCCTGCTTTTGTGAGGAACCATTGCTGATGCACAGACCGTGATTATAATACACTCCAAATATGTGTAGTAGTATGTAATCTATGTTGTGGGAATATCACACTGGAAGTACATGAAATATTTTTTAAATTCATTTTTTGAGATCTGGAGAATACTGGTAGCAGCAGTGTTTATTGTCCATCCCTAACCACCCTCCAGAAGGTGGTAACAATCATCAGGGTAATTCCAGAAGAGCACAATGGCACAGCTAATAGTTGCTAGCTCACAGCTACAGCAATATGGGTTCAATCATGACTTCCATTGCTGTCTGTTTGGAGTTTTTACATTCTTCCTGTGACCCCGTGTGTTTCCTCCAACTCAATAAGTCATAAAGCACAGAAAAGGGCCCTTTGGTCCACCACATCCATGCTGACCTTATTGCCCATTAACATTAATCCCATTTGCCTGCATTAGGAGCATATCCTTTGATACTTCGCCTATTTAGATGTCTGTGTAAAACCTTTTGAATGTAGTAATTGTATCTGACTCCACCATCTCCTCTGGTAGGTCGATCCAGATATCAACCACTGTGTCTAAAAACTTACTGCTTGGATCCCCTTTAAAACTCCTGCTTCTCACTTTAAATCTGCACCCTCTTGGTTTTGATACTCCTGCCTTGCAAAAAAGATATTGACTATCTACTCTGTCTATTCTCTCATAATCTTGCATACATCTATCAGGTCAACATTCAGCCTCATTCATTCCAGGAAAGAAGCCTGGCTTATCCTACATAATTAAAGTCCTCCAATCCATGCAACATCCTGGTGAATCTCCTCTGCACTCTGTCCAGCGCAATTACATCCTTCTGGCCGTATAACATCCAGAATTGTATACAACGCTCCAAGTATGGCCTAACATGTGTTTTGTAAAATTGCAACATGATGTCCCAATTCTTGTATTCTCTGCCCTATCCTATTCACCATCCTATCAACTTGTGTTACTGCTTAACACTGGGTTCCTTAGCACTGTTACTGCTTAACACTTAGTCCCTGGGTCTCCCTGTTCATCAACACAGAACAGTACAGCACAGGAACAGACCCCTTGGCCCATGATGAAACACGAACATGCTCTACCATTTACTGAATATATCTCACCACCTTTGATTTCCCAAAATGGATCACTTCACTGATGTCATCTGCCAGTGCTCCACCCAAATTTCCATCTAATTTATATTCTGCTACAGACTGAGACAACTCTCCTCACTATCCATAACACCATCAATTTTCATGTAATTTACATACTAATCATTCCTCCTACATTCACATCCATGTCATGGATTCTCTATCACAAACAGCAAAGGTGCAAGCACTGATTGCTGCAGTACACCACTAATCAGACTTCCAATCAGAGAAACATCCTTCCACCACTACTCTCTGCTTCCTATCACCAAGCCAATTTTATATCCAATTAGCCAGCTTGCCTTTGATCCCATGTGCCTTGCCATTCTGGAGAACCTTGTTAAATGCCTTCCAAAAGTTCATATTGACAACATCATCTGTCCTGTCTTCATCAATCTTTTTTGTTACTCCTCAAAAAAACACTCACTCAAATTAGTGAGACAGGATCTACCCGACACAAAGCCATGCTGACCTTGTCCCTGCCTTTCCAAATTTACATAAATACTGTCCCTTAAAATTTTCTTCAATATTTTCCCTACCACTGATGTAAGGCTCAATGGCCTGTCGTTACTTAGCTTATTCCTGCTTCCTTTCTGAAATAAAAGAACAGCATTAGCTGTCCTTCACTCTTCTGATACCTCACCCATGGTTTTAAAAAAAATGCAAAAATCTCTTGTCAGGACACCAGCTATCTCCCTTTTTTCCATAGTATTCTGGGTTAGGTCTCATCTGACCCTGGGGATTTGTCTATCCTTGTGCATTCCAAGACATCCAACACCTCCATTTTCTTAATACTGACATGGTCCAGACAATCAGTGTACCTCTCCTTGAACTCTGTATTCTCCATGTCCTTCTCCTTGGTGAATACAGATGAGAAGTATTCATTTGGTCCCGAACGGGTCCCACTGTTTCTCAGACACTTTGCTGGTAGGACTATCTATATACATTGTCTCAAAAAAACTCTCTTGTACACACTTAACAAATTCCACCCCATTTAAGCCCCTTGCACTGAGGCAATATTGGGAAAGTTAAAATTCTCTCCTGCTGTAACCCTACTGCTTTTACATGTTTCTGCCACTTGTTTACTTATCTGTTCCTTAATTCCTTTTAACTTTTAGTATTAACCCATCAAAATGATAACCCCTCTTATTAAATTCTACTCGTACAGTCTTGCTGAATGACCCCTCCAGGATATCTTCTCTATATACTACCATGATGTTCTCTTTAATCAGATGTGTAATTCCTCTTTTTACATTCCTCTCTGTCACACTTGAACTTCAGCTGCCTGTCCTTCCCTTCACTTAACCATGTTGCCATGATTTCAATAATATCATAATTCCACGTGCTGATCCATGCTCTAAGCTCTAGCTTCCTTCCCCATGCAGGTCGGTCGGTTACTTGGTCATTGTTAGTTGCCCCAAGTGTATAGATGAGTAGTAGAATCGTAGGGGAGTTAATGGGAATGTTGTAAATATAAAATAGGATTGCTGTAGGATTAGTGTAAATGGGTGCTTGATAATTGGCATGGACAAGATGGAGCAAAAGACCCGTTTCATTGCTGTATGACTATGACAGAAAGAGCTTTTCTAAAGAATTAGCCAAAAGAATTGTTAAAATTTTGCCAGACCCAGGTGTTTCCAGATTTTCTACATTATTTAGGTAAAGGAACTGGTAAAACATCTCCTCCTTGCTGACCATCAGCATGGGTGCACCTCAAGGCTGCTTGCTTAGCCCCCTGCTCTACTCCCTGTACATACATGACTGTGTGGCTAAGCACAGCTCCAATGCCATATACAAATTTACCGATGATACTGCTGTAGTTGGACGAACCACGGGTAGTGATGAGTACAGGAGTGAGATAGAACACCTGGTTGAGTGGTGCCACAACAACAATCTCTCACTCAACGTTAGTAAAACTAAAGAGCTAATTGTTGACTTCAGGAAGGGGGATGGAGGTGAATATGCACCAGTCTACATTGGGAGATTGGCGGTGGAGAAAGTCAGCAGCTTTAAATTCCTGGGTGTTAACATGTCAGATGACCTGTCCTGGGCCCAGCACATAAATGCAATCACAAAGAAGGCATGCCAGCATATTTACTTTCTTAGAAGGTTGAGAAGGTTCGCCATTTCACTGAACACTCTATAACAAACTTCCAGAGATGTACTGTTGAAAGTATCCTGACTGGTTGCATCATTGTCTGGTGCAGTAATTTGAATGCACAGGAACACAAGAAGCTGCAGAGAGTGGTGGACTCGACTCAATACATCCTTCCTTACCATGGGCACATCTGTCCCCACCATCCTTAGTGTCTACTTGAGGTGCTGCCTCAAAAAGGCAACTATGCCATCTTCTCGCAGCTACCATTAGGCAGGAGGTACAGAAGCCTGAAGTCCCACACCACCAGGTTCAAGAACAGCTACTTCCCTTCAACCATTAAGTTCTTGAACCAACCTGCACAACCCTAACCATTACCTCAGTATAGCAACACCATGACCACTTTGCACTACAATGGACTTTGTTTTTTTTTGTTCTAATTGTGGTGTTCTGCTATAATTGGTTTAATTTATTTTACTTCTGAATGTTGCTTATATGATGTATTTGTGTCTGTGATGCTGCTGCAAGTAAGTTGTTCATTGCACCCGTGCATACGTGTACTTGTGCACAGGACAATAAACTCGATTTTGACTTTGACTAAAAAGAAATTACTCATGAACCAGTAATGAGTAAAGCCTTTAGTTTAATTTAGAAAGACTTTTCCATGGTTATTAAGTGTTTACTTCAGTCTTGTTTAACTCATTGTATATTAAAACAACTAGTTTGATGTCAAAATTTTTAAAATGTGAGTCAGAATTTTGTATTTTGGCAGGTTGGTACAGCAGCTACTGCTCCTGCCTTATGTTCCCAGCTGTTGGGTGCTGTCTGCATGAAGGTTGCATGCTCAACTTGTAACCATAGAGTGCCCTTTGGGCCATGCTCAACTTGTAACCATAGAGTGCCCTTTGGGCCAACTGGTCCATGCTGACCAAGGTGCCCATCTAAGCTATTCCCATTTGCCCATGTTTGGCCCATATCCCTGAAACCTTTCCTATCCATGTACCTGTCCAAGTGCCTTTTAAATATTGTTAATATACCTGCCTCAACCACTTCCTCTGGTAGCTCGGTCCATATATGGACCACCCTCTGTGTGGAAAAAGTTCCTCAGGTTCCTATTAAATATCTCACCTGAGACCTATGCCCTCTAGTTCTTGATTCCCCAACCCTGGGAAAAAGAATGCTTTGACTCTGTCTTTGCACCTCATGATTTTATACACTTCTATAAGATCATAGAATCATAGAACAGTACAGCACAATACAGGCCCTTTGGCTCACAATGCTGTGCTGACCTTTAAACCTCACCTAGGACTATCTAAACCCTTCCTCCCACATAACCCTCTATTTTAAATTCCTCCATGTGCTTACCTAGCAATCTCTTGAATTTGACCAATGTACCTGCCTCCACCACCACCCCAGGCAGTGCATTTCATGCCCCAACCACTCTCTGGGTAAAAAACCTTCCTCTGATATCTCCCTCGAACTTCCCACTCTCTACTTCAAAGCCATGCCATCTTGTATTGTGCATTGGTGCCCTGGGAAAGAGGCGCTGGCTGTCTACTCTATCTATTCCTCAGTTTCCTAAGCTCCAATGAATAAAGACCCAATCTGCTCAACCTGTCTCCATAATGTAGTCCCTTCAGTCCCGGCAACAGTGTCTTCAATCTTCACTCTTTCTGCCTTAATGGCATGTTTTCTACAGCAGGGTGACCAAAACTGAACATAATATTCCAAATGAGGCTCCACTAACGTCTTGTACAACTTCAACATAACATCCCAACTTGTATACGGCTGACAGCTGAAGGCCATTGTGCCAAAAGCTGCCTTCACCACCCGTCTACCTGCGACACCACTTTCAGGGAACCATAGGACACTACAGCACAGAAAAAACAGGCCATTCATTATTCCGTTAGTCCCATTTACCTGCACCTAGTCCATAACACTCCAGACCTCTCCCGTCCATGTATCTATCTAATTTATTCTTAAGACTTAAGAGTGAGCCCATTCCACACTCCCACCACTCTTTGAGTGAAGAAGTTTCCCCCTAATGTTCCCCCAAACCTTTCCCCTTTCACCCTAAAGCCATATCCTCTCGTACTTATCTCTCCTAATCTAGGTGGAAAGAGCCTACTCACATTAACTCTGTCTATACCCCTCATAATTTTGTAAACTTCTATCAAATCTCCCTTCATCCTTCTGCGCTCCAAGGAAAGAAGTCCTAACCTATTCAATCTTTCCTGTAACTCAACTTCTAAAGACCCGACAACATTCTAGTAAATCTCCTCTGCACTCTTTCAATCTTACGGATATCCTTCCTATAGTTAGGTGACCAGAACTTCACACAATACTTCAAATTTGGCCTCACCAATGTCTTATACAACCTAGCCGTAACATCCCAACTCCTATACTCAATACTTTGATTTATGAATGCCAGGATGCCAAAAGCCGCCTTTACAACCCTGTCTACCTGTAACACCACTTTCAGGGAATTGTGTATCTGAACTCCCAGATCCCTTTATTCCTCTGCACTCCTCAGTGCCCTACCATTTACTGTGTATGTCCTACCTTGATTTGTCCTTCCAAAATGCAACACTTCATGCTTGTTTGCATTAAATTCCATCTGCCATTTTCTGGCCCATGATTCCAGTTGGTTTAGATCCCTCTGCAAGCTTTGAAATCCTTCCTTGCTGTCCACTACGCCTCCAATCTTAGTATCATCAGCAAACTTGCTGATTCAATTTACCACATTATCATCTAGATCAAGTACTTCTACTCCTAGGTCCCTCTGTTCTACAACACTCCCCAGGGCCCCAACATTAACTGTGAAAGTCCTACCCTGACATTTCTTCCCAAAATATAGCACCTCGCATTTATCAGAATTAGACTCCATTTGCAATTCCTCAGCCCACTTACCCAACTGATCAAGATCCCACTAATTCTTGATAAACCTCCTTCACTGTCAACAATACCACCTATTTCTGTGTAATCTGCAAACTTGCTAACCATGCCTTGTATATTTTCATCCGTCTTTGATCTATATGACAAACAAACAACAATGCACCACTTGTCATGGGCCTCCAGTCTGAAAAACAACCTTCCCCTATCACCCTACCATCAAGCCAATTGAGTATGCAATTAGCCTGCTGTCCCTGATCCCATGTGATCTACCTTTCCCTAGCAGCCTACCATGCAGAACTTTATCGAAGGCTTTACTGAGGTCCATATGGACTGTCTACTGCCTTGCCCTCATTGACCTCCTTGTTTACTTCTTAAAAAAAACTCAAATTTGTGAGTCGTTGATTTGAGTATCTCCAAGATGCTTTGGTTTCTTCCAACGATACAAAGTTGGTTGCTATAAATTACTCCTTAGGTATGTGACAAAATAATCAAAGGGAAGTGTGAGAGAATAAACTGCAGGATTACCAGGAAATAAGAAGGGACTTGGGACTGATCGTACCTTGGTTTATTATTGTCACATGTACCAAGCTACAGTGGAAAAACCTGTCTTGCACATAATTCATACACATCATAACGACAGTGCATTGAGGTGCTTCAAGGCAAAAACAATAACAGAATGCAGAATAAAGTGTAACAGTTATTGTTTACCTGCACTGCACTTTCTCTATAAAGTGCAAGGCCATAACGAGGTAGATTGTGAGGTCAGGAGTCCATTTTATCATGGATTTGCTCTGTTGAGAACTGGCTTGGATCTAGTGGGTTAATGACCTTCTTTCTCGTTATAGTAAGTAAATTGCTAGCGCTAACTGTGTGCTGACATCGGCTGCTGGTTATACTCAGTTCAGCTGTTTCAGATCCCAGATGAAAAGCACTATGATGCTGGAGGAACTCAGCAGGCCAGTCAGCATCCATGGAGAAAGCAGGTGGTCAATGTTTCGGGTCAGGACTGAAGATAGGAAAAGGATATATATGTATAGGCCCAATATATAGGAGGGAAAAGCAGAGCAGTGATAGGTGGACAAAAGAGGGGAAGTGGGGTGGGCACAAGGTTGTGATAGGTAGATGCAGGTGAGAGATAGTGATAGGCAAGTACGGGGGAGGAGGGGAGAGCAGGTCCACCAGGGGACGGGTCAAAGGTAAGGAGAGAGGAAAAGAGAGAGGCTAGGGAAGAGAAGAAGCATGGTGATGGGGGGTGGGGGGGGAGTGGTGGAATTGCCTAAAGTGGGGAATTCCATATTCATGCCGTTAGGCTTCAAGGTTCCAAGATGAAAAATGAGGTGCTGTTCCTCCAATTTGCTTTTGGAATTTTCTTGGCAGTGGAGGAGGCCGAGGACTGACATATGTGATAGTGTGGGAGGGGGAGTTGAAGTGACTTGCAACAGGAAGATGCAGGTCGTGGCTACAGACAGAGTGAAGGTGTTCTGAGAAACAGTCACCTAGTCTGCGTTTGGTCTCAGCAGTGTAGAAGAGGGCACACTTGGAGCACCAACTGCCGTAAATGATATTAAAGGAAGTGCAGGTGAATCTGTCTCACCTGAAAGGACTTTTTGGGTCCCTGGATAGAGGAGATGGAGGTGGTGTAGGAGCAGGTGTTGCACCTATGGCAAGGGAATTGGAAAGTTCCTGGGATGCGTGGGGGGGGGGGGGGCGGCAATGAGTGAACAAGGGAGTTGTGGAGAGAGCGGTCCCTATAAAAGGCAGAAAGGTTTGGGGAGGGTAAGTTATACTTGGTGGTGGGGTCCCATTGATGGCGGAAGTGGCAGAAAATGATGTGGTGGATACATTGGCTGGTGGGATGAAATGTGAGGACAAGGGGGACCCTATCCCTGTTGGGTCTGGTAGGGGTGAGAGCGGAGGTGCGGGAAGTGGCAGAGATATGGGTGCGAGCTCTCTCGACCACAGTCAGAGGGAAGCCCTAGTTAGAAAAGAAGTTGGACATCTCAGTTGTCCTGGAGTAGAAAGCCTCATCATGGGAGCAGATGCGGCGGAGGTGGAGAAATTGAGAAAAAGGGATAATGTCCTTGTAAGAGACGGTGGGAGGAGCTGTAATCGAGGTAGCTGTGGGCATCAGTTGGTTTGTAGAAGATGTCAGTAGATAAGGAATCTCCTGAAAGAGAGACGGAAAGATCAAGGAAGGAGAGACAGGTGTCAGAGATTAGTCCAAGTGAATTGGAGAGCTGGGTGAAAATGAATGGCAAAATTTATGAAACTGTCTAGTTCCGCACAGGTGGAAGAGGTAGCACCAATGCAGTTAGCGATATAGCGGAGAAAGAGTTGAGGAATGGGGCCAGAGTAGGCTTGGAACTGAGACTGTTCAACATAGCCAATGAAAAGACCGGCATAGCTGGGGTTCATGCAAGTGACCATGCAACAGAGACTTCATTTCAGAAGGCGTTGAGTACAACCACTAGCTTTGCTCTACTTCTGTGACTAGTGATGATGAAAACAGATGCATTTTGCCCTTCAGGGTATTAGTTTAGGATTTGTGTATTTTAAAAAAAATTGTTAATTCAGCTAAACTGCCTTTTTTTGTAGGACAAACTAATTGAAAATTGAAAGTACAATAAAGGAACCAGCAGACCTGTGTGTCATATGTAGATGATGACATCTTGACATTTTCTGACTGTATCATGGTTAAAAGATCTTTGTTCAGGAGTTCTTTTATAGAATATCACTGTTAAAGACCCTCATGATGTTGCACCAAATATATACTGTATGTTGCAGGATTGGTTATCTTTTAAAACTATGGTTGAACAAGATCAAATGTGTGACCAAATGAGAAATCCAATACTTAAGGTATTGTTGCTGAGATATACCACAAGAGGGTTATCTCTTTGGTTTTAATTTTCCAAAGTTTCCTAGATTCAGAGAAAGTTCCATTAGGTTGGAAAGTGGTGAATGTAGTTCATTTATTTAATATGGGTGGGAGACAGAAAGGAGAAAACTAGAGGCCTATTAGTTTTATATCTGCCATAGGGGAAAAAGTTAGAAGCTATTACTAAAGAAATTATAACAAAGTACTTAATATTTTAAGGTAATCAGGCAAAGTCAACATGTTTTTGAGCAAGGTAAATCATGGTTGACCAGTTAAGTTCTTCAAAGAAGTAACAATGTGTTGTGGGTAAAGGGGGACTGATGGATGTATTGTACTATGTCATAAGGCATTTGATAATGTGCCTTATCAAAGGTGTTTTTCAGAAAATAAAAACTAATGGTGAAGGATGTAACATATAATAAAAAATCAGCTGGCTAACAAGAAGCAGAGTGAAGGCAAAAATGGATCTTTTTCTGGATGGCAAGTGGTGTGTAAAAGGGATTAGTGTTAGGGCTTCAAGTTTTTAATGGTCTAAATAAATGACTTGGATGATGGCTAAATTTGCTGATAATGCAAAGACAGGTAGGAAAGTACATTAAAATAAAAAACTTCAGATACTGGAAATCTGAAATAAAAACAGAAGATCGTCCTGAATTACTGAGTGTTTGCAACATCTTCTGTTCTTTTATTTAAGATAGGAAAATAATTTTTGAACAGGATATAGAAAGGTTGCAAAGATATATAGATAGGATAAATGAGTGAACTTAGATCTGGCAAATGGGTTATAATAAGGGGAAAATATGAAGTTGTTTACTTTGGCAGGAAGAATGAAAACTAAATGGTGAGAGATGACAGCTCTGAGATGCAGAGGGACTTTGGTACCCTCAAGTATGATTCACAATAGATAGAACCATAGAACAGTACAGCACAATACAGGCACTTCAGCTAAGCATGTTGTGCTGACTTTTAAACCTCGCCTCAGACTATCTAACCCCTTCCTCCCACATATCCCCTTATTTTAAATTCTTCCATATGCTTATCTAACAATCTCTTGAACTTGACCAATGTATCAGTCTCCACCACCACCCCAGGCAATGCATTCCATGTACCAACCACTCTGGGTAAAAAACCTCCCTCTGATATCTCCTTTGAACCTTGCACCCGTTACTTTAAAGCCATGCCCTCTTGTATTGAGCATTGGTGCCCTGGGAAAGAGGCACTGGCTGTCTGTCTATTCCTCTTAATATCTTGTATACCTCTATCATGTCTCCCCTCATCCTCATCTCTCCAAAGAGTGAAGCCCTAGCTCCCTTAGTCTCTCCTCATAATCTATACTTTCTAAACCAGGCAGCATCCTGGTAAATCTCCTCTGCACCCTTTCCAACACATCCACATCCTTCCTGTAATGAGGCGACCAGAACTGGACACAGTACTCCAAATGTGGTCTAACCAGAGTTTTGTAGAGCTGCATCATTACCTCGCGGCTTTTAAACTCGATCCCACGACTTAAGAATGCTTATGGGATGTTAGCTTTCATAACTACCCTATCCACCTGTGAGGTAACTTTCAGTGATATGTGGATATGAACCCCCAGATCCCTCTGCTCCTCCACACAACCCAAAATCCTGCCATTTACCTTATACTCCGTCTTGGAGTTAGTCCTTCCAAAGTGTACCACCTCACACTTCTCTGGATTGAACTCCATCTGCCACTTGTCAGCCCAGCTTTGCATCCTATCAATATCCCTCTGCAATCTTCAATAGTATCCACAACACCACCGACCTTTGTGTCGTCAGCAAACTTGCTAAACCACCCTTCCACCCCTTCATCTAAGTCATTAATAAAAATCACGAAAAGTAGAGGTCCCAGAATCGATCCTTGTAGGACACCGCTAGTCACAGCCCTCCAATCTGAATGCACGCCATCCACCACAACCCTCTGCTTTCTACAGGCAACCCAATTTTGAATCCACATGGCCAATTTTGAATCCTGGATCCCATGCCCTCTGACCTTCTGAAGAAGCCTACTGTGTGGAACCTTGTCAAACGCCTTACTAAAATCCATGTAGACCATATCTACTGCACTACCCTCATCAATCTGCCTGGTCACCACCTCAAAGAATCCTATCAGGCTTGTGAGACATGATCTTCCCTTCATAAAGCCATGCTGGCTGTCCTTAATCAGTCCATGATTCTCTAAATGCTCATAGGTCCTATCTCTAAGAATTCTTTCCAACAGCTTGCCCGCCACAGACGTAAGGCTCACTGGTCTGTAATTCCCTGAAATATCCCTACTACCTTTTTTGAATAAGGGGACAACATTTGCCACCCTCCAATCCTCCGATACCATTCCTGTGGACAACGAGGACTCAACGATCCTAACCAACAGTTCAGCAATCTCCTCCCTCGCCTCGTGGAGCAGCCTGGGGAATATTCCATCAGGCCCAGGGGACTTATCTGTCCTAATATTTTCTGACAGCTCCAATACATCCTCTTTTGATATCTACATGCTCTAGAACATTAACCTTACCAACACTGTCCTCAGCGTCATCAAGGCCCCTCTCCTTAGTGGATACTGAAGAGAATGAAGAGATGAAGATGCAGGTACAACAAGTAAATTTGGGAAACTGAAAATAAAATTAGAGAGATTATACTTCAGTTATTTAGGACATTGGGGAGACCCAATCTGGATTAATGGGTACAGTATTTGGCCTCCTTATTTAAGGAGGCGTGTAAATGCATTGGAAGCAGTTCAATAAAGATATATTAGACATGCATGGATTGTATATATACGTGGATGTTTCCTATTGTGGGAAAATCTGGAACTAGCGGTTGCTGTTTCAAATGAGAAATTACACATTTAGAACAGATGAGGCAAATGTTTTTCTCACAGAAGGTCATGTGCGTTTGGAAGTCTCTTCCTCAAACAGAGGTGGAAATAGCATCTTTGAATATTTTTAAGGCAGAGGTAGATATTGACAAACAAGGGAATGAAAGATTCCTGGGGTAGATGAGAATGCCAACTTGAGGTTACAGTCTGGTCAGCCATAATCTTATTTTATGGTGGAGCAGGCTTGAGGGTGCAAGTGGCCTGCTCCTGCTCCTAATTCCTATATTTACTGGCAAATTAAAGTGAGAACGGATTGGCCAGGCCATTGCAATAGCCTGAGCCAATCTTGGCTGGGGAATTTTCATTTTTTTTTGGGACATTGAAGAATGAAGTTGAGGGAAGAGTACATTTTTTTAATTGTTCAGTTTTATACATAAACTCTAAAATATTGCTGACTGTAATGATTTAGGGGTAAGACCAATGGTATTTTCCAGACCTGCCAGCAGTGACTAGAAGGTATACAACATGGAATTTACGTTCCTCTTATTTGTTGACAGTTGAAGGACAGTGGATGGAGTGGGGACCATGGAACAGGTGCTCAGTGACATGTTCAAATGGAACACAGCAGAGAACTCGCAAATGCATTTCGACCCACGGTTGGACAGCATGTAAAGGTCACCAGGCTGAGGCCCGGGACTGCTTCAATCAGCAATGCTCAAGTAATTTTCTTTGTTCTTAAATTGAGTAACTTGTCTCTTTAAATTGTGTTGCTTGTAATCGCCTCCAGTCATAACACACACTGCTTCTGACTGTGCAGGTGATTGACAACAAACTCTGTTTGCAACTCACAATGGCTTTGAACAGTTCCAAAACAGTGTAGCCTTTCACTCTCACACTTCTTAACTGACAACTATTCTTGTTACAGTACCCAGTTGCCTCTGGGTCCCTCCCAAAAGAGCAGCCTCCCACACTGAAGCTCTATGATTGACAACAAGCAGAGCCTGTGGCTTTTTTAACCTAATTACACAATGACATAATTTACACAATTAAATTGTTGGATATAGCAGTCATCACAATGGAATGGTAAGGAGCACGCTGTAAAAGTAAAATAAACTAGGAATACTCACCCTAAAATACTGTTATGCTGGAAAAGCATGTAAAATCAAATAACATTTGTCAACCTCTACAGCTTTGTTCACATGATTTATCATATCATCTGAATTCATCTGTAACTACAGCCCATAACTCACTCCTGCTATCTTTTACATCATGAATATTTACACCTTACAAATGTTTCCATTTTAATTGCTCCCAGCTACCATTAATTCTTCCTCCTTGAGCAGTATGAGGAGACTGAATGAGCTCATGTTTTAGGACTATGGTCTATAAGAACTTTGTACTATGCCATACCTTTGAAGAATATTGATTAAATTGACCCAAAGGAAATGATAGGAAAGAATTCTCAAAAGTCTAATAATGATCAAAGGACCATGGTCAAATAATGTATTACATTTATGCTTTATGGAGGAAGATTTCCAATTCACTATTTGTAGATACAAATAACAAATAGAGAAAGTACTTTCTGATATACTCTTTGCTTATTTAATTTCTTATATTTCTTCTAACAAAAGTGAAAGTATGTTATTAGCATGTTATATGAAAGAGAATTACTTAGTCTTTTGCAGTCCAAGTACAAACAATTTGCTGTGTGGACAAACTTGGGTTGTTTTCTCTGGAGCAGCAGAGGCTGAGGGGAGACCTGATAGAAGTTTATAAGGTTACGAGAGGCATAGATGAAGTAGCCAGCTGGTACCTTTATCCCCAGGGTTGAAATGCCTAATACTAGAGGACATATGTTTAAGGTAAGGGGGGAGGGTGGGGGTGAGTTCTTTTACACAGACAGTAGTGGGTGTTTAGAATGTGCTGCCAGGAATGGTAGTGGAAGCAAATATGATGGAGACATTTAAGAGGCTCTTAGATAGGCACTCCAACCAGAATAAGACCCATCAACCTCTATCCTGCGTCATTAAGGGGAAAGCCAATTCTGAATCCAAATGGCCATGGCAACATGTATCCCATGCATCTCAACCTTCTGGTTGAGCCTACCATGAGGGAGTTTTATCAAATGCTAAAATCCATGTAGACAGCACCACAGCTCTACCTTCATCGATCACTTTCGTCACCACCTTGAAAATCTCAATCCAGTTAGTGAGACCTGACCTGCGCAAAGCCATGCTGACTGTCCCTAATTAGGTATGACCATCTATCGCTAAGAATCCTCTCCAGTAACTCTCCTACCATTCACATGGGACTCACCACTGAAAATCTTCCAGGATTAGCCCTATTTCCCTTCTTGAACATAAGAACAACTTCAGCTACTCGCCAGTCCTCTGGGACCTTGCCTGTGACTAGAGAGGACACAAAGATCTTGGTGAAGCCCCCAGCTATCTCATTTCTTGCCTCAATAACCCTGGAGTATATTGCATCAGGCCCTGGGGATTTATCCACTTTAACATTCTTCAATAAACCCAACACCTCTTTCTTTATCTCAAAATGCCCTAGCTTATTAACACGCTTCACACTGATTTCACTGTCCTCTGTCCTTCTGCTTGGTGAATACTGTCACAGTACTCACTTAGGACCTCGCCCACATCCTCTGCATCCAAGCACATATTCCTCTTTTATCTTTGAGTGGTCCTACTCTCTCTCCCTAGTTATCCTCTTGATCTTGCTGTATGCATAGAAGGCCTTGTATGTATAAAAGCCCTGGCACCAGGGAGGCAACTGATGGAATCCTGTTTAGAATCCTGCTTGCTGAGGACTTTTCATGGCCCCTCCTAATTTCCTTCATGAGTTCTTTTCTGGCTTCCTTAACCTTACATATGGTTCCCTTTCCTTTTGACTAAATTAACAACCTCTCTCGTTATCCAAGGTTCCCTTACCTTGCCATCCTCGTCTTTCTTGCTGGAACATACCTGTCCTGTACTCTATGCAGTTTGTCTTTAAACAACGTCCATATGTCAGATGTGGACTTGCCTAAAAACAGCTGTTCTCAATTATCTCTCTCTAGTTCCTGCCTAATACTCTCCTAATTTGCCCTCGCCCAATTTAATACTTTCCCACTAGGTCTATTCTTATCCTTATTCATAGCTATCTTAGAACTTAAGACTTGTGATCACTGTTTCCTAAATGTTTCCCCACTGAAAAGTCAGGCTCACTTCCAAATACAAGGTCCAGTACAGCCCCTCCTAGTTGAACTATCCACATGCTGCTTTAAGAAATTCTCCTGAGTGCACCTAACAAATTCAACCCCATTTAACCTCTTGCAATAAGCAGGTCCCAGTCTATATTGGAGAAGCTGAAGTCACCCACTCTGACAACCCTGCTGTTTTTGCACCTTTCCCTAATCTGCCTGTATATCGGTTCCTCAATGTCCCAGTGGCTGTTGGGGGTTCTGTAGTATAATCCCATCAGAGTAATTGTATCGTTCTTATTTTTGTGTTCTACCCATATAGACTCAGTGGATGAGCCCTCCATTATGTCCCGCCTGCACGCAGCTGTGATGTTGTCCCTGATTAATAGTCCAATTCCCCACCAGCCCCCCCTTTTACCTGCCTCTCTATCTTTTCTAAATCATTGAAACCCTGGAACATTAAGCATCCCGTCCTGTCCCCCTCTCAACCAATTCTGTATGGCCGCAACATCATAGTTCCATGTACTGATCCATGCTTTAAGTTCACCACCCTTACCCTTAATACTCATAACATTAAAATAAACACACTTCAACCCATCCTTCCCATTGTATCTATTAATTTGCTCCTTCCTATTCTTCCTTACAAACTTACTGGCCATGACACCTACCTTCCTCTTAATACCTCCACTTTCTGACCCGATGCTCTGGTTTCTATCCCTGTTTATACTTGCAATCTTAATCAAGTAACATCACAGACAAGGTGGTGAAGAAGACGTTTGGCATGCTGGTCTTCAGTCAGGGCACTGAGTATAAAAATTGCAACGTTATGTTGCAGTTGTACAAGATTTTGGTGAGGCAGCACATGGAGTATTGTGTAAATTTTTGGTTACCCTGTTAGGGGAAAGACATTAAGCTAGAAATAGGATTTGCTCTCTTTCCAGCGTAATGGGACAGGATTTACCAGCATTTGGATAGGCAAGGGCTGATGAAGGATAGCCAGCATGTGTCACAATTTGTGTCTCAACGTTTTTTTTGAAGAGGTGACAAACATGATTGAAGAAGGCATGGTGATAAACGTCAACATGGACTTCAGCAAGGCCTTTGACAAGGTCTTGCATGGTAGGACACATGGGATCCAGGGTAAGCTCGTGGAAAGAGACAGAGGGTGGTAGTGGAGGGTTGTTATTCAGTTTGTAGGCCTGTGACCAGTGGTGTGCTGCAGGGATCAGTGCTGGGCCAACTGTCCATTTATGAGAATGTTGCCAGCACTCGAGGGACTGAGTTACAGGGAGATGTTGGGAAGGCTAGGATTTTATTCCTTGGAGTGTAGGAGATTGTTGGGTGACCTTATACAGGCATAAAAAAATCATGAGGAGCATAGATAAGGTGAATGCACACAGTCATTTTCCCAGGGAATAGGGCACCAAAGACTAGAGGGCATGTGTTTGTGAGAGGGCAAACATTTAAAAGGGACCTGAAGGGCAACTTCTTCACACAGAGGGTGGTGTGTATATGGAGCGAGCTGCCCGATGAAGTAATTGAGGCAGGTACAACAACAACACTTGGGCAGGTACGTGGATAGGAAAGGTTTAGAAGGATCCAAGCCAAGCGTGGGCCAATTGGACTAGCTGGGGTCGACGTCTTGGTTGGCATGGACCAGTTGGGCTGAAGGGCCTGTTTCTGTGCTGCATTACTCTGTGATTCGGTGACACTGTTGTTTTGTCATCAATATTAACATTTTGGATGACGATGTTGCTAATGTGGTTAGTATGTTTGGGATGACACCAAAATTGGTGGTGTAGTGGATAGTGAAGAAGATTATTTGAGATTACAACAAGATGAAATAAGGAAGTGGGCCAAGGAATGGCAGATGGAATTTAACTCGGACAAGTGTGAGGTACTGCAATGACTTGCAGAGGAAATTAAGGCCCTGGAGAGTGTGGTACAACAGAAAGACCTAGGGGTATTGGCACATAGTTTCCTGATAGTCACGATACTGGTAGAAGGTGTTTTGCCTGATTGCCTTTATCTGTCAGGACATTGAAGAGTTGGGACATCATGTTGCGACTGTACAAATCTTTGGTGAGACCACGCATGGGGTTTAATGTGCACTTATGGTCACCCAGCTGTAGGAAGAATGTCATTAATCTGGCAAGGGTGCAGGTAAGATTCACAAGGATGTTACCAGGACTGGAGAGCTGGATAGGCTGGGACTTTTTTCCCAGAAGTGTAGGAGGCTGAGGGGTTACCTTATCGATGTCCTTAAAATCATGAAAGGTGTAGATAGGTGGATGTTCTCAGAGTTTCCCTGGAGTAGGGGATTCTAAAAGTAGAGGACACATAGATTTAAGGTAGAGGAGAAAGATTTAAAAGGGACCTGAGGGAAAACTTTTTCACCCAGTGGTGGGTATGTGGAACAAGCTGCTAGAGGAAACTGTAGATGTGGGTTTAAGTACAATGTTTAAAAGATATTTAGGCAATTATAAGGATAAAAAAGGTTTAGAGGGATATGGGGTAAACACAGGCAAATGGGACCAGCTGGGATGGACATCAAGCTTGGCATTGAAGAGTTGGGCCAAACGTCCTGTTTCTGTGCTGTATGACTTTATGGAAGAGTGGGCTAGGGGTTCGTGAAGTGAGTGGTCCCTGCAAATGCAGAAAGGGGAGGGGAAGATGTGACTGATGATGCAAAGTCTGGCTGCTTCCCCCCACCCAAACATATAAAGGAATGATTGCCCCATTCTCCTCTTCTGCAAACCTCCTCAACACAAGAAGTCTGACTGATTCCATCTCCCCAACCTCACCCCACTCCATCCTTAGTTCCTAGCCCCAAGCCCCTATCACTTCCCAACACTGGAAGACTGCCAGGACATCATTGGTGATAAGTATGTGTGACTTCACTCACCTTCCTCCCCTCTTCTTCTTTCCCTCTCCTCCTGTTCCCCCTCCTTTCCCCTATACCCTATCCTGCCCCCCTGTCTTCCCTCTCCCTTCTAATTTTTGGCTCTTTAAATATAGCTTGGTCACAAATAATTAGCATATTACACTGAGTGATGGAATGTGAATAGCTGGCCAACTTGTTAGGACATGTGAGCACAAAAATGTCTGCAGAAAATGATGTTTGGTCCCCCAAGCCTGATTCTGGTACTCCTGTGGCAAAATGTGCTCTTTGAGCTTGTTTGTGATGTTGATATTTTTTGGCTTTCAGAGTCTTGGGCTGAAATGTGAACACAATATTAGCGACATTTTCCTGCTGCCTCGGTACTCCTTAATAATTTTATATTGATGACATTTAAACATGTCAAGTATAATATGTTCTAGTTTGCTTAATACTTTCCAAAATTTGTGCAATCCTCTTAATGTTTCTGAAAGTTTGGTATGGCTTTGTGGCTGTTTGGTTTAGATTTGAAAATGTTGCTAGGACTTGAGGGCCTGAGTAATAGAGAGAGGTTGGGCAAGCTAGGACTTTATTCCTTAGACTGTAAAGACTGAGGGGGTGACCTTATAGAGAAATAAAATTGAGGTGAATGCACACAGTCTTTTTCCCAGGGAAAAGGAATCAAAAACTAGAGGACATAGGTTTAAAGGAGGGGAAAAATTTAAAAGGGACCTGAGGTGTGGCAGCTTCATGCAGAGGGTGGTGTGAGTATGGAACAAGCTCCAGAGGAAGTAGCTGAGACAGGTACAATAATGACATTTAAAAAAAAAATGGATAGGAAAGGTTTAGAGACACATGGGCCAATTGTGGGCAAATGGGACTAGCCTAGATGGGCATTTTGGTTGACATGGGTGAGTTGGGCTGAAAGGCCTGATTCTATGCTGTATTAGTCTGTGACTCTACCACGTTATGACACCGATAAACCTGTTTACAGATGAGGCTGTCTGTCACCTTATCCACTGGAAATGGTCAGTCTGGTTCACTAATGACCTGTAGGGGAAGAAATCTGCTAACCTTACCTGGTCTGGCTGCATGTTATTCCAGACCCAGAGCAATGTGGTTGACTCTTAACTACCCTCTGAAATGGCATAGCAAGCCATTCAGTTGTAATAAACTGAGAAAGTCATAAAACCAGATGGATCATCTGGAACTAACCTAGGCACCAGAAATGACAATGGAAAAAATTGCACTGTCAACCATGTAAAGTCCTCCTTACAAACCTATGGGGGCTTGTGCCAAATTGGGAGAGCTGCCTCATGGACTAGTCAAACCCCTGGATAATTCCTTACTGTCAATGTCCCAGACACAACCATCTCCATATTCTCAGTAGTGGGGAGTCCATCAGTGCAAAAGAGAAAGCTGAGGCATTTGCAAGAATCTTCAGCCAGAAGTGCCTCGTGGATGATCCATCATGGCCTCCTCCAGTGGTGTCAACATAATAGATGCTAGTCTTCAGCCAATTCAAATCATTGCATGTGATATCAAGAAATGGCTAAAGGCACTGGCTACAGCAAAGGGTCTAGGCCCTGACAACATTTCAGCAATAGCACTGAAGACTTGTGTTCCACAACTTGCCGCATCCTTAGTCAAGTTGTTCCAGTACAGCTACAACACTGGCATCTACCCAATAATGTGGAAAATTGTCCAGGTATGTCCTGTCTGCAGGAAGCAGGATAAATCCCCCCTGGCCAATTACTGCCCCATCAATCTACGCTCAATCATCAGCAAAGTGATGGAAGGAATAATCAATTGATAGCGCTGCACTTGCTTAACAACAATTTGCTCACAGAAGTTCAGTTTGGGTTCTGCCAAAGTCACTCTTTGACCTCATTACAGCCTTAGTCCAAACATGGACCAAAGAACAACTCTCACTTCACCGAGTAACTGTCCTTGACATCGAAGCAGCATTTGATTGGGTGTGGCATCAAGGAGCCCTGGCTAAACTAAGGTCAGTGAGAATCAGGGGTAAACCCTCCACTGATTGGAATCATCATACAAAGGAAGATGGATGTGGTGGAGGCCAGTTATCTCAGCCACAGAACATCTCTGCAGGAGTTCCTCAGGGGAGTGTCCTAGGTCCAACCATCTTCAGCTGCTTCGTCAAAGATCTTCAATCAGTCAGAAGGTCAGAAGCAGGGATGTTTGCTGATGATTGCACATTCAGGGCTCCTCTGATAATAAAGCAGTCCACATCCAAATGCAGCAAGACCTGGACAATATCCAGGCCTGGGCTGATAGGTGGCAAGTAACATTCACACCACACAAGTGCCAGGCAATGATGATATCCAATAACAGATGTTCCAGTTATTGCCTCCTGACATTCAATGGCATCACCATCACTGAATCCTCCACTATCAATATCCTGGGGGTTGCTACTGACCAGAAACTGAACTGGAGTAGCCATTTCCATAATGTGGCTACAAGAGCATGCCAGAGGCTAGGAATCCTGCAGGGAGTAACTCGCGTCCTAACTCCCCAAAGCCTCTTCACCATCTACAAGGCTCAAGTAAGGAGTGTGATGGCACATTCTCCTCATGCCTGGCTGAGTGCAGCTTCAACAACATTCAAGAAACTCCACACCAATGCAGGACATAGCAGCCTGTTTGATAGGCAACCCATCCACAACCATCACTGACACCACCACTGACATACAATTGCATCAGTTTGCACCACTTACAGGATGCATTGCAGCAACTCACCTAGTCTCCAGAGAAAGCACTTTCCAATCCCGCAACAAGGGCAGCAGAAGCATAGGAACGTCATCACCTGGAATTTACCCTCCAAGCCACACATCATCCTGACTTGGAAATATATCACTGTTTCTTCACCATCACTGGGTCAAAGTCCTGGAACTTCCCCCAGTAGCATTGTGGACATACCCACACCTTAAGGAAGGCAGCACACCATCACTTTCTCAAGGGTAACTAGGGATGGGCAATTAAATGCTGGTTCAGCCTGCAAAGCCTGTATTCCTTGAATGATATATAGCGCAGAAACAGGCCCTCTCGCCCAAGATGTTGTGCCGAACTAATTAAAGTAGTAATTAAACACCTAACTAAACTAGTCCCTTCTGTCTACGTGAGGTCCATATCCCTCCATTTTCTGCATTTTCATGTGCCTATCTAAGAGCCTCTTAAACAGCGCTATCACATTTGCCTCCGGCACCCCATTCCAAAAATGGCATGACCAGAAATGAATGCAATACTCCAGATGTTGCCTAACCAGGGTTTTATGAAGCTGCTACATAGGTCCCCAGCTCTGAACTCAGTGCCTCAACTAATAAAGGCAAGCAAGCCTTATGCCTTCTTTAATACCCTATCAACCTGTGCAACCACTTTCAGAGAGCTATGGACCGGAACCCCAGTGATCCCTCTGTATATCAACACTGCTAAGGGTCCTGGCCTTAACTGTGGACCATCCCTTCACAATTGATCTCCCAAAGTGTCACGCCTCATACATGGCCATATTAAACTCATCTGCCATTTCTCTACCCATATCTGCAACTGATCTGTATCTCGCTGTATCCTTTGGCAACTTTCTACACTATTGTGCTGGGGAGTAGATATAGAGGAGATGTCAGGGGTAAGTTTTTTTCACTCCGAGAGTGGTGAGTGTGTGGAATGGGCTGCCGGAAACAGTGGTGAAGGCTGATACGATAAGGTCTTTCAAGAGACTGTTAGATAGGTACATGGACCTGAGTAAAATAGAGGGCTGTGGGTAAGCTTAGTAATTTCTAGGGTAGGGACATGTTCGGTGCAGCTTTGTGGGCCGAAGGGCCTGAATTGTGCTGTAATTGTTCTATGTTCTATTCACAACACCACCAATTTTTGTATTGTCCAAAAATTTACTGTCACCCATCCACATTTTTATCCAGGTCATTTATATATATCACAAACAGCAGAGGTCCCAGAACAGATTCCTGCGGAATACCACAAGTCATGGACCTCCAGCCAGAATAAGTCGCATAGACCACTACCTTCTGTCTTCTATGGGCAAGCCAATTCTGAATCCAATTGGCCAAGTTACTGTGGATCCCATGCATCTCAATCTTCTGGATGAGTCTACCATGAGTTAGGGCATTGAGTATAGGAGTTGGGACATTATATTGCAGTTGTATAAGTCATTGGTAAAGCTGCACTTGGAGTACTGTGTACGGTTTTGGTCGCCCTGTTATAGAAAAGACATCGTTAAACTGGAAAGAGTGCAGAGAAGATTTACGAGGATGTTGCCAGGACTAGAAGGCCTGAGTTATAGGGAGAGGTTGGCCAGGCTAGGTCTTTATTCCTTGGAATATTGGAGAATGACAACTTTATCGAAGTGTTTAAAATGATGAGAGGCATAGATAAGATGGTAATAGTCTTTTCCCCAAGGTAGGGGAATCCAAAACTAGGGGGCGTAGGCTTAGGGTGAGAGGGGAAAGATTTAAAAGGGACCTGTGGGGCAACTTTTTCACGCAGAGGATAGTGAGCATATGGAGTGAACTGCCAGAGGAAGTGGTTGAGGAAAGGTTTAAGAAGCACTTGGATAGGTACATGGAGGAACGGGGCTTGGAGGGATATGGGCTGAACTTAGGAAATTCAGACTAACTGGGTGGGCATCATGGTTGGCATGGACTCCTTGGGCTGAAGGGTGTGTATCCATGCTGTATTGCTCTATGACTCTATAAGAGACCTTGTCGAACGCCTTGCTAAAATACATGTTGACAACATCCACAGCTCCACCCTTATTAATCACCTTCGTCACCTCCTCAATAAACTCAATCAAGTCAGCAAGACACAACTTGCCCTGCACAAAGCCATGCTGATTGTTCCTAATTAAGACATGGTTTTCCAAATACTCATAAATCTGATTGCTAAGAATCCTCTCCAATAACTTTCAATAGCTCTCCGAAAGTTGTGCAGAAGATATTCAAGACTTGAATGCACAAGTCAACAATTAAGATAATATGGGAACTGTGGGAAGAATGACGAATGTTTGTTCTCTTTTGTTCACCTATGACATGTAGATGTTGCAGGCAGGCCAGCATTTAATGATCAACATGAAACACCTTTGAGGAGATGGTGCACAGCCAATTTCTTGAATTGCTGCAGTGCTTCTGCTGAAGGAATCCTTACAGTGCTGTCAGAGAAGGAATTTCAGAATTTGGATTTAGCAATAATTCAGGTCTGTGTGCAAGTCAGAGGCATTCTGTGGTCATGTGCCCATGTGTTTGCTGTCCTGATCCTCTTTGGAGAATGATGTTAACTGTTAGTATTGAATATGCCTTGCCAAGTTGCAGCCATGTATTCAGTGGATGTTACCCACAGTAATTATGATGCTGGAGAGAGGGTAGTGAATGGTGTGCTAATCACTCAGGTTGCTTTGTTTTCATTGTGAAAAATTTATTGTCTTTGGAGCTGTACTTTTCATTGTAATGGAGATTTTTACATCAGTCATCACTCATGCCTAACATATAGTGGAAAGGTATGGGGAGTCATTGGATCTTGCATGGAAGGGATAAATGATAGTGCTATCAAGCGGTATTTGCTTAGCAACGACCTGCCCACATAAGCTCATTTTGGGTTCTCCCAAAGTCACTCAGCTCCTGACCACATTACAGCCTTGGTCCAAACATGGATAAAACGGCTGTACTCCAGTGCAGAAGTGAGAGTAATCACCTCTGACTTAAAAGGCAGCATTTGATTGAGTAAGGCATCAAGGAGCCCTGGCTAAACTGGAGTTCGTGGGAATCGGGGAAACCTTCCATTAGTTGGAATTGTACCTAACATAAAGAAGATGGTTGTGGTAGTTGGAGGTCAATCATTTCAGTCACAGTACCTCTGCAGGAGTTCCTCCAGGTAATGGCTTAGGCTCAACCATCCTCAGCTGCTTCATCAATGACCATTCAATCAGAAGGCCAGAAGTAGCAACGTTCGCTGATAATTGTACAGTGTTCAGTGCCATTCCTGATTTCTCAGATAATGAAGCAGCCCACAACCAAATGAATCAAGACCTGAACAATATCCAGGCCTTGCTGATAGGTGGCAAGTAATATTCACACCACACGTGTCAGGCAGTGATGATATCCAGTCATAGGAAAATGCAGCTATGATCCCCTGACATTCGATGGCATTACCATCACTGAATCCCCCACTATCAATATCTTGGGGATTGCCATTCACCAGAAACTGAACTGGAGTAGCCATATACATAATGTGGCGACAAATGCGGTCCAGATATTAGAAATCCTGCAGAGAGTAAGGCACCTCCTATCTCCCCAAAGCCTGTCCACCATCTAGAGTATAATGGAATACACTGCACTTGCCTGGATGAGTGCACCTTCAACAACACTCAAGAAGCTCGATACCATACAGGACATAGCAGCCTGCTTGATTGGTACACTATCTACAACCATCTACTTACCTGAGCACTGACACATAGTAGCAGCAATTTGAACCAAATACAGGATGCAATGTAACAACTTACCAAGGCTCATTAGATAGCACGTTCCAAACCACAACATCCACTAGCAAGAAGGACATTGCCAACACAAGCAAGGGAACACTGCCACCTGGATATTGCCCTCCAAGCCACACACTATCCTGACTTGGAAATATATCACTGTTCCTTCACTGCCATTGGGTCAATATCTTGGAACTCTCTCCCTAGCAGTATTGTGGGTATACCCACAATGCAAGGATTTCAGTGGTTCAAGAAGGCAGCTCACCACCACCTTCTCACGGGCAATTAGGGATGGGCAATCAAATGCATTTTCAGCCTGTGAACCCCACAACCCTGGAATGAATAAGAAAAGAATACCTAGTCTCTCACATTCTCTTCCATCCACAATAATTATTTCTCTAATCTAGGTAAGTTTCCGGCCAGTGGCAACCCCGGGATGTAGTTGATAGGGAACTTGTCAATGGTAATGCAGTTGAATGTGAATGGATCAAAGTCAGACTCTGTCTTGTTGGAGATGGTCACTGATCACATTTATGAAGGACAAATGTCATTCTTGCCATTTGCCACTCCGAGCCTGAAAGTTGCACAAGGCATGGATTTCCTTATTACCTGATACTCATTGGAACTGAAGGATGGTCAATTGCTCCCATATAGTATTGCCAGAGATAGTCTCTCACCTTCACCTGTTCCCTTGTCCCAACTACCATTTCTCTTTCTTGTCCTCTTCCTCTGTCTACAGATGTGCCAACCTAATCACCAAATTATGGGATTCTAACATTTTCCAAAGAGTAAAGTTACCAAAGGGTCCAGGAACAGAATGGATTTATTGGTTCATAATCATTATAATTATTTGTAGTAAGCAATGCAAATTAGACAAACAACCCATCACAAATGCAGCAACTGATCAGTTGAAGAGTGAATAGCAGGATGTCTCAGTGTTGGCCTCAGAGAGCAATGTGTCCTCAACTTTCTTCTTAGTTTTTATCTTTAAGATGATCAAGGTGTCATGCCAAGCTAACATGAAGAATCCATGTTAATTTGCTCCTACCTTGATACTCTTCGTGCATTAGCTTTAATATTCTATTTCAAAGGTTGGTAAATGTTCCCTGTCTGTACTGTAGTTAACTGCCACCATTAATGAACCAGCCGTAAACAAATTCCTCCTTGGTTAGATTAAGTGGTCATAATTCCTCCTCATCTCTGTCCTTACTCAAGTGATCTTTGGACAACTATGCCAGATAATACTAGTTTCATGACACCTATATAATTGACTCAACTGTCCCTATATCTTATGTGCATTTCAGCTGGCATGAAATGTACATATCAGTCCAAGAGGAATATGGTGTGGCCCAGCCTTAATCCCTCAAGTATGCAAGCGACTTTTGAAACTTTGTTGAAAACTGTCCTTTCATACTTTTATCTTGCTGTCTCAACATTCTTCTGTTTTTTTTCTCATGCAATAAACCCTTCTAATCATACTCCTACCAGCCAGCTCATAGTTCCACAAGCTAAACATGAGGGAATGCCATATTAGACCTAGTATTAGGTAATGAACCAGGTCAGGTGACAGATCTCTCGGTGGGTGAGCATTTGGGGGACAGTGACCACTGCTCCATAACCTTTAGCATTGTCATGGACAAGGATAGGAGCAAAGAGGACGGGAAGATATTTAATTGGGGAAAAGCAAATTATGAGGCTATAAGGCGAGAACTTGGGAGTGTAAATTGGGATTATATTTTTGATGGGAAATGTACAATGGAGATGTGGTCGATGTTCAGGGACCTCTTGCAGGATGTTAGGGATAAATTTGTCCCAGTGAGGCAGAGAAAGAATGGCAGGGTGACGGAACCATGGGTGACGAGAGGTGGAACAACTAGTTACGAAGAAGAAGGCAGCAGACATAAGGTGTAAGCAGCAGGGATAAGATAGAGCTTGTGAGGAATATAGAGTAGCAAGGAAGGAATGCAAGAAGGGGACATGAAAAGGCTTTGGTGACTAGGGTTAAGGAGAATCCCAAGGCTTTTTTCTCGTACGTGAAGAGCAGAAGGATGACGAGAGTAAAGGTAGGTCCGATTAGAGGCAAAGGTGGGAAGATGTGCCTGGAAGCTGTGGAAGTGGGTGAGGTTCTCAATGAATACTTCTCTTCAGTATTCACCAAGGAGAGGGGTCTTGATGACGCTGAGGACAGTGTTGGTAAGGTTAATGTTCTAGAGCATGTAGATATCAAGAGAGAGGATGTGTTGGAGCTGTTAGAAAATATTAGGACAGTTAAGTCCCCAGGGCGTGATGGAATATTCCCCAGGCTGCTTCGCGAGGCGAGGGAGGAGATTGCTGAACCGTTGGCTAGGATCTTTGAGTCCTCATTGTCCACAGGAATGGTACTGGAGGATTGGACGGTGGCAAATGTTGTCCCCTTATTCAAAAAAGGTAGTAGGGATAGTCCAGGGAATTACAGACCAGTGAGCCTTACGTCTGTGGTGGGCAAGCTGTTGGAAAGGATTCTAAGAGATAGGATCTATGAACATTTAGAGAACCATGGACTGGTTAAGGACAGCCAGCATGGCTTTGTGAAGGGAAGATCTTGCCTCACAAGCCTGATAGGGTCCTTTGAGGAGGTGACCAGGAAGATTGATGAGGGTAGTGTAGTAGATGTGGTCTACATGGATTTGACAAGGCGATTTGGTAAGGCATTTGACAAGGTTCCACATGGTAGGCTTCTTCAGAAGGTCAGAGGGCAAGGGATCCTGGGAGGTTTGGCTGTGTAGATTCAGAATTGGCTTGCCTGTAGAAAGCAGAAGGCTGTGGTGGAAGGAGTGCATTCGGATTGGAGGGCTGTGACTAGTGGTGTCCCACAAGGATTGGTTCTGGGACCTCTACTTTTCGTGATATTTATTAATGACTTAGATGAGGGGGTGGAAGGGTGGGTTAGCAAGTTTGCAGATGACACAAAGATTGGTGGTGTTGTGGATAGTGTGGAGTGTTGTCGAAGCTTACAGAGGGATATTGATACGATGCAGAGCTAGGCTGACAAGTGGCAGATGGAGTTCAATCTGGAGAAGTTTGAGGTGGTACACTTTGGAAGGACTAACTCCAAGGCAGAGTACAAGGTTAATGGCAGGAGCAGAGGGATCTGGGGGTTCATATCCACAGATCACTGAAAGTTGCCACACAGGTGGATAGGGTAGTTAAGAAAGCTTATGGGATGTTAACTTTCATAAGTCGTGGGACCAAGTTTAAGAGCTGCGAGGTAATGATGCAGCTCTACAAAACTCTGGTTAGACCACACTTGGCGTACTGTGTTCAATTCTGGTCTCCTCATTATAGGAAGGATGTGGAAGCATTGGAAAGGGTGCAGAGGAGATTTACCAGGATGTTGCCTGGTTTAGAAAGTATAGATTATGAGGAGAGACTAAGGGAGCTAGGGCTTTACTCTTTGGAAAGATGAGGATGAGGGGAGATGTGATGGAGGTATACAAAATATTAAGAGGAATAGATAGAGTGGACAGCAAGTGCCTCTTTCCCAGGGCACCAATGCTCAATACAAAAGGGCATAGCTTTAAGGTAATGGGTGGGTAGTTCAAGGGAGATATCAGAGGGAGATTTTTCACCCAGAGAGTGGTTGGTGCATGGAATGCGCTGCCTAGGGTAGTGGTGGAGGCTGATACGTTGGTCAAGTTGAAGAGATTGTTAGATAAGTATAGGGAGGAATTTAAAATAGAGGGATATGTGGGAGGAAGGGGTTAGATAGTCTTAGGTGTGGTTTTAAGGTCGGCACAACATGGTGGGCCGAAGGGCCTGTATTGTGCTGTATTGTTCTATGGTTCATATGTTGTACCCAAAACATGAGTCTTAACTGCTGAATCGAGCTGGCTATTACAGGGAAAGTACTTATCCCTCCATCTGTTGGGTTGGTACATTGACTGGAATATACATGCACAGTTGACTGCTGTGATATAAATAATTGCATTAACTCTCCAAGTGCCTTATGATGATCATGAAAATGTTCTGGCTGTGGTCATACACAATTTGAACATCAAGGGAATGAAACCCTCTGCAGTCCAGATGATGGTTTCGGTTGTTTGATGGAGCTCTTCGTGCGACAGGTATTTTATTTGTCAGCCTTACATCATGGGATCCCTTGGTCTGTTGCTAATGGCAAAACAGGATGAATTACCCCCAACTTAAATTGAGAGCATCCATTACTTCCCTTTGCCTCAGTGCACTGCAAATTGGAGATATTGTTATCACTTGCAAATTCAACCTGGAAGGAACCAGCTTCAAGGGATAATGTGAACTTGTCACAGTAAAAGTGATCCAGCTACGTGATTTCCCTGTAAGTTTTGGAAGATGTTGAATTTTACCTCCCTCTATTTTTGAACAATTGTTCAATGCACATTCACTATTTTCCGAAATAATTGTACCTTCCTCAGAATCTCGGGAAATTTGAAAGATTAAAATCAATGCATCTACTATCATATGATAAGTCCCTGGGATGAAATCAATTCATTCCAGAAGCTTGCAGCAAATGAGTTCAGCAATTTGCTCAGTCGCGCTTCCCTGGTAATTGTAATTTCCCTGAGTTCCTCCCTTTCAATTCCAGATTTCTAGCTATTTCTGGATTATTACTTTTATCTTACATGGCAAAGCTTAATGAAAAATTCCTGTTTACTTCATCTGCAATAGCTGTATTTTCCATTATTAAGTAACTCCCCAGACTCAATTTGTTGACTCTTATTATCAGTATCAGAATCAGACTTACTATCACAGACATAAATGATGTGAAATTTGTTGTTTTGCAGTAGCAGTACAGTGCAAAGCCATAAAATTACTATAAATTACAAAACTAAATTAACAGTTCAAGAGGAAAGAATAACAAAGTAGTGTTTATGGGTTCATGGACTGTACAGAAATCTGATGGCGGGAAGGAAGAAGCTGTTTCTGAATTGTTGAATGTGGGTCTTTAGGCTCTTGTACCTTCTCCCCTGTAGCAACGAGAAGAGAGCATGTCTCGGATGGTGAGGATCCTTCGTGATGAATGCCACTTCCTTGAGGCATTGTCCCTTGAAGATATTCTTGATGGTGGGGAGGGTTGTGCCCATCATGGAGCTGGCTGAGTTTACAACCCTCTGCAGCCTCTTGCAATCCTGTGTATTGGAGCCTCCATACCAGGCAGTGACACAACCTGTCAGAATGTTCTCCACCGTACATCTATGGAAATTTGTTAGAGTCTTTGGTGACGTACTAAATCTCCTCAAACTCCTAACGAAGTAGAGCCATTGATGTGCCTTCTTCGTGATTGCGTCAATGTGCTGGCACAGGATAGATCCTCTGAGATGTCCGAGATAGAAAATATCAATGGAAACTGTACATTCATCAATTTTATGCCTTCATCAATGATGAGAAAGAGGGATGGAGTATCCAGTTTATCACTGTGCACTCTTGGGGTAAGGCGTAACATGGATCTGTGACATGAACATGCTATTTCTCACAAATAAGGCTGTTATTGTTTGGGTATAATTGCAAAATTATTTTAAAATAAGACTAGAATGCATATTGTCTATTTTCATGAAGTAAATGTGATTCAGCTGACAAATCACCAGCAGATTTCAATTCAGTTTCCTGGAAGTGTAAATCTCCATGAACTGTTAATTCAAACAACCTGTTCAAACAACAACTTGAAAATCGTGAGGATGTGACCTTTGATTCTAGACTCTTGAGCCATCAGAAACATCTTCCCTGTATTTAGTCCACAGAACCATAGAACAATACAGCACAATACAGGGCCTTCGGCCCACCATGTTGTGCTGACCTTTAAACCACACCTGAGACGATCTAACCCCTTCCTCCCACATATCCCCCTATTTTAAATTCCTCCTTATGCTTATCTAACAATCTCTTGAACTTGACCAATGTATTTGCCTCCACCACCACCCCAGGCAGCGCATTCCATGCACCAACCACTCCCTGGGTGAGAAACCTCCCTCTGACGTCTCCCTTGAACTTCCCACCCATTACTTTAAAGCCATGCCCTCTTGTATTGAGCATTGGTGCCCTGGGAAAGAGGAGCTGGCTGTCCACTCTATCTATTCCTCTTAATATTTTGTATACCTCTATCATGTCTCCCCTCATCCTCCTTCTCTCCAAAGAGTAAAGCCCTAGCTCCCTTAGTCTCTCCTCATAATCCATACTCTCCAATCCAGGCAGCATCCTGGTAAATCTCCTCTGCACCCTTTCCAACACTTCCACATCCTTCCTATAATGAGGCGACCAGAATTGAACACAGTACGCCAAGTGTGGTCTAACCACAGTTTTGTAGAGCTGTATCATTACCTCGCAGCTCTTAAACTTGGTCCCACGACTTATGAAAGCTAACATCCCATAAGCTTTCTTAACTACCCTATCCACCTGTGTGGTAACTTTCAGTGATCTGTGGATATGAACCCCAAAGATCCCTCTGCTCCTGCTAGTAACCTTGTACTCCGCCTTGGAGTTAGTCCTTCCAAAGTGTACCACCTCTCACTTCTGTGGATTGAACTCCATCTGCCACTTGTCAGCCTAGCTCTGCATCGTATCAATATCCCTCTGTAAGCTTTGACAACCCTCCACACTATCCACAACACCACCGACCTTTGTGTCGTCTGCAAACTTGCTAACCCACCCTTCCACCCCCTCATCCAAGTCATTAATAAATATCACGAAAAGTAGACGTCCCAGAACTGATCCTAGTCTGTCAAAGTTTAATAGGTTTCTGCAAGATTTCCTTTCATTCTTCCAAATTTCAGTGTATATTGGCTCATTTCATCCTCAGATATCAATCCTGTCACCAAAGGAATCAATCTAGTAAAGTTTTGTTGTACTCCTATCATGGCAAGAACATCCTTTCAAGAAGACCAAAACTGCACACAAAGCTCTGGATATGATCTCAGTCCAGATGAAAGGTCTCGAACCACAATGTCGACTGTCCATTTCCTTCCATAGATGCTGCCTGACCCGCTGAATTCATCCAGCATTTTGTGTTGGTCTGGATTCCAGCATCTGCAGTCTCTGTGTCTCAATCTCTTCATGACTGAATATCAAAAGCACAATGTTAAACCTCGCCTAAGACTATCTAACCCCTTCCTCCCACATATCCTCCTATTTTAAATTCCTCCATATGCTTATCTAACAATCTCTTGAGTTTGACCAATGTATCTGCCTGATTGAGTTTAAATTATGAGGCAGCATGAAGATTAGAACTTGAACTGAAAAGTGAGCTGTTTTCTCTGGAACTTTGATTGTTTCATTGACTTGAAGTATTTCAATTCTAAGCTCAAACTGGAGGAACAGCACCTCATTTTCCGTCTTTGAACCTTGCAGCCTAATGGCATGAACATTGAATTCTCCCACTTTAAGTAATCTCTACACCCTTTCCCAGCCTATCTCTCTTTATTTTAACCCCTTTTTTACCTCCTCTTCTTACCTTTAACCCATCCCTTGGTGGATCTGCTCTCCCCTCCTCCCCCACACCTGCATCTATCATCACCTTGTGCCCACTCTGCTTCCCCTCTTTTGTCCACTTATCACTGCTCTGCTTTTCCCTCCTATATATTGGGCTCCCCCTTTTCCTATCTTCGGTCTTGAAGAAGGGTCCTGACCAGAAACGTTGACCGCCTGCTTTTTTCCATGGATGCTGCCTGGCCTGCTGAGTTCCTCCAGCATCATAGTGTTTTTCATCTAGATTCCATCATCTGCAGTCTTTTTTTTTGTTTCTCTTGAGGTGTTTCATTTAGAATCATGGTGGGGCCCTGGGGAGTGTTGTAGAACAGAGGGACCCAGGAGCACAAGTACATGGTTCCCTGAAAGCGGTGTCGCAGGTAAATAGGGTGGTAAAGAAGGCTTTTGACACACTGGCCTTCGCCAGTCAAGGCATTGAGTATAGAAGTTGGGGTGTTATGTTGTAGTTGTACAAGATGTTGGTGAGGCCTCACTTGGAATATTGTGTTCAGTTTTGGTCACCCTGCTGTGGGAAACATGCCATTAAGCCGGAAAGAGTGCAGAGGAGATTTACAAGGATGCTGTCGGGACTCTAGGGGTTGAGCTATGGAGAGTGGTTGAGCAGGTTGGGACCTTATTCATTGGAGCTTAGAAGAATGAGGGGTGATCTTATAGAGGTATACAAAATCATGAGGGTCATAGATAAGGTGAGTGTGCACAGGGTTGAGAATCAAGAACTGGAGTGCTTAGGACTAAGGTGAGAGGGGAGAGATTTAATAGGAACCTGAAGTGCAACTTTTTCACCCAGACAGGTGTCAGTATATGGAATGAGCTGCCAGAGGACGTGTTTGAGGCAGGTACATTAACATTCAAAAGGCGCTTGGACAGGTACATGGATAGGAAAGGTTTGTAGGGATTTGGGCCAAACATGGGCAAATGGGACTAGCTTAGATGGGAATTTTAGTCAGCATGGACCAGTTGGGCCAAAGGGCCTGTTTCCGTGCTGTATGACTCCATGACTCTACACGGTGGTAGACCACCAAAGGAGACAATGAGGCCAGGTTATTAAATATATTCAAGAACAAGGTAGATAAATGTTTTAATGCCAATAGGATCAAAGGATATGGGGAGAAGATGGGAACAGGGCATTAAATTAGATTAGCCTTGATCGTGTAGTGTTGCAGACCTGAAGAGCCAAATAACCTACTCCTGTCTTATTTTCTACATTTCTATGTATCTGCTTCATTTTCAAGTCATTGATTATGTCCCTGCTTATGGCTTTTGATCCACTACAAGTTCATTTTAGTTCACTTTTAGTCCTCTTTTCTTTCCAGCCCCATCCAAAGTTGTCTTTGCATTCCATGAGGGGTACTCTCACTCACTCTGAATAAACTACCTTCTTCCCTCACGGGGTTGGGGGGGGCGCGGGATCCTCCAGCCCACTGAGTCTGTGCTGACCATCAACCACCCATTTACACCAATCCTACATGAATCCAATTTTTTTGTTCTCTCCACCTTTTCACCAACTCTCACTCCCCCAAATTCTACCACTCATCCACACACTAGGGGCTATTTAAAGTGGCCAGTCAACCTACCAACCTATCCTTCTTTGGGATGTGGGAGGAAACCAGAGCACTTGGAGTCAACATGAGAATGAGCAAACTCCACCCAGACAGCATCCAAGATCAGAATCGAACCTGGGTCTCTGGTGCTGTGACGCAGCGGCTCTCTTCACTGCACCTCTGAGCTGCCCTAACTTGCCTAGTCTTACATAGAAACATAGAAAACCTGCAGCACAAATCAGGCCCTTTGGCCCACAAAGCTGTGCCGAACATGTTCCTACCCCAGAAATTACTAGGCTTACCCATGGCCCTCTATTTTTCTCAGCTCCATGTACCTATCTGTTAAAAGATCCTATCGTATCCGCCTCCTCCACCATTGCTGGCAGCCCATTCCACGCACTCACCACTCTTTGAGTTAAAAAACTTACCCCTGACATCTCCTACTCCCCAGCACCCTAAACATGTGTCCTCTTGTGACAACCATTTCAGCCCTGGGAAAAAGCCTCTGACTATCCACACAATCAATGCCTCTCATCATCTCATACACCTCTATCAGGTCCCCACTCAGCCTCCATCGCTCCAAGGAGAAAAGGCCGAGTTCTCTCAACCTGTTTTCACAAGGCATGCTCCCTAATCCAGGCAGCATCCTTGTAAATCTCCTCTGCACCCTTTCTATGGCTTCCACATCCATCCTGTAGTGAGACGACCAGAACTGAGCACAGTACTCCAAGTGGGGTCTGACCAGGGACCTATATAGCTGCAACAATACCTCAGGGCTCCTAAATTCAATTCCCCGATTGATGAAGAACAATACACCATCTGCCTTCTTAACCACATAGTCAACCTGTGCAGCTGCTTTCAGCGTCCTATGGACTCAGACCCCAAGATCCCTCTGATCCTCCACACTGCCAAGAGTCCTACCATTAATACTGTATTCTGCCATCATATTTGACCTACCAAAATGAACCACTTATCTGGGTTGAACTGCATCTGCCACTTCTCAGCCCAACTTTGTATCCTATCTATGTCCCGCTGTAACCTCTGACAGCCCTCCACACTATCCACAACACCTCCAACCTTTGTGTCATCCGCAAACTTACTAACCCATCCCTCCACTTCCTCATCCAGGTCATTTATAAAAATCACAAAGAGTAAGGGTCCCAGTACAGATCCCTGAGGTACACCACTGGTCACCGACCTCCACTCAGGATACAACCCTTCAACAACCACTCTTTGCCTTCTGTGGGCCAGCCAGTTCTGGATCCACATTGCAATGGATCCCATGCCTCCTTACTTTCTCAATAAGCCTTGCATGGGGTACCTTATCAAAAGTCTTGCTGAAATCCATATACACTACATCTACTGCTCTCCCTTCATCGATGTGCTCAGTCACATCCTCAAAAAATTCAGTCAGGCTCGTAAGGCAGGACCTACCCTTGACAAAGCCATGCTGACTATTCCTAATCATATTATACCTCTCCAAATGTTCATAAATCCTGCCTCTCAGGATCTTCTCCATCAGCTTACCAACCACTGAGGTAAGACTCACTGGTTTATAATTTCCTGGGCTATCTTTACTCCCTTTCTTGAATAAGGGAACAACATCTGCAACCCTCCATTCTTCTGGAACCTCTCCCTTCTCCATCAGTGATGCAAAGATCATCGTCAGAGGCTCTGCAATCTCTTCCCTCACCTCCCACAGCAGCCTGGGGTACATCTCATCCGGTCCCAGCGACTTATCCAACTTGATGCTTTCCAAGAGATTCAGCACCTCCTCTTTCCTAATATCTCCATGTTCAAGCTTTTCAGCCTGCTGCAATTCCTCACTACAATCCCCCAGATCTTTTTCCGTAGTGAATACTGATGTAAAGTATTCATTAAATACCTCTGCTATTTCTTCCGGATCCATACACACTTTCCCACTGCTGCACTTGATAGTCCCTATTCTTTCGCTTCTTATCCTCTTGCTCTTCACATACTTGTGGAATGCCTTGGGGTTTTCCTTAATCCCGCCCGCCAAGGCCTTCTCATGTCCCCTTCTGGCTCTCCTAATTTCCTTCTTAAGCTCCTTCCTGTTAGCCTTATACTCTTGCAGATATCTAACATTACCTAGCTCTCTGAACCTTTTGTAAGCTTTTCTTTTCCTTTTGACTAGATTTATTATAGACTTTGTACACCACGGTTCCTGTATCCACTCTTGACTTCCCTGTCTCATTGGAACATGCCTATGCAGAACTCCACACAAATATCCCCTGAATATTTGCCACATTTCTTCCGTACTTTTCCCTGAGAACATCTGTTCCCAATTTAATCTTCCAACTTCCTGCCTGAGAGCCTCATAATTCCCTTTACTCCAAGTAAATGCCTTTCTAGTCTGTCTGTTCCTATCTCTCTCCAGTGCTATCGTAAAGGAGATAGAATTATGATCACTATCTCCAAAATGCTCACCCACTGAGAGATCTGATACCTGACCAGGTTCATTTTCCAATACCAAATCAAGCACAGCCTCTCCTCTTGTTGGCCTATCTACATATTGTGTCAGGAATCCTTCCTGAACACACTTAACAAACTCCACCCCATCTAAACCCCTCACTGTCTAGAGATGCCAGTCGATGTTTGGGAAATTAAAATCTCCCATCACAACAACTCTGTTATTATCACAGCTTTCTAGGATCTGCTTCCCTATCTTGATCAAGTCTTGTCTTCTTGATCAGTGTTATTTGTGCAGACTCAAGAAATATCACCTCCCTGTGGCACCTTGTGTTGTTCTCTTTAACTAATGACCTTATTTTTTGATTCTTGAATGGCACTGCCATTACTCTGAAACTCCTGAGAGATGGCCTTCTCCTACTGCTCAATGCGATTACAGACTCTTCTGCTGCACTGCTGGCCATTGAGGTTTGCCCTATTATTCTGAGTTGGCCAAGTCAGTGTTCAAACTTGGGCTACTCGTAATGGTTTAACATTTACTGTCCTTGATTCAGACTGTGCCCCTGGGATACTTATACTGGTGTGTTTCTCTGGGCAGTTACTTTGCTTTGCAGCTCCATTCTCAACCTTTGTGGGCACTTCTGTGATTGACACCTTCTGCTTTCATGTTTCACTACCATCATGGTGAAACACCTGCTCAGTTGATGACCTGGAGCGAAATCGACATCTGTCCAGGCCTTGCTGGCAAACACTCACAGTCCACATTGTAAATCCATCACTCTGAGAAAAAAGGCCTCAGTATTCTCTCCCTGCCTCAAAGGGTATATTCGTTGTTGATATTACTCACTCACTTCTGGAGATACTACGCTGCCATTTGTTGCTGTAAGCCTGTGCTGCCGTACCCTTTGCTCTATTTCACAACCTTCTCTTGGTCTCCTCAGGTTGCAACACCTGCATGCACAGACCAACCTTCTGGCTCGCCTCTTCTAAGAAATACCTAGCACCTAACTGCGTGGGTCTTTTCGGCCCAGTTTCATACTTATTGTCTGATGTACTGTTGTCAAATTGGATATTAGTGGCACCACTGCATTACCTACCTTGATCACCACACTTCTTCATGGAAAGAACTGCCAATATTCACTTCACTGTCAGGCTGTCTTGTATTTTCTCATTGTCACAGGTAGTTGTATATCAGCTTTTGAACTATTATTTTCCATTAGCATAGCTGGATCTGCAGCCAGTTACCCTAGCCTGCCAGTGCCTACAGGCTGGAGACATCTTGTCACCTCTCAAACCGACCTGACCAGTGGTCTCTTGGATAGGACTGTGCATCATGAAGTGTTAATGCCTCCTGGATCTTCTAGCTGCCTAATGTTATGATTCTTTCAAAAACCAAGTCACTCAGTCCAAGTGATTCAGTCCGATCTGTGCCAATCTGATCATTGCCATTGCATGCCCATGACCCATGATAAGCATCTGGAGCCATCTAGCTCCAACAGTTCACTTGGCATCTCTCTCTTGCTTATCTGCCCAACACTTTTTACTCTATCTCAATGAAAATTGTTCAAAGTATTTAAGACGTGTGTCCTCAGAGTCAGAGTTGTATAGCACGGATTTGGGCCCTCCAGCCCACCACTTCCATACCAACCTTTTTTGCCTATCTGCACTAATCAGTGCATTAGGTCTGTATCCCTCAATGCCTTGCCTAGTCAAGTGTTTAAGTGTCTCATAAACATGGTGATTGTATCTGATTCCACCACCTCCTAGGATCATGCATTCCAGATATCAAACCATTCTCTGTGTGAAAAATTTTCCCCTCCAATTCCCTTTAAAAGTCCTTTCTCTCAACTCTTGTTTTTGATATGCCTAACATGGGGGAAAAGATTCTGACTCCCTGCCTCTTATAGTTTTATATACCTCCAGCAGGTCACCATTCGGCTTCTTTTGCCCCAGGGAAAACAAACCTGACCTATCCAATCACTCCCCATAACTAAAGTTCTCCAATTCAGACAACATCGTGGCGAATCTCCTCTGCACTCTCTCCTTGCCTTCATAGGCAAGCATGCCATGTGCCACCTTCACCACCCTATGTTGTGTTGGCATTTTCAGGGAACTATGGAATCGAATCATTGGGTTCCTCAATTTGACACCATTCCATATTACCTGACCGTTTACTACCTATATCCTATCCCTATTTGACTTCACAAAAAGCACCACCTCACACTTGTTGGAGTAAATTCTCCCTGCCAATGTTCTGCCCAACTTTCCTTCTGATCGATATTGTGCTTTAGCCATAGACAACCTTCCTCACTATCTGCATCAATTTTCATGTCAAACTTACTGTTCAAATAAAGTTCCTGCTATTGATCCTTGTGGTACACTGCTGGTCACAGACTTCTAATCATGAAAGCATCATTCCACCACTATCCTCTGTCTGCTATCTCCAAGCCAATTCTGTGTCCAATTAACCAGCTTACCTTGGATTTCATGTGCCTTAACCTGTGCTGTTGTGCTTACATGGCTTGAGCCAACATCCCAAATGATACCAATAAGGTGTCTGGTTGCTGCCAGTGTTGCTACTTGCAAAGGCAAAAAAAAGAGGTAGAGAAATCAGCCAAATATCCCTTTATTGAAGGTGGTAAACTCTCAACTAATCTCAGTGACTAATTACAGCAATATTTCACAAGGCATAATGCATGGTGCACTCAGTTCTTTAAGATGCACTTAAATTACGTACTTTACACATTCTCTCTGTTTTTGGTAAGGTACACCATGTCCTCAAATTTGTAACAATACAAATTTTTTGTTGCTGTGTTCCCAAGAAATTTATTGGGCGGCATGGTAGCGTAGTGGTTAGCGCGACGCTATTACAGCGCCAGCGATCGGGGTTCGATTCCCGTCGCTGTCGGTAAGGAGTGTGTATGTTCTCCTGTGTCTGCGTGGGTTTCCGCCGGGTGCTCCGGTTTCCTCCCACATGCTAAAGACGTACAGGTAGGTTAATCTGGGGTTTAAAATGGGCGGTGCAGACTCGTTGGGCCGGAAGGGCCTGTTACCACACTGTAAATAACATTTAAAAAAATTTTTAAAATACTGTGGAGTAAGAATTCCTGAATTGTATATAGGATAGTTTTATGGATCAATATGTTGAAAACTGTTACGGACTCAGTGAAAGTCCCTTTAAGATAGAGAGTGTGTGTGTATGTGTGTGTGGGGCGTGCTTACGTCAATAGAAGATAAAGGACGTAATGACGTTGTTGAAGAAGTCAGAAGAAGAAGAAAGAGAGAGAGAGAAGGGAGAGAGACACCAGCCTGCTTGTTTTCTCTATCGATGGATGAGAAACAATAACTGTGTTTGCCACTGAAATCCATGTATGGAAGTTGGAAGTAATCCGGTGGAGTTCACTTTGTTGCTGACCTGTAGAAGGAAACAGGTATTTGTGTGTGGACGACCACGGTTCGGATGCTTTTCGGGGTGAGGAAGTCACTACCGAGTAAACACTGAAGTGTCGTTTGGGTTCCATCGTGGAACATTTGGATTTCGTATGTACTCTCTCTATGTTTTTCTACATCTACATCTTATCTTCAGACAACGGTGGTTGTTGAAGAAGCCCTTGCTCATGTTTCACCTTATGGCTTGCGGAACTGAACTTTAAGAACCATTCAGGAACTGGGAGTTTTGGACTTTGTCACACACACACATGACGAGTTTAGTTTTGGGGTTAACGTTCGAGGTTTAACATTCTTGAATTCTAACATACTAACATTTTTTTTTTACTTTTATTTTACGTATTATCATAAGTAGTGATTAATAAAATAGTTTTTAACACTGAATCATGCTCAGTGTGTTTCTTTTGTTGCTGGTTTGTGACAAAAACCAACTACAGAGCAGACCATATTAGAGTGGTTGGTGTGTTATGTGAAAAACTTAATTAACAATCTTGTGTGAGGTCCCTTGGGGATCAGAGACCATAATGGAATTCTTCATTAGGATGGAGAGTGATGGAGTGGATTCTGAGATTAAGTTCCTGAATATAAATAAAGGAAACTATAACAGTATGAAAGTGGGCTAAAATAGATTATGGAATGTTATTTGTGGGGTTGACAGTGGATAGGCAATAGCAAATATTTAAGAGGCATGTGGATGAACTACAATTTTTCATTCCTGATTGGAACAGAAATAGAACTGGAAGGGTGGATAGCTAACAAGGGAAATTAGTGATAGTATTGATCAAAGACATATGAATTTGCTCTATGAATCAATAAAGCAGTGAACCTAAGGACTGGGATCAGTTTAGAACACAAAGAAGGTTCAAGGGGTTAATTAAGTGAAGGAAAATAGAGCATGAGAGTAAACTTGCATGGAGCATAAAGACTAATTTTAAAAGCCTCTCTAGAGGAGAGAAACGTTAGTGAAGACAAATGTAGGCCCTTGACTGTCATAAAGAGTCATAGAGTTCTACATCACAGAAACAGGCCCTTTGGCCACCACATCCATGCTACCTTTTTGCCCATCTACGCTAATCCTATTTGCCCATATTAGGACCACATCCTTCTATGTCTTGCCTTTTTAAGTATCTGTCTAAACACCTCTTAAAATTTAGTAATTGTATCTTATTCCACCACCTCCACTGGCAGCACATTGCAGATATCAATCAATCTCTGTTTAAAAATCTTACCCGTCAGATACCATTTAAAACTCGTACTTCTCACCTTAAAACTCCTCCTTGTCTTGGGAAAAAGATTTTGACTTTCTACCCCACTTATGCCTCTCATAATTTTATATACCTCTGTCAGGTCACCCCTCAGTCTCCTTCACTCAAATGAAAATAAACCCAGCCTATCTAATCTCTCCATTACCAAAGTCTTCCAATCCAGGTAACATCCTGGTGAACCTCCTCTGCACTCTCTCCAGTGCAATCATATTGCAGAACAAAGAAACTGCAGAACAAAGAAATGGCAGACCTATTTAACAAAAACTTTCATGCTGTTTTCACAAAGTAGGACAGAAATAATCTCCAACAATATTAGGGAACATAGAACAGTGGAGCATGGGAACAGGCCATTCGGCCCACAATGTGCCAAACTAAGTAAACTAGTAATTAAATGCCTAACTAAACTAATCTCTTCTGCCTCCACAATAGGCTCCACAATCTCTTATGCCTCTATCATATCTGTCTCCACCACCACCCCTGGCAGCGCATTTCCAGGCACCCACCACTCTCTGTGTAAAAAAAAACTTGCCCTGCACTTCTCCTTTGAACTTACCCCCTCTTACCGCAACTGCATACTCTCTAGTATTGGACATTTTGACTTTTTGAAAGAGATATTGGCTGTCTACTCTGTCCATGCCTCTCATAATCTTATAGACTTCACCCAAGTCTCCCCTCAGCCACCACCGCTCCAGAAAAAACAAGCCAAGTTTGTCCAACCTCTCCTCATGGCGCATGTCCTCTAATCCAGGCAGCATAATTATTGTTCTAATTTCCCTTCATACATCTCGCCCTGCCCATGCCAATAATCAGTCTAGCTCTCTCCATAGCAAGAACATCCTTCCACAGATAAGGAGATCAAAAGCACACAGTGCTCAAGATCCAGCCTCACCTAAACAATTACAGTAAGACATCCCTCTGTCTGTACCCAATTCCTCTCACTATGAAGACCAATATGCTATTTGTCTTTCAAACTGCCTGCTGCACCTGCATGCTTACTTTCATCAGTAAATTTGGTGGCATTTAGCTGAGGGTCATCCAGGTCTTGTTGTACCTTCCCCTTTCCTAATCATTCAGTTTGTAATTTGCTGCCTTGTTTTTGCCACCATGCTTTAAGCAGTTGTGTTCTTTTCTTTTATGGTTCTTTTTCAACTGCAAGGAGGAAATAGTGTTACTCATCATCCAGTATATTTCACACACTTTGCCAGGTCTAAGACTATTTTTCCCAATCTTGCTTCTTGAAGTCTGCATACAATCTTATCACAGATCACTGTGTCCCCTAAATCTTCACACCTTGAAATGAAATTTCAATTTGAAACATCAACTGCAAATCAGTTAAATATGTATGCAGTTCAGTCTGATTTCTAAAAAAAATTGAATCTGTCCACAGTTTTATTTCGTGGAGAGTTTCAGTTATTTTTAATCTTTCTGAACCTCTTCCCATGTTTCATTGGAAGCTGTGTTCCTCAGTGTCCTACAAGGCCATGGCTCGAAAAAATTTGTGAAAGCACAATCCTTTAAATTTACAATAGTATTTTAGCATCACCAAGACCACTTCTGGTGAACTAACAAAACTCAAAAAGAGAGAAGTAACCTGTAAATAATTCATAATAATAGAAAAAAGTGGAAATATTCAACAGGTCAGGCAGTACCTGTTGAAGGAGAAACGGTTAATCTTTCAGATCCTGGGCCCTTCATCAGAACTGGGAAACAGAGAAAACAAGTAGGCTTTAGGTAGCAGAGAACCTGAAGAGAGATGAGTAAAACATGGGGATTCAGGTTGCCTTTAAGTAGCACCGGAATCCTTCATCGTCATTTATAATTCAATTCAGATTTATAGGGTGTGGGTTGGCATGTGACATTTGAAATTGCATTAGGTTCAACAAATGTCAATATCTGGCTACAATTAAAAACAGGGAACTGATTGAAATACCAGGTATGGCAGCATCCCTGGGGGGAAACAAGGTTAACATTACAGATTAATGGCATTTCATCGATCTGAAACATTTAGCAAAACACAAAGCAGTGGAGGAAATCAGTGGGTCAGGCAGCATATATGGAGGGAAATAGTTGATGTTTCAGTCGAGACCCTTCATCTGGAACTGAAACATTTACTCTGTTTCTCTCTCCACAGATTCATCCTGACCTCCTGAGGAAATCCATAATTTTCTGTTTTTATTTCCAGTTTTCAGCATCTCCAGTTTTTTGCTTTCAAAATCTATTTGCTCTACTTGGTGTTAGCTTTCCTTAGATGGATGCATGCAAACTCTTTAATCTAAACAGCATTTGGTACACATCCTGTCAGAAGTATGTCAAATTTCATTTTCAAGCATTCAGATTTCATTTGAATATTATGCCATCAGATTTGTTGTTGAGCGACATGGTTCCTAAAACAAAATAGGCACTGCTGTGCACGGTTTCTTCTTCATGACTTTTGGTTCATTGATTGAGGTCAAATAATACTCCCTCTGGACTACCTGAACTCTTTATGTTTTTTGAGGTAAGCACCTCAACATCACAAAGTAAGATTATTCACTTACGAGAATAATTGCTTTCATGAGGTAAAAATATTTAGTTAATGTTGGTGTTGGGGAATTACTCAGGTTGTTCTACGCAAGGACAACATGAACACAGTTAACAAAACAATTAATTTTAAACAATTAATTTTAATCTGGTGGGAAGTTAACAGAACTGGCTATGGACATGCTTTTGGGGAGTAAGGACAACAGGGTGTAAAATGTAAAATTCCCCATGCCTTACTGATGTATTACCCTTAACATATTCATAATTTATACCATGTGTTCAGTTCTTGCTCTTTATTTCAACAGTGTCATTTCTTTACAAGAGATTTCCACATGCAAGACAGTTGTTTGATTTTGATGATGGATGAAATTTGAGTTAACAACTTTTCATAAAATACTCCTGTACACAAATCATTTGTAAACACTGCTGGTGCAGTTGCAGACAGAGTCCTCAAATGAATTAATTATATTTTATCATTTTTTTTAGCTGATGGCAAATGGGGTCCATGGAACCACTGGAGTTTGTGTTCCAAGACATGTGACAGTGGTTGGCAACGACGCTTCCGGATGTGCAAAGGGACAAGTGTCAAAGGTTACCCATGTGAAGGATCAGGGGAAGAAGTCAGGACATGCAATGAGAAAAGATGCCCAGGTAAGGAAAATTATATTTCATAATAATGAATACAGTAATATAATATATGATTTATTTTCTCTGTTTACTTGCTTTCATCCTCCTCTCTTCACAAATATGCTTTTTACCTCAATGGCTAAAGGAATATAGAGTCGAGGAAACAATTGCCAAATTCTTCATGAAATCCAGTCTGGTAGTGATCCCTAATGTACTTTAAGGAGTGGATCCATTTTAAGAACTCAGATGGGTGGGAGGTTCAGGGGAGATGTCAGAGGGAGGTTTTTCACCCAAAGAGTGGTTGGTGCACAGAATGCACTGCCTGGGGTGGTGGTGGAGGCAGATACATTGAACAGGTTCAAGAGCTTGTTGGATAGGTATATGGAGGAACGTGAGATAGAGGGATATGCGGGAGGAAGGGGTTAGGTAGTGTGAGGGTGGTCTGATGGACGGCACGACACGGTGGGCTGAAGGGCCTGTTTTGTGCTGTATGGTTCTATGGTTCTAAATCAGATACTTTACCCCAGGTTCCCTTAAAAACAATGCACGAACATCATAGACGTTGGTCTCAAACAGCTTATTTTGGTGGAGAGTAAAACAGAAAATGCTTGAAATACTCAGCAGGATGGGCAGAATCTGTGGAGAAAGAAAACGAGTTTGGATTTTAGCTTGGTGGGATTTCATCAGCTTTATTTGTATCGGTGGAATGCTGTTTAGAATCTAGAACTGAGAGGTAACTACTTAAAAATAAGGAGTGACATACTTAGGACAGAGATGAGGTGAAATTTTCCCCCTCAGAGGGACATTATTTGGAATGCTCATCCCCAATGGGTGGCAGAATCTTGGAATATTTTTAAGGCGGAGATAGATAGATACTTAAAATGCATGGGGTGAATGCAGTTAGACAAGAATGTGAAATTGAGGTTACAGTCACATAGTACATGATCTAAATCAGAGTGGCTTGAGGGGCAATGTGACCTACTGCTCCTCCTAATTTCCAAGAACAATGTTTCTGGAAACTATTGTGTTCAAAGTCAGAGATGACAGAAATCACACACCTGTAGGGTGACACTTCTAACTGTGGAGATCAAGGTCACTGACACCTGAGGTCCTTAGCTTCCCATTCACTCCAGGTTGCAGCTGCTAATTCATGCTATATTTCACAATTTGATGGGATTTTACTATAGGCCCTCCAACAACCAGCAGAAATTTGAGGAGCAAATATGTAGGGAGTGAGGTGTAGGAATAATAGGGTTGTAAAAGTAGGTTATTGTAACTTTCCTGATATTGACTGAGTCTGCCATAGTGCTAAGGGATTAGATGGGCCAAAATTTGTTAAGTGTGTCAAGAAGAATTTTCTCGAGCAATATGTAGAGGACCCGACAAGGGAGGTGGCCACACCTGACCTCCTCTTAGGAAATTAGGCTGGACAAGTGGCTGATGTGTTAATGGGGGACAATTTGGGACCAGTGACCATAATTCTATTAGTTTTAAAATGGTTATGGAAAAAGATACATTAAAGTCCTAAATTGGGGCAAGGTTAATATTGATGGCATTAGAACTTGCAAAGATTGATTGGGAGAGGCTGTCAGCAGGTAAACAGACATCTGGCAAGTGAGACGCTTTTAGAAGTGAGATAGGGAGAGTTCAGGGCCTATATGTTCCTGTTAGAGTGAAGGGCAAGGGTGGCAGGATTAAGGAAGCTGGTTGATGGAGGATATTGAGGCTCTAGTAAGGAAAAAGGAAGTAAATGTCAGGTACAGGCAGCTGGAATAAAGTGAATCCCTTGAGGAATATAATGGTTGTAAGAGTACACAAGAAGAAAATCAGAAGGGCTAAAAGGGGACTTGAGATATCCTTGACAGATAAGGTAAAGGATAATTCTAAAAGATTTCATAAGAGCAAAAGGGAGACATCAGTGTGGTCATCTATGTGTGGAGCCATGGGAGATGGGAGCGGTCTTAAGTGAATACTTCTCATCTGTATTCACCATGGAGGAGGTCAGGAAAGCTAGTGAGTTCAGGGAAGAGAACAGTGATGTCTTGTAAGATATTGGCATTACAAAAGAGGAGGTGATAGCAGTCTTAAGACACTTAAAGGTGGACAAACCCCCAGAACCTTACCAAGTGTATCCTAGAACATTGCGGGAAGCTAGGGAAGAAATTACTGGGGCTCTGGCAGAGAGTTTTATATCTTTGTCAGCCATGGATGAGGTACTGGAAGACTGGAATGTGGCTAACGCTGTGCGTTTATTTAAGAAGATCTGCAAGGATAAGCCAGGGAACTACTGGCTCTGAGAGACATAATCTGCATGTGGAAAGGCAAGGACTGATTAGGGATGGTCTGCATGGCTTTTTGCGTGGGAAATCATGTCTTACAAATTTGATTGGGTATTTTGAAAAGGTAACCAATAGGACTGATGAGGGCAGGTCTGTAGAATTTGTCTGTAAGGACTTTAGCAAGGCCTTTGACAAGGTCCTGCATAGTAGGCTGGTCTGGAAGGTTAGATCATATGGGATTCAGGGTGAGTGAGCCAATTGGATACAAAATTGTCTTGATGGAAGGAGTCAGAAAGTCGTAGTGGAGGGTTGCTTCCCAGATTGGAGGCCTGTGACCAGTGGTGTGCTGCAGGGATCAGTGCTGGGTCCCCTGTTGTTTGTCAATGGAGGAGAATGTAAGTGGCATGATTAGTAAGTTTACAGATGACACCAAAATTGGTGGTGTAATGGATAGTGAAAGTTGTCTAAGGTTATAATTGGATCTAGATCAACTGGGAAGGTGGGCAGATGGAATTTAACTGAGACAAGTGCGAAGTGATGCATTTTGTGAAGTTAAAACAGGACAAGACATACACAGTGAACGGGAGGGTCCTGGACAGTGTTGTAGAGCAGAGAGACCAAGGGGTATAAGTACATAGTTCCTTGAAAGTGGCAACACAGTTAGATAGGGTGGTGAAGAAAGCATATGGCACGCTAGCCTTCATTGACCAAGGCATTGGATAAAAAAGTTGGGATGTCAAGTTACAGCTGTACTAGATGCTAGTAAGAGTGCACTTGGAGTACTGTGTGCAGTTCTGGATGCAATACTATAGGAAGGATGTGATTAAGCTAGAGAGGGTGCAGAAAAGATGCACAGAGTTGTTGCTTGGACTAGAGGGCTTGACTTATAAGGAGAGACTGGACAGGCTGGGACTGTTTTCCCTGCAGCATAGGAGAATGAGGAGTGACCACAGAGGTTTATAAAATCATGAGGGGCATATATAAGGTGGATGGTCACAGTCTTTTTCCTGGAGTAAGGGAATCTAAAACAGGAGGTGAGGTTTAAGGTGAGAGGAGAAAGATTTAAAGGGGACCTGATGGGCAAATTTTTCACACAGAGAATGGTGGGTGTGTGGAACACTTTGCCAGAGAAAGTGGTAGAGATGAGAATACCTACAACATTAAAATACTTTTGGACAGGTATGTGGATAGAAATCGTTTCAAGGGACATGGCCCAAACACAACAAATGGGACTAGCTTGGGTATGCACCTTGGTTGGCATGGACGAGTTGAGCCAAAAGGTTTTGTTTTCCATGCTATATAACTCCATGACTCTATGATCAATATCATAGAGATGGAGACACAAGAGACTGCAGATGCTGGAACCAGGAGCAAAGAACAAACTGCTGAAGGAACTCAGCAGGTCAAGCAGCATCTGTGGAGGGAAATGGATAGTTGATGTTTCGGGTCAAGATGCTTCCTCTTGACTGAAAGAGTTGAGGGGAGATAGCCAGTATAAAGAGGTGAGGGGAAGGGTTGGGGCAAAAGCTGGCAAGTGATAGGTGGATCCAGATGAAGAGGGGTGATGGGCAGATGAAGGAACGAGGAGTGGAAATAGTGACAGAGGCCGGGAGGTGATAGGTGGAGGCAACAAAGGGCTGCAGATGAGGTATTCTGATAGGAAAGGAAGGTGGAGCATGGATCCAAATAAGGGAGGTGAGGTGGGCAGATGGAAACAATGCAGGGAGGTAACTCAGTGGAAGGTGTGTGTGGGTTATGGGCAGTTGGAGTAGGTGGAGGAGGGAAAAGAAACTGGGTGATAAGGTGCTGGGGGGCAGGATGGTGGGTGTGTGTGGGTACTGGTCTACTGGGTAGACCAGAAGGAGAGAGAAAGGGACAGAGGAGGAACAGGTTACCTGAAATTGGAGAACTCAATGTTCATGTTGTTGGGTTGTAGACTACCCAGATGCTGTTGCTTGAGTTTGCATTTGGCCTCACACTGGCATTGGAGGATGCCGAAGACAGACAGGTCAGTGTGGGAATGGGGAGGGGAATTAAAATGGCTTGCAACCGCACGGTAGCGTAGCGGTTAGCGCGACGCTATTACAGTGCCAGCGATTGGGGTTCGATTCCCGTCACCGTCTGTAAGGAGTTTGTATGTTCTCCTGTGTCTGCGTGGGTTTCCTCCAGGTGCTCCGGTTTCCTCCCACATTGCAAAGACGTACGGGTAGGTTAATTCGGGTTTAAAATGGGCAGCGTGGACTCGTTGGGCCAGAGGGCCTGTTACCACGCTGTAAATAAAAAGTTAAAATTTAAAATTTAAAAAACCAGGTACTCCAGATGGCCATGGCAGATGGACCGCAGCGGCTTGGCTAAGTGGTTGCCTAGTCTATGGGTGGTCTCACTGATGTGGAAGAGGCCATATCGAGAGCACAGAATTCAGTACATGAGGTTGGAGGAGGTGCATGTGAATCCGTGCTAAACCTGGAAGGGCTGTTCAGATCCCTGGATGGTGGTGAGGGAGGAGGGGTAGGGACAGGTGTTATACCCCCTATGGTTACAGGGGAAAGTGCCTGGGGAGGTGATGGGTGGGGAGGCATGAGTGAACCCAGGGAGTCCTGGAGAGAGTCGTCCCTGTGGAAAGCGGAAAGGGGTAGGGAGGGGAGGATGTGGCTGGTGGTGGGAACACGTAGCTGGCGGAAGTTGCAAAGAATGATGTGCTGGATGCGTAGGCTGGTGGGATGAAAGGTTAAGACCAAGGGAATTCTATCTCTTTCTGTCTTGGTTAGGCCACACTCACTGTGTCCAATTCTGGTCGCCTCATTATAGGAAGGATGTGGAGGTGTTGGAAAGGGTGCAGAGGAGATTTACCAGGATGCTGCCTGGATTAGAGAGTATGGATTATGAGGAGAGACTAAAGGAGCTAGGGCTTTACTCATTGGAGAGAAGGAGGATGAGGGGAGACATGATAGAGGTATAGAAGATATTAAGAGGAATAGATAGAGAGGACGGCCAGCGCCTCTTTCCCAGGGCACCAATGCTCAAAACAAGAGGACATGGCTTTAAGGTAATGGGTGGGAAGTTCAAGGGTGATGTCAGAGGGAGGTTTTTCACCCAGAGAGTGGTTGGGGCATGGAATGCGCCTCCTGAGGTGGTGGTGGAGGCTGATACGTGGTGGGCCAAAGGGCCTGTATTGTGCTGTATTGTTCTATGGTTCTATGGTTTGGCACTTGATAGTATGGGAAAAGGAGGAGGTGCAAGCGAGGGCTCTGTCAACTACCGTGGGGTGGGGGGGTGCGTGGGGAGCCCTGTTTCCTGAGAAAGGAGGACATCTCTGATGTTCTGGAGTGAAAGGGCTTATTTTGAGAATAGATGTGGTGGAGACAGAAACTGGGAGAAAGGAATGGCATCTTGATAAGATGCAGGCTGGGAGGAGCTGTCTGGGCAGCTGTGGGAGTCAATGGGTTTGTAGTAAATGTTAGTGGAGCCCATCGTGTCCATGTTGGCTCTGTAGAGCAATCCAGATATCCTCATACCCCTACTCTATCCCGCGATTCTTCAGGTTTACTTCCTTCATGCTTATCTACTTTCCTCTTGAGAAAAAATTGATCATCTCGAGTTGCATCACAAGAGCAATGAGTTCCAAATCATTACTACTTGCTACGCAAAAAAATTTCTACCTTACATGCCCTCTGTATGCCTTGCCCAAAATTTTAAACTTTCATTCCTTAGTCAACGTTCCATGAACTACAAGAACATTTTTTTTTGCTATACTCTATCTAAACATATAATCTTGTAGACCTCCAACAAGTCTCCTCTTAGTCTTCTTTGCTTCAAGGGAAACAAAAATTCCAAGCTCCCCAACTTAACCTTGCATATAAATCCCTCTTCATTGATTGCCAAACATCCAAGTTTGGTTTCTTCAATAACTTTTGAAATGTTAATAAGTTTTCTAGAATCCATGTCATTTATATATGTGAAGAAGAGCAGTGGGCCAACTGTTTGTCTACCATTCTCCATACCTCAATATCAAGAGATTTTGAATGGCTTTTATTCTTCAGCCATTCATTTGCCTCCAGTAGATAAGCTGTTGTATTCCTCCCTGAGGACTGGACCTTGTGTGATAAGGCCTAGCTCATCCCTCATTAGCATATGATTCCTGTACATGCAGCTAAGATTACAGCTAAGCAGCATTATTATGAAGGCTATGGGATCACCTGGAGTATGGTAGAGAAAAACATTGGGCTCCTCAAGACGTAATTCCTGTACCTGTATCACCTTAAGGTCCTCTGTACAGGGTTTTATCATCATCTGATGCCGACTGCAGAAACCAGCCTCTGTCTAAGACGCTGCAGAAGGAAGAAGCTGAGGAAGAAAAAGAAGAGGTCAAAGGATCGTGAAAAGGGATTGAATGAAAAATGCAGCAGATGGTGGGAAAGGGAGTCTCCTCTCGACAAGTCAGGACCAATTACCATAGGCTCTGTTTCTGGGCAGGGAGATTTCAAGTGTAGAAATGAGGGCCTACGTCCACCACAGTTGTGATCAGGTTTGATTTGCTGAAGAGCTATATTAAGAACTGATTGTTCCAGTGCTATATAGAGGTTGACATGCAAATACTCCTTATGCCCTACTGTGGTAAAAGGTGCAAAAAGTTAACACAAGGCTGACCATGACTGGTGGGCAGCAACAAATGAGGAGCAGAACTGACTATCACGCTAGAGGAGAGGCCATACTGGACCTGGTACTAGGCAATGGGCCTGATCAGGTTCAGATCTCTCAGTGGGAAAGCATTTTGGAGATAGTGACCATAACTCCTTGTCCCTTACCATAGCCTTGGAGGGGGATAGGAGCAGATGATATGGGAGAGTATTTAACTGGGCGAGGGGGAATTATGATGCTATTAGGCAGGAACTTGGGAGCATAAATTGGGAACAGATGTTCTTGGGGAAGTGCACAGCGGAAATGTGGAGGTTGTTTAAGGAATACTGTCCTATTGAGGCAGGGTAAGGATGGTAGAGTGAAGGAACCGTAGTTGACACAAGATATAGAATATCTTGTCAAGAGGAAGAAAGAAGCTTACCTAAGGTTTAGAAAGCATCGATCAGACAGGGTAGCCAGGAGGGAGCTTAAGAATGGACTTAGGAGAGCTAGAAAAGGGCATGAGAAGTCCTTGGCAAGTAGGATCAAGGAAAACCCCAAGGCATTCTACACGTATGTGAAGAATAAAAGGATGACTAGAATGAGGGTAGGGCCATTCAGGAAACATGTGCCTGGAGTCGGAAGAGGTAGGAAGGTCCTTAATGAATACTTTGCTTCAGTATTCACCAGAGAGGGAGTCCTTGACGTTTGTGAGGATGGCATACGACAGACTGATATGCTAGGGCATGTCGATGTGAGGAAAGAGGATATGCTGGAACTATTGAAAGACATTTGGATAGATAAGTCATTGGGGCCGGATGGGATATATCCAATGTTATTACGGGAAGCTAGGGAAGAGATTCCTGCGCCTTTGGTGACGATCTTTGCATCCTCACTCACCACAGGAGTAGTGCCGGATGATTGGAGGAAATGTTGTTCCTTTGTTTAAGAAAGGAAGTAGAGATAACCCTGGGAATTACACACCAGTGAGTCTTCAGTGCTGGGAAATTTACTGGAGAAGATTCTTAGAGGCAGGATTTATGGACATTTAGAGAAGCATAGGCTGATTAGGGACAGTCAGCACGGCTTTATAAGGGGCAGGTTGTGCCTCACGAGCCTGACTGAATTCTTTGAGGATGTGCCAAAGCACATTGATGAAGGTAGAGCAGTGGATGTGGTGTACATATATTTTAGTAAGACATTGGATAAGGTTCCTCATGGAAGCCTCATTCAGAATGTCAGGAGGCATGGGATCCAGGGAAACTTGGATTCAGAATTGGCTCGCCCATAGAAGACAGAGGGTGGTGGTGGATGGAGCATATTCTGCCTGGAGGTCAGTGGCCAGTGGTGTTTCGCAGGGATCTGTTCTGGGACCCCTGCTCTTTGTGATTTTTATAAATGACTTGGATGAGGATGTGGAAGGGTGGGTTAGTAAGTTTGCTGATGATACAAAGGTTGGTGGTGTTGTGGATAGTATAGAAGGTTGCTGTAGATTACAACAGGATATTGATAGAATACAGAGCTAGGCTGAGAAGTGGCAGATGGAGTTCAACCTGGATAAGTCTGAAGTGATACACTTTGGGAGATCGAATTCGAAGGCAGAATACAAAGTTAATGGCAGGACTCTTAGCAGGGTGGAGGAACAGATGGATCTTGGGGTCCACGTCCATAGATCCCTCAAGTTTACCACGCAGGTCGATAGGGTTGTTAAGAAGACGTATGGAGTGTTGGCCTTCATTAGTCGGGGTATTAAGTTCAAAAGCCGCGAGGTGATGTTGCTGCTCTATAGAACTCTGGTCAGACCACACTTGGAGTATTGTGTTCAGTTCTGGTTGCCTCATTATAGAAAGGATGTGGAAGCTTTAGAGAGGGTGCAGAGGAGATTTACCAGGATGTTGCCTGGATTGGAGAGCATGTCTTATGAGGATAAGTTGAGCGAGCTAGGGCTTTTCTCTTTGGAGAGAAGGAGGATGAGAGGTGACTTGACAGAGGTGTACAAGATGATAAGAGGCATAGATCGAGTGGACAGACCTTCTCCCAGCGCGACAATGGCTAACACGAGGGGACATAATTTTAAGGTGATTGGAGGAAGATATAAGGGGGATGTCAGGGGTAAGTTTTTTACACAGAGAGTGGTGGGTGCGTGGAATGCACTGCCGGCAGAGGTGGTGGGGGCAGATACATTAGGGGCATTTAAGAGACTCTTAGATAGACACATGAATGATAGAAAAATAGGGGGCTATGTGGGAGGGAAGGATTAGATAGATATTAGAGCAGGATAAAATGTCGGTACAACATTGTGGGCCAAAAGGCCTGTACTGTGCTGTAGTGTTTTATGTTCTAGAACATTACTTGACCATCTCAGCGATGAATATGAAAAAAGGGGGATTATTTTCTGACCTTCTATAAAATTGTCTGCCTCAGAGAGCAAGTTTCTGCTCATAGGCTAGAGTGCATGAACAGAATACATGCACTGCTTCTTCTGTCGTCAGTTCACCATCAGGTTCAATTATGTAATTTGTGCTGTCTTTGTTAGTGAGCCCAACTGTGGCCCTGAGGCACACACTCAGGGACAGTGGGGGCATGGGAAAGTCTGCGTGCTCTGGCTCTGGTGACTTGATCCTGTCAGCTGCCTTCAAAGTTGATACAGGCCCTTTTGGCCAAAGCACACCAGCTTGTCCTGGGCGCAAGACTCTTTTGCAGGAATGCCACTAAGGCTATTTGATACAATCCTTGTACTGCTTTCTTGGACGTCGCTTGTTCCAGTGGCCCTGTACAAGAACTCCATAAAGGAGCTGGAGTGACATATAGGAGCTGTCCATACAGAGTACGTGGCCTGTCCAGCGCAACTGTGTCCTCAGGATCACGGCCTCACTGCTGACCAGGCCAGAGCTTCCAAGTTTGTCACCTTGTCCTGCCTTCTGATGCCCATGGGTGACAGCAGAGATCTCATGGAAACACTCAAGCTATTTGATATGTTTCTTGTTAAGCATTCAAGTCTCACAGCCATACAAAAGGCTAGAGTATGACTGCTTTGTACACATAGATCTTGGTTGACAGCTGGATATTTCTGTGGTTCATCACACAAGAGCACAGATGACTAAGGACTGACTGGCCTTGCTGATTCAAGCCACTATCTCCATGTTGAGCAAAGGGTAATAAAGAGAGAAAATAAACTGAGGGCAAACTGAAGAGGAATATAAAAATGGACAATAAGAGTCAATAAGACGATAAGAATAAGACAATAGCAGAGGAATTCTCATTACTTAAGGTGTAGTTGATATATAAAATGCACTGCCAGAGGAGGTGGTGGAATCAGATGCAATTACTACGTTTAAAAGACTTTTAGATAGACACTTAAATAAGCAAGGTGAAGAAGGATATGGTCCTAATGTATGCAAATGGGATTAGTGTGGAATGTTCAGCATGGATATGGTGGGCCAAAAGGCCCCTTTCTATGCTGCAGAACTCTATGACACCATCGTTCAAAGCAAATATTTTGCATCAGTCTTTATGGTAGAAGATATTATGACTATCCCGCTGATGTGAATAATGGCGGGGAGGAATTAAAAACCGTCACTATCATTAGAGAATTGGTAATAGGCAAATTAATGAGGATAAAGGCTGATAAGTCCCCTTTCCCAAATGGCTTGAAACCTAAGATCCTAAAAGAAGAAGCCACCATAACAGTGGATGTGTTTATTATAATCTTTAAAAAGTCTTTAAATTCTGGAGAAGAGCCAGAGGATTGGGAAAACATAACACCCCTATTCAAAAAAGGAGTGAGGCAAAAAGTAAGAAACTATCAGCAGAATGTGTATTCTCGGGAAAATACTAGCATAAATTAGTAAGGAGATGATAGAGATGCATTAGTAAAATCATAATCTAGTTAAGCAGAGTCGGCATGGCTTCCTGAGGAGAAGTTGTATTTGACAAATTTATTCGAGGTTTGTGAGGAAGTCCTGACCTGAATGGATAGAGAGGAACAAGTAGTTGTTTTTTTTAATTTTATTTTACAGTGTGGTAACAGGCCCTTCTGGCCCAATGAGTCCACACCGCCCATTTTAAACCCAAATTAACCTACCCGGACATCTTTGGAATGTGGGAGGAAACCGGAGCACCCGGAGGAAACCCAAGCAGACACAGGAGAACGTACAAACTCCTTACAGACAGCGATGGGAATCGAACCCCGATTGCTGGCGCTGTAATAGCGTCACGCTAACCGCTACGCTACCATGCTGCCCCATTATTTAGATTTCTAGCAAGTTTGGTACCTCGCAAAAGATTAAGACAGAAAATCAGAGCACATGGTGTTGGAGGTAACATATTGACATAGATAGAGGACTGGCTAACAGGCAGGAAGCAATGGGTCAGGATAAAGAGGTCAGCAATAAAGACAAAAAAAATTGACAAAAATGAGTGTGCTATTTGTTTAACTGGCCAGCACACATGTGGGTTATTAATACAGATTATTCCTGAGTTAAGGGACACATGGTCAAGGGCTGGAAGATAAGTTGCACAGCAGGGAGATTCCTGGTTTCTTCAGTGGATCCAGCTGCTGTGACCTGAGTTGACTCTCTCCTCCAGTGTATCCCTATACATTGCTTCTTGCCTGTTAGCTAGTCCTCTGTCTATGTCGATATGTTACCTTATGCCTGCTGGGCAGGCACCTGCTTCTTATGATTTTAGCCTGGAACATGGTCAGGTAGTGGAATGTTTTGTGGCACATACGTGGCATATGTTACTTCCAGAAAATAGTTGTGTGATACCCTTCTTTCAGTTCCTGTTGATTGTAGCCCTGAGTGATCTCTTAGCCTCTTCTTGAAAGTTACAGTTGTTTCTTTCCATTTCATCCCCAAGGATGTTCAGGTTATAGTCAATGAATTGGGGCAGTGCTGCTTAATATAGTCCAGGACCTCTCTGCCATTTTTCTGGTACCAGCTGCAGCACAATACACTCCAACAATATTGGGGCTCAGTGCAAAGTGATTCCATGATTGATGAAGGACAATACACCATCTGCCTTCTTAACCACAGAGTCAACCTGTGCAGCTGCTTTGAGCGTTCCATGGACTCGGACCCCAAGATCCCTCTGATCCTCCACACTGCCAAGAGTCCTACCATTAATACTATATTCTGCCATCATATTTGACATACCAAAATGAACCACTTCACACTTATCTGGGTTGAACTGCATCTGCCACTTCTCAGCCCAACTTTGCATCTTATCTATGTCCCACTGTAACCTCTTACAGGCTTCTATACGATCCACAACACATCCAACCTTTGTGTCATCCGCAAACTTATTAACCCATCCCTCCACTTCCTCATCCAGGTTGTTTATAGAAATCACAAAGCGTAAGGGTTCCAGAACAGATCCCTGAGGTACATGACTAGTCACCGACCTCCATGCAGAATACGACCCTTCAACAACCACTCTTTGCCTTCTGTGGGCCAGACAGTTCTGGATCCACATTGCAATATCCCCTTGGATCCCACGCCTCCTTACTATCTCAATAAGCCTTGCATGGGGCACCTTATCAAATGCCTTGCTGAAATCCATATACACTATATCTACTGCTCTCCCTTCATCGATATGTTTAGTCACATCCTCAAAAAATTCAATCAGGCTCGTAAGGCAGGACCTACCCTTGACAAAGCCATGCTGACTATTCCTAATCATATTATACCTCTTCAAATGTTCATAAATCCTGCCCCTCAGGATCTTCTCCATCAGCTTACCAACCACTGAGTTAAGACTCACTGGTCTATAATTCCCTGGGCTATCTCTACTCCCTTTCTTGAATAAGGGAACAACATCCGCAACCCTCCAATCTTCTGGAACCTCTCCCGTCTCCATCGATGATGCAAGGATCATCGTCAGAGGCTCCGCAATCTCCTCCCTCGCCTCTCACAGCAGCCTGGGGTACATCTCATCCGGTCCTGGCGACTTATCCAACTTGATGCTTTCCAAGAGTTTCAGCACCTCCTCTTTCCTAATATCTACATGTTCAAGCTTTTCAGCCTGCTGCAAGTCCTCACGACAATCCCCCAGATCTTTTTCCGTAGTGAATACTGATGTAAAGTATTCATTAAGTACCTCCGCTATTTCTTCCGGATCCATACACACTTTCCCACTGCTGCACTTGTTAGGTCCTATTCTTTCGCATCTTATCCTTTTGCTCTTCACATACTTGTGGAATGCCTTGGGGTTCTCCTTAATCCTGCCCACCAAGGCCTTCTCATGTCCCCTTCTGGCTTTCCTAATTTCCTTCTTAAGTTCCTTCCTGTTAGCCTTATACTCTTCCAGATCTCTAACATTACCTAGCTCTCTGTAACTTTTGTAAGCTTTTCTTTTCCTTTTGACTAGATTTATTATAGCCTTTGTACACCACGGTTCCTGTATCCTCTTGTGACTCCCCTGTCTCATTGGAACATGCCTATGCAGAACTCCACACAAATATCCCCTGAATATTTGCCACATTTCTTCCGTACTTTTCCCTGAGCACATTTGTTCCCAATTTAATCTTCCAATTTCCTGCCTGAGAGCCTCATCATTCCCTTTACTCCAAGTAAACGTCTTTCTAATCTGTCTGTTCCTATCTCTCTCCAGTGCTAACGTAAAGGAGATTGAGTTATGATCACTATCTCCAAAATGCTCACCCACTGAGAGATCTGACACCTCACCAAGTTCATTTCCCAATACCAAATCAAGCACAGCCTTTCCTCTTGTAGGCTTATCTACATATTGTGTCAAGAATCCTTCCTGAACACACTTAACGAACTCCACCCCATCTAAGCCCCTCACTGTCTGGAGATGCCAATCGACGTTTGGGAAATTAAAATCTCCCATCACAACAACTCTGTTATTATCACAGCTTTCTAGGATCTGCTTCCCTATCTGCTCCTCGATATTCCTGTTACTATTGGGCAGCCTATGAAAAACACCCTGTAAAGTTATTGACCCTTTCCTGTTCCTAACCTCCACCCACAGAGACTCCGTAGACAGTCCTTCCATGACGTCCACCTTTTCTGCAGCTGTGACACTATCCTTTTTGAAACATCTAAAACATCTAATATTTCATCTTTCCACCCTGGGGGAAAAATCTCCCTGACCATCTACCCAACCTATGCCACTCATAATTGTATATAATTCTATCATGTCACTCAGCCTCCGGTATTCCAGCAAAGACAATCCCAGTTTGTCCAACTACTCTTTATAGCTAATACACTCTAATCCAGGCAACATCCTGGTAAAACTCTTCTGCACCCTCTCCACAGCTGTCCACATCCTTCCTATAGGGTGGCAACCAGACTGCGCATAACACTCAAAATGTGACCTAACTAAAGTTTTATACAGCCGAAACTTGACTTCCCAACTTTTGTACTCAGTGCCCTGACTGATGAAGGAAAGTATGCAGTTTGCTTTCTTTACCACGCTGTCCACTTGTGTTGCTACTTTCAGGGAGTAGCAATGGACTTTCAGCCCGAGATCCATCTGTACATAATCATTAAGCCACACATATCCCAAGTCCAGTCTCAGAGAAAAGAGTACTGGGGTGTACATTTTTCAGTCCAGGCATCAGGAGCAAGAGAAATTTCCATTGAGGCCCAATGACCAAAACAGCAGTTAGCATCCTGCTTCTCCACCGTTACACTAAATAGCATTACCTTGAATTTTAAGGCATGCATCCCCACATTCCTCCAATTTTAGCATCTTGTGCAGTCCTGATTTTAATCCTTGATTGATACTTTTGGCCGCCTAGGCCCTAAACTCTGGAAATAACCTTCCTAAAACTCTCTCCCTCTCTCCTTTCCTTTGGATCCCAACACTTCCAGCAAAGCATTGAACAATTGCGATAACTGTTTGCTTGGTTTGATGTCAAATTTGCCGAAATGTTGCTTCTGTTAAGTTTCTTGAGGCATTAATGATGGAAGTGTAATATAAATGCAAGTACTTGTTATGGTGCATATTAACACTTGAAAGTTCTTATTGGCAAAATGAGTAGCTATATGCTTATGACTGTTCCCTTGGATTGTTTTAATGTATATGTTTATAGCTTAAATCCCTATGTTAATGCACATAGGGCTTTAAACTTTCTTTACCAGGTTGGTAGTATGGGGGTGGGTTCAACAGATTGGAAAGGTACGGATAAAGTAAAAAGGAAGGAGAGTGCAGGAGAAATTACTGAAGTCTCCAGAATAAGGAATAAGAGAAAGGGATAAGAATTTAACTTCAGGCAACAAGGAGACAAATTTGAGAAGAAAGGTGGTGAATACAGGACTGAAGATGTTATATTTGAATGCATTAGTATATGAAATAAGGTAGATGAGCTTGTCGCACAGTTAGAAATTGGCAGGTACGATATTGTGGGCATCACAGAGTCATGGCTGAAAGAAGATCACAGCTGGGAGCTAAATATCCGAGGATACACATCATATTGAAAAGACAGGCAGGTGCGCAGAGGGGACGGGATGGCCCTGTTGGTAAAAAATGAAATCAAATTTTTAGCAAGAAGTGACAAGGGATCAGAAGATGTAGAATCCTTGTGGGTAGAGTTAGGAAACTGCAAGGGTAAAAAGATCCTGATGGGAGCTATATCCAGGCCTCCGAGTAGTAGCCAGGATATGGGGTACAAATTACAACAGGAGATAGAAAAGGCATGTAAGAAGGCAATGTTACGGTGGTCATGTGGGATTTCAATAAACTGGGACAACCTGGTTGGCACTGGAACCCAAGAGAAGGAATTTGTACAATGCCTACGAGATGGCTCTTTAGAGCAGCTTATGGCTGAGCCCACCAGGGAAAAGGCAATTCTGGATTTGGTGTTGTACAATGAACCAGATTTGATTAGGGAGCTTAAGGTAAGTGAACCCTTAGGAGGCAATGATCATAATATGATTGAATTCAACCTGCAGTTTGGGAGGGAAAAGCTAAAATCGGATGTATCGGTATTACAGTTGAGTAAAGGTAACTACAGAGACGTGAGAGAGGAGCTGGCCTAAGTTGATTGGAAGGGGACCCTAGCAGGGATGATGGTAGAGCAGCAATGGTAGGAGTTTCTGGGAGTAATTCGGAAGATGCAGGATTAGTTCATCCCAAAGAAGAAGAAGCATTCTAAAGGAGGATGAGGCAACCGTGGCTGACAAGGGAAGTCAAAGACAACATAAAAGCAAAAGAGAGGGCATACAATATTGCAAAAATTAGCAGGAAGCTAGAGGATTGGGAAGCTTTTAAAAACCAACAGAAGGCAACTAAAAAAGCAGTAAAGGGAGAAAAGATGAAATATGAAGGTAAAGCTAATATACAAGAGGATACCAAAGGTTTTCTCAGATATATGAAGAGTAAAAGAGAGGCAAGTGTGGACATCGGACCACTGGAAAATGACGCTGGAGAGGTAGTACTGGGGAACAATGAAGTGGTGGACAAACTGAATAAGTATTTTGTGTCAGTCTTCACTGTGGAAAACATCAGCAACATGCCGGAAATTCGAAAGAGTCAGTGGGCAGAAGTGAGTGTAATCGCTACTACTAAGGAGAAGGTGCTTGGGAAACTGAAAGATCTGAAGGTGGATAAGTCACCTGGACCAGATGGACTACACCTCAGAGTTCTAAAAGAGGAAGAGATTGTGGAGGCACTAGTGGTGATCTTTCAAAAATCACTAGATTCAAGAATGGTTCCAGAGGACTGGAAGATCGCAAATGTCACTCCCCTCTCTAAGAAGGGAGGGAGGAAAAAGACGGGACATTATAGGTTGGTTAGCCTGACTTCAGTGGTTGGTTAGATGTTAGAGTCCATTATTAAGGATGAGTTTTCAGGTACTTGGAAGCTCATGATAAAATAGGCTGAAGTCAGCATGGTTTCCTTAAGGGGAGATCTTGCTTGACAAATCTGTTGGAATTCTTTGAAGATGTAATTGGCAGGATAGACAAGGAAGAGTCAGTGGATGTTGTTTACTTGGATTTTCAGGCCTTTGACAAGGTGCTGCACATGAGGCTGAAAAACAAGATAGGAGCAGATGATATTACAGGACAGGTAGTAGCACGGATAGAAGATTGGCTGACTGGCAGAAGACAAAGCGTAGGAATAAAGGGGACCTTTTCTGTTTGGCTGCCAGTGACATGTGGTGTTCCTCAGGGATCGATGTTGGGTCCACTACCTTTCATATCATATGTCAGTGATCTGGACGACGGAATTGATGGCTTAGTGGCCAAGCTTATGGATGATAGAAAGATAGGTGGACGGGCAGATTGTGTGAAGGAAGCAGGGAGTCCGCAGAAGGACTTGGACAGGTTGGGAGAATGGGCAAAGAAGTGGCAGATGGAATACAGTGGAGGGAAGTGTATGGTCATACACTTTGGTAGAAGGAATAAAGGCGTCGACTATTTTCTAAATGGGGAGCAAATTCAGAAATCGGAGGTGCAAAGGGACTTGGGAGTTCTAGTGCAGGATTTCCTAAAAGTTAACTTGCAGGTTGAGTTGGTGATAAGGAAGGCAAATGCAATGTTAGCATTCATTTCAAGAGGACTAGAATATAAAAGTAAGGGGCACAGCTTCAGAATAGAAGGACACCCCTTTAGAACAGAGATGATTTGTTCCATTATTTAAGAAAGGCTCTAAGAATAAGACGGGAAATTATGGGCCGGTGAGCCTCACATCAGTCATAGGTAAAATATTGGAAGGTATTCTGAGGGACAGGTGTTATGGACTCAGTGAAAGTCCCTTTAAGATAGAGAGTGTGTGTGTATGTGTGTGTGGGGCGTGCTTACGTCAATAGAAGATAAAGGACGTAATGACGTTGAAGAAGTCAGAAGAAGAAGAAGGAGAGAGAGAGAAGGGAGAGAGACACCAGCCTGCTTGTTTTCTCTATCGATGGATGAGAAACAATAACTGTGTTTGCCACTGAAATCCATGTATGGAAGTTGGAAGTAATCCGGTGGAGTTCACTTTGTTGCTGACCTGTAGAAGGAAACAGGTATTTGTATGTGGACGACCACGGTTCGGATGCTTTTCGGGGTGAGGAAGTCACTACCGAGTAAACACTGAAGTGTCGTTTGGGTTCCATCGTGGAACATTTGGATTTCGTATGTACTCTCTCTCTATGTTTTTCTACATCTACATCTTATCTTCAGACAACGGTAGTTGTTGAAGAAGCCCTTGCCCATGTTTCACCTTATGGCTTGCGGAACTGAACTTTAAGAACCATTCAGGAACTGGGAGTTTTGGACTTTGTCACACACACACACACGAAGAGTTTAGTTTTGGGGTTAACGTTCGAGGTTTAACATTCTTGAATTCTAACATACTAACATTTTTACTTTTATTTTACGTATTATCAATAGTAGTGATTAATAAAATAGTTTTTAACACTGAAACATGCTCAGTGTGTTTCTTTTGTTGCTGGTTCATGACAAAATTGGGGGCTCGTCCGGGATAGTTCCCAAGGTTAACGAGTGTCGTCTGGGATTGTACCCCAGATTGACGAAATTTGTTCGAGATTCAATCCAAAGATTTTTGAGGGAGGTCTGATAAATTCTTTTTAATTGGCTTGTGTGTGTGGAAACCAGCAGCAATGGATATTAAGGCATTTTTGGAGTCACCAACCCAAAAGGGATTGGAGGTGGCGAAAAAGGATGATTTGATAAAGATTGCTACAAGGCTAAACCTTACAGAAGTAAAGCAGTCTATGAGAAAGGCAGATATTCAGAGACTGATAGCTGGCCATTATGTGGAAAAGAAGGTGTTTGAGAAGGAAGTGTTAAAACAGTTTCCTGGCAGTGAAATAGCAATTTCTGAGGCACAGGTGCAGCTGGCAAAGATAGAGGCTGAACGAGAACAAAATAAATTAGAAGCTGAACGAGAGCAAAAGAGATTAGAGGCCGAACGAGAGCAAACCCAGTTAAAGATAGAAGCTGAACGAGAGCAAACCCAGTTAAAGATAGAAGCTGAACGAGAGGAAAAGAGATTAGAGGCCGAACAAAAGAAATTAGAGACTGAACAAAAGCTAACTCAGATGAAGATAGAGGCTGATCTAGCAATGAAGCAGATGGAATTGAAGAGGATGGAGCTGGATAACGAGGAGAAAAAGAGGCAGCATGAGTTACAAATGAAGCGTAGGAGTTCGGAATCTGATTCTGATGATGGTTTTTCAGCCAGCAGGGAGGTTCGATTAGTCCCTCCGTTTGAAGAAGATCAGGTTGATCAGTATTTCCAACATTTTGAAAAGGTTGCTGTGAGTTCAAACTGGCCAAGGAAAGGATGGGCTCTTATGGTACAGAGTGTGATTAAAGGTAAAGCTCAAAAAGCTTATTCTGCTTTGTCTGTTGAGGATGCAGCTGATTATACCAAGGTAAAACAAGCTATTTTGAAGGCCTATGAATTGGTCCCTGAGGCTTATAGACAAAAATTCAGAGACTTGAGGAAATCTGCAGATCAGACTTATATGGAATTTGCCAATGGAAAGAGAATATGTTTTGAACGATGGTGCCTGGCTAAAAATGTAGATGGGGATTATGATAAATTGACAGAATTGATACTGGTGGAAGACTTTAAAAGATGTGTTCCAGCTGAATTAACAACATATTTAAATGAAAAGGCAGTGGAAACTTTACAAGAAACTGCTAGGTTGGCAGATGATTATGCTTTAACCCATAAATCCAAATGGGGACAACCTAAAACCTTTCAAAAGAGTTACAAAGACAATCCAGGTAAACCAGAGATTAAATTGGGAGGTAATCAAAAAGGAAAAGATGAAAAGAAGCCAGGGCTGGAGAAACCTGTTGAGCGTACTTGTTATTACTGTAGGAAACCTGGCCACGTGATATCTAATTGTGCCTTTTTGAAGAAAAAGAAGGAAGCTGGGCCCAATGCTTGCTTTCAGGCAATTAAAAATCAAAAAGGTTTAGGAGATGCTGTTAAAGATCAGTCCTTGCAAGAGGGAAAAGCGGAAAAGTTGGAGGAGGTGAGAAAGGAATTCCGTTCGTATGTATCAGAGGGTTTTGTTTCACTGAATGATGAGTCACCCCAGGTGCCAGTGAAAATTCTTAGAGATACTGGGGCTAGTCAATCTCTCTTGCTGGACAGTGTTTTAAATTTTGGTGAAGAAAGTGACACTGGTGAAGTAAATCTAGTACGAGGCGTTACAGGTGAGACCATGTCTGTCCCTTTTCACAGGGTGATTTTAAAGTCAAAGTTCGTAGAAGGACCAGTCGAGATAGGGATAAGACCTAGTTTGCCAGTGGAAGGAGTTTCTTTGTTATTGGGAAATGACCTTGCAAATGGAGAAAGTGATCCTGTGGTACGGTTAACAACCAAACCAAGGATTGATGAGTCTGAGGATGATTCAGATGTTTACCCATCATGTGCGGTGACTCGAGCTAGAGCTAAAGAATTAGCCAAGACAGACAGTCCGGTGCAGTCTGATGTAGTTCCTTGTGACAGTCCTAAACAGGAAGAAAATTTTGATGCCTTATCTGAGACTTTTCTGTCTTCACTGGAGGATCAACATCCTTACAGTGAGCCTGAATTTAAAGATTTGTCTTTGTCGAGGAAGGATTTTATGGTGGAACAGACAAAGGACCCTGAGTTGACAGAATTGAAAGAAAAAGCACTCTCATGTGAGGAGATTGAAAAGGTGCCAACTGGATACTATGTCAAAAATGGAGTGTTAATGAGGAAATGGAGACCTCCTCATGTTCCTGTTACTGAGGAATGGGAAGTTATTCATCAGGTTGTTGTTCCAAAAGTTTATAGGGATGAGATTTTAAACCTGGCCCATAGTATGCCTTTGGGTGGTCATTTTGGTGTGAATAAAACTGTAGGGAAGATCTTGAAACAATTCTATTGGCCTGGTTTGAGAAAAGATGTGGTGATGTTTTGTCGAACCTGCCACACATGTCAGATGGTAGGTAAACCAAATCAAAAACCCCCTGTGGCTCCTTTGAAACCAATTCCTGCTTTTGGTGAACCCTTTTCGAAGGTGATTGTGGACTGTGTTGGCCCCTTACCAAAGTCTAAGACTGGAAATCAGTATTTGTTAACCATCATGTGTGCCACTTCTAGATTTCCAGAGGCAATACCCCTTAGAAATATTAAGGCCAAGACGGTGTCAAAGGCTCTTGTAAAATTTTTTACCTTGTTTGGTTTGCCAAAAGAAATCCAATCTGATCAAGGTAGTAATTTTATGTCAAAAATTTTTCAACAAATAGTCTATGAGCTGGGAGCAAAGCAGATTGTATCATCTGCATATCACCCAGAATCTCAAGGAGCTCTGGAGAGATTTCATTCTACTCTCAAAAATATGCTGAAGACTTATTGCTTTGAAAACACCAAGGATTGGGACGAAGGTATCCATTTACTTTTGTTTGCCGTTAGAGAATCGATCCAGGAGTCAATCGGATTTAGTCCGTTTGAGCTTGTGTTTGGACATAGGGTGAGAGGACCTTTGGAGTTGTTGAGAGAGCAATGGGTTAATGAGGAAGTTCACTTGAGTCTGTTGGACTATGTCCAAAAATTTAAAACTCGGTTGGAGAGAGTCTGCCAGCTAGCGAGAGAGAATTTGAAAACAAGCCAGATAAGAATGAAGACATATTTTGATAGACGTGCTCGGCCTAGGACATTCGCAGTGGGGCAAAAGGTGTTGGTATTTTTCCCTAGCCAAAATAATCCCTTGCAAGCTCGCTTTTCTGGACCCTATGTTATTGAATCTCGAGTGACTGATCTAACATATATAATCAAAACACCAGATAGACGCAAGAAAACACAACTCTGTCATGTAAACATGCTAAAACCTTATTATGAGAGGGATTCAGTTGTGGCCTTGGTGGATGGTGAAAAGGTTGTTTCTAGAATGCCTGATGTTGATGTTGAGGAAGGCCAATTTAGACCAAATATTGTTCCATCGAAACTGAAAAACCAAAATATCATGGAGAACCTTGAAACGAAGTTGGACCATTTACAAGTTTCACAAAAACAACAGATGAGAGAATTAATTTTAAAATTTAAAAATCTGTTCCCAGATGTTCCAAACAGAACATCGATAATTACCCATGATGTTGATGTTGGGGATGCAAAACCAATCAAACAACACCCATATCGAATGAATGTGGAAAAAAGTAAACTTGTTGATCAGGAAATAAAATACATGTTGGAAAATGATATTATTAGACATTCTACTTCAAATTGGAGTTCGCCCTGTGTTATTGTACCTAAACCTGATGGAACTGTTAGATTTTGCACAGATTACAGGAAAGTGAATGCTGTAACAAAGTCAGATGCTTACCCTATTCCTAGGGTGGATGATTGCATAGACAGAGTGGGAAAGGCAAAATTTCTTACAAAGATTGACCTATTAAAAGGGTACTGGTGTGTTCCATTAACAGATAGAGGAAGGGAAATTTCAGCCTTTGTAACCCCTTCTGGATTGTATGAATACAATGTTTTGCCATTTGGAATGAAAAATGCTCCGGCAACATTTCAAAGAATGATTAATTCAGTGATTCATGGGTTAAAACATACAGATGCCTACATTGACGACTTAGTGACTGGGAATGATACTTGGGAAGATCACATCTCTGCGTTAGAAAGGTTGTTTGAAAGACTTTCCAAGGCTAACCTTACAGTTAACTTGGCTAAAAGTGAATTTGGCCATGCCACTGTGACGTATCTTGGTTATGTTGTAGGTCAAGGCAAGCAAGCTCCTGTTCAGGCAAAAGTTCAAGCAATATCTGAGTTCCCTATTCCCACAGGTACGAGGACTGTTAGAAGATTTTTGGGAATGGTTGGATATTATCGAAAATTTTGTAAAAGTTTTGCTGATATTGCTCTTCCCCTAACTAATCTTCTGAAGAAGGGAGTAAAGTTTGTTTGGACAGATTCTTGTCAAGAAGCATTTGAGAAGCTGAAAGCCATTTTATGCTACCATCCTGTGCTCAGAACACCTGACTTTGAAAAGCCATTTTCATTAGCAGTAGATGTCAGTGATGAAGCTGCAGGAGCTGTGTTGTTGCAGAAGGGTGACCTTGATGATATTGACCATCCTGTAGCTTACTTTTCAAAGAAATTTAATGAGCATCAAAAGAATTATTCCACCATAGAGAAAGAATTACTGTCGCTTGTTTTAGCCTTGCAACATTTCAGTGTATATGTTTGCACCGCTCAGAAACCATTGACTGTATATACAGATCATAACCCATTGGTGTTTCTGAGCCGAGTCAAAAACAAGAACAGAAGGCTGTTAAACTGGAGTTTAATTTTGCAAGAGTTTGATCTCATGATAACTCACATTAAAGGCAAAGATAATGTGATTGCTGATTGTCTTTCCCGATGTTAAATGGGAAACATGTATCTATACTAATCTGATAGTCTGTAGTTGTGTAACATGATAATTATTAACATTACTAACTGTATGCGCGGTTAAAATTTTCTTGGGAAAATTTTTTTTTTGGTGGGAGGTGTTATGGACTCAGTGAAAGTCCCTTTAAGATAGAGAGTGTGTGTGTATGTGTGTGTGGGGCGTGCTTACGTCAATAGAAGATAAAGGACGTAATGACGTTGAAGAAGTCAGAAGAAGAAGAAGGAGAGAGAGAGAAGGGAGAGAGACACCAGCCTGCTTGTTTTCTCTATCGATGGATGAGAAACAATAACTGTGTTTGCCACTGAAATCCATGTATGGAAGTTGGAAGTAATCCGGTGGAGTTCACTTTGTTGCTGACCTGTAGAAGGAAACAGGTATTTGTATGTGGACGACCACGGTTCGGATGCTTTTCGGGGTGAGGAAGTCACTACCGAGTAAACACTGAAGTGTCGTTTGGGTTCCATCGTGGAACATTTGGATTTCGTATGTACTCTCTCTCTATGTTTTTCTACATCTACATCTTATCTTCAGACAACGGTAGTTGTTGAAGAAGCCCTTGCCCATGTTTCACCTTATGGCTTGCGGAACTGAACTTTAAGAACCATTCAGGAACTGGGAGTTTTGGACTTTGTCACACACACACACACGAAGAGTTTAGTTTTGGGGTTAACGTTCGAGGTTTAACATTCTTGAATTCTAACATACTAACATTTTTACTTTTATTTTACGTATTATCAATAGTAGTGATTAATAAAATAGTTTTTAACACTGAAACATGCTCAGTGTGTTTCTTTTGTTGCTGGTTCATGACACAGGATATACAAGTATTTGGTTAGACAGGGTCGGATTAGGGATAGTGAACACGGCTTTGTGCGTGGCAGGTCATGTCTAACCAGTCTTATAGAGTTTTTTGAGGAGGTTACCAGGAAGGTTGATCAGGGAAAGGTAGTGGATGTTGTTTACATGGACTTTAGCAAGGTCTTTGACGAGGTCCCGCATGGGAAGCTGGTCCAGAAGGTTAAGTCGCTTGGAATTCAGGATGAAGTAGTCAATTGGATTCAATGTTGGCTTAGTGAGAGAAGCCAGAGAGTGGTAGTAGATGGTTGGCCCTCTGATTGGAGGCCTGTGACTAGTGGTGCGCTGCAGCGATCAGTGCTGGGCCTGTTGTTGTTTATCATCTACATTAATGATGTAGATAATAATGTGGTAAACTGAATCAGCAAATTTGCAGATGACACCAAGATTGGGGACAGCGAGGAAGGCTATCAAAGCTTGCAAAGTGATCTGCGCCAGCTGGGAAAATGGGCTAAAAAATAGCAGATGGAATTTAATGCAGACAAATGTGAGGTGATGCACTTTGGGAGGACAAACCAGGGTAGGACTTACACAGTGTGTGGTAGGGCACTGAGGTGTGCGGTAGAACAAAGGGACCTGGGAATACAGATCCATAATTTCTTGAAAGTGGCATCACAGGTAGATAGGGTCGTAAAGAGACCTTTTAGCACATTGGCCTTCATAAATCAGGGCACTGAGTACAGGAGTTAGAATGTTATGTTGAAGTTGTATAAGATGTTGGTGAGGCCAGACTTAGAGTATTGTGTTGAGTTCTGGTCACCTACCTACAGGAAAGATATCAGTAAGCTTGAATGAGTGCAGAGAAAATTTACAGGGATGTTGCTGGGACTTGAGTTATAGGGAAGGGTTGAATAAGTTTGGGCTTTATTCCCCGGAGCACAGGAGAATGAGGGGAGATCTTATAGAGGTATACAAAATTATGAAGGGTATAGTTCGGGTGAATGCATGCAGGCTTTTTCCCCTCAGGTTATAGGTTCAGGGTGAAAGGTGAAATATTTAAGGGGAATCACAGGGGGAACTACTTCACTCAGAGGGTGGTGCATGTGTGGAATGAGCTGCCAGCGGAAGTGGTGGATGCGGGTTCAATTGTAACATTAAAGAGAAGTTTGGATTGGTGCATGGATGAGGGAGGTGCGGAGAGCTTTACTCCGGGTGCAGGTAGATGGGACTAGGCAGAAAACCAGGCTGGCATGGAGTAGATGGTCTGCAGGGCCTATTTCTGTGCTGTAGTGCTCTCTGACTATGAGGAGGAATTTCTTTAGTGAGAGGGTAGTGAATCTGTGGAATTCATTGCCACAGACGGCTGTGGAGGCCAAGTCATTGGGTATATTTAAAGTGGAGGTTGATAGGTTCTTGATTAGTAAGGGTGCCAAAGGTTATGGGGAGAAGGCAGAAGAATGGGGTTGAGAGAGAAAAATAAATGAGCCATGATCGTATGGTAGAGCAGGCTTGATGGGCCGAATGGCCTAATTCTGTTCCTATGTCTTGTGGTCTTATGGTCTTTATTAACAGATGAGCATCAAACTAAAGTGGCACTGAATGGTGAATAAAGGTGCTTGTCAGCTGTAATACATCAGCTGAATTTTTAACCAGTTTGAAGGCACACTTTGATTTTTTTCACCTCTTACAAAAACGTAAAGTAAATATAACCAGTTTTATTCTACAACGGCTATCATTCTGCAAATAATTTAAAAAATGGTCAGGATTGAGCAAAGATCAGAATTTCATTGCCTTTCATTTTGAAATTTCAATTGTAAGGCAGCTTAAAATAAATGGATATTTCTGACAGTGAAAACTGATAATGTAGTTCCATTTCAAATTGCGTTTCAAAAATGTTAGTTATCTAACTCATTTGCCTTTCCTGTAGCTCCCCATGAGATGTGTAGAGATGACTACATCATGACAATGACCTGGAAAAGGACTGCAGCTGGGGAACTTGTTTACAACAAATGCCCTCCCAATGCAACAGGTAATATGCATATTAATTTTCTACAAGGAAATTGTTCAGAAAATTCTTAAACCAATTGGATCATTTTAGCTCAGAAGATACGAACATTTTGGTAAAGTGAGGGAGAGGCTAGCAGATTCAAGTTAACTATCATTAAAAGTGCTGTAAAATAAAAATTAAAATTTGATAGTTGATGAATTGAAGTGAAAGTTATCATCAGAAGTTTTGTTTTTACTGTACCTTAAGTTTGAACATACTCCTGAATTATTTCCTCTTCTGCCTTAGAAACCTGCTTTGTGATACACTGCATCAGACAGGGATTGGGCCTTTGACTCTCAGAAAGCAGTTTATTGCAAAGAAAACAGGGTAAATTTACTCTGGAAACTGTTTAAAATGCAGAGGAAAATGTGCAGCAACTTTTCACCCTTTTAGTTTCCCTTGAAAGTGGAGGATAGTTTAATTCCAATTGTAAGCATAGCTGCCACCTGCAACAGTGTTGTCACCAAGCTTGACTGGCTGAGAAACTACACAATTCTCTCCATAATGCCTGGCCACAGTGTTCTTTTTAAATCAAGAAATAAAACCAGAAAATGCTGGAAACACTCAGCGGGTCAGACACCAACAATGGAAAGAGAAAGAGTTAATATTCTAAGTCAATCTTGATGGAAGGTCTTTGACCCTGGAAAGCTTATCTTTCCACAGATGTTGCCTGACCTGCTGAGTGTTTCCAGTATTTTCTGTTTTTATTTCAGATTTCCAGAATCTGCAATTTTTTGATTTTATCTCTAAATCCAGCCTTTGTGATAACTCTTTTGCTGGAATACTTATTTTTGTTGCCAATTGGTTAAAGCCTTGCAGGACAATTGGTGTTCTTTGCAGCAACAACAATGCAGTTATGCAACTTGCATTTGTAAAGCACCATTGAATTATAAAAACTTTAAACTGCTTCACAGGGACAAAAGTACAGACAGCTAAAGCTTGGTCAAATGGGTTGGCTTTAAGGTGGGTCTTAAAAGGCTGAGACAGAAGAGGAACAAGCTCCTAATGTTTCCAGTAAAGAAGAGGAGAAAGATGAGGATAAGGCCTCTCGTAGAAAACAGCCACTCACATTGTCCCCACTAATGTAAGAGATATTCCAATAGCTTTAATATTCAGTTTATCTCTCACAGGCTCCATTTACAGTATAGTGGACACAGTCAATGAGTTACAGCAAGTTATCTTGAGGCTAGGACTAACAATGAGTTTAAATCCCAAAATGACTGCTGTGGAATTTAAATTCAGATGGTTTTTTTGAAGCACATCATTAGCAATTATAATCACAAACTATTGGATTGCCATAAAACCCATCAGGTTTGCTATGTTCACTGAGGAGGAAATCCAGGTCCTTAGCTGGCCAGCATGTGACTCCAAACTTACCAATGTGGTTGACTGTCAAATGCAGGTGAGCTATCAGCTGTCCAATGACCACTAAGATGAAACAGGGAAAGCATAAATTCTCATTATCTCCCACATTTTTCTGCTGATCCTCTGTCATGTTCCTTTTCACTGATCACCCCAAAGGTTCAGCATTTGTGTTCAGCAGTTGGAGAGGATAGCACCCTCTAATGCAGAATCTCCACTGCAATCCCCACCATCACTTATGATCTTACTCACTTGTGAATTGTGATTCAGCGGGTAGGATACCAACAAACTAATTTATAGAGCCAACAGTCATTGTCTCTACTTTGCGTATCTTATAAGCACATATCCTGTGGTATTGTACCCTCAGAAAGAATTGGCTCCTCTGAGGAAATGTTAACATCAATACCCAAAGGTTGTTGTACTTTGACTGAAGTCCCTGGAGGAAAAGCAAAAGAAGTTTTAGTCATGTGACATAGATGCTGTCATCATGCAGCAACAAGTTCTGAATTCTGCCTTTTCGGGACAGGGACACTGATATGGTGCTTTTTCTATGACCTTGTTCTTTACTGATAGTGTTTACTAGTAGTTTATGGTGGTGGACTATCTTTAGATAATTCTTTCCATGAGGCATGTGTACAGCTAGTGGAATAGGGCCATTTAGTGCACCTGACAATTAGGCAATTGTATATGAATGTTACTGGCAAACGCTTGAGAATATTTGTGGAGAATGTTGTGAGCTGAAGGAGGTACGATTGCATTGCATCAGGATAGTGGTGAGTGGCAATGCCAGATGGAGCAAGGAAGCGATGAGGAATCAAATATAAAGCAAAAGCTTCTCTCACTGTACCTGCATGATTCCCTCTCGTTTCCCCCAAGGACCCTGGGCACTTTCCATTTCTCATCTACCACTCAGCAACATGGCACTAGTTTTCACATGGATACCATGACATTCAGCTTCACTTTACCACCACTTCTCCTGTACTATCTTTATACTATCATTAATGTGTCCACCAGTCAACAGCACATGAGCAAAAATTTTGTCCAATTATATACTTGAACGGCTAAATGTCATCTTTAGTTCCTGTCATAAACTTCTTTCCCTAGACAATCATTGATGCCTTCCCTCTTCCTGACAACTAAACTGGGATTTTTGCTGTTTGTCATATACATGAATGATTTGGATGTGGATGGAGAAGAAATGATCAGTGACATGGCAGTGACATGAAGATTGGTGGAGTTGTCAACAGTGTGGAGGGTAGTCTTAGGCTACAGGGTGATATTGATGTGTTGGTGAACTGGGCTGAGAAATGGTAGATGGAAGTTTAATCCAGCTAAATGAGAGATGGTGCATTTTGGGAGTACACATGAGGCTAGGACATATACCATGAATGGCAGGGTATTAGGGATATTCAGAACAGAGTGTATACAAGTCCAAAGATCCTTGAAAATGACAGTGCAGGTAGATTACACAGTAAGAAAGCATATAAGATGCTGGCCTTCATTAATTGGGGCATTGGTAGTTTATGCTCAAACTTTATAAAACATTGGTCAGAACACAGCTGGAATGTGGCATGTTATTCTGGTCACCACACTGGAGGAAAGATGTTATAGTGCTGGAGAGGGTGCATCTTATACTTCTTAGGATGAGGAGGATGTCTTGTGTGAAATGGTTGGGCAGAATAATCCCCAGAGTTTAGAAAAATGAGAGATGACCTCATTGAAATATAAGATTTTGAAGGTAGATTTTGTGGAAAGGAAAACCTTACGAATGAGACTAGACCAGGAAATGTGATCTCAGGAAGAGTGCACAACCAATTATAAGTAAGGTGAGGAAGTATTTGGAATATGTATTTGGAAGTATATGGAATAACTGAGGGTTTGGAATTCTCTGTTCTAGAGAGTTGTGAAAGCTGGCAAATATATATATTTAAAGTTTACACTATTAGCACAACCAAGCATTATGTGGATGTGGCAGGAAAATTAAGTTGAGGCCAAAGATCTTGTTGAATGTCAGAGTGGGCTCAAGGGACCATATGACCTGCTGTTATTTCTTATGTTACAGCACTGAATTCCCATCTCTTCCCTCACCATTGAATAGTTCCAAGATTCTGGATCAAAGTTGGCACATCTACTTCTGAATGAAATGGTGCAAAATCCAGAGTAAAATAGCAGTCTACTTTGCAACTTTCTTGAAAATATACAAAAAGAGGATTGTCCCCAGAAAACTCAAAAAATGTCTTGACTGTTTATGTTAAACACTTTAAGCTAACTCAAATGAAAATGTGAGGCAAATATGAGTTATTCCACTGGCCATAAGCACCACACAACATTAATTTGACCTTTAGAACTTGATGTCATACACAATCAAATGGCCTTTACTGTTGAGTGCTGCAAGGCTGATATTTCAGTGCTGAATAACTGTTTCATTTGCATCTTGGCGAACAAGTTATAATCAACCGTTGTAGCGGTTGCTACCGCGGAATAAAACAAGACTCTACTCGGAGGATTGCCAAACAGAACTGGTTTATTTTCCCGCCTTGTGCGGGCCCTTTAAGGGAGAAAAACTCCCGCCCAAAAAAACCGGCAATGACGTAAGTCCTACGTCATCAGGACTTTCCCGCGTGCGGGTTCTCCCCGTCGCTCGGAAAGACGAGGCCCGCCGCCATCTTGGGCCTCGTCGCTCCGACGCCGCGCGACCCGACTGCCGAGCTGGTTCGCCCGACTAGACGGTGAGTCGCCACACAACCCCCCCCAGAACCGGCGAGACAGTCCCCAAGGTCCGTGGGCTGCGCCAGCCGCCGCTTAGGGGGGCGGCCTCTGCGTCGTGGCGTGGCAACCTCGACAGGCTGTTGCAGATCCAAATGGGCCGGTTTGAGGTGGTCCGCCGTGAAAACCTGTTCCCTGCCTCCAATGTCCAAAATAAAAGTGGATCCGTTATTCCGTATGACTCGGAACGGTCCCTCATATGGTCGTTGCAATGGCGCCCGAGGTGTGCCCCTGCGAACGAAAACAAACTTACAGTCCCGTAGTTCCTTGGGCTGGCAGGATGGGGCTTGACCGTGCCATGAGGTGGGAATCGGGGCCAAGGCGCCGAGCTTCTCGCACAGTCTTTGTAGGACTGCTGGGGGTTGTTCCCCTTGGTCCCGAAGGGCAGGTATGAAATCCCCGGGGACAACTAGTGGCGCCCCGTATACAAGCTCAGCTGACGAAGTGCGGAGGTCTTCTTTGGGGGCAGTGCGTATGCCGAGCAGGACCCAAGGCAGCTCGTCAACCCAGTTAGGACCCTTCAGGCGGGCCATCAAGGCCGATTTTAGATGGCGGTGAAAACGTTCCACCAACCCGTTTGATTGAGGATGGTAGGCCGTGGTGGTGTGCAGCTGCGTCCCTAGCAGGTTCGCTAATGCAGCCCAGAGACTGGAAGTGAATTGGGTGCCTCTGTCTGAAGTGATGTGGGCCGGAACGCCAAAACGTGAGACCCAAGTTGTGAGCAGCGCTCAGGCGCAGGAATCAGTTGTGATGTCAGTCAGGGGGGTTGCCTCAGGCCACCTCGTGAACCGGTCCACGATGGTAAGGAGGTACCGGGCTCCTCTTGAAACCGGCAGAGGGCCCACGAGGTCGACGTGTATGTGGTCGAACCTCCTACGGGTAGGCTCGAACTGCTGTGGTGGGACCTTGGTGTGTCGCTGGATTTTTGACGTCTGGCAGTGCAGACAAGTCCTGGCCCACTCACTGACCTGTTTGTGCAGGCCATGCCAGACAAACTTGCTGGCGACCAGTCGGACAGTAGATCGGATGGACGGGTGCGCCAACCCATGTACCGAGTCAAAAACGCGTCTCCGCCAGGCTGCAGGGACAATAGGGCGGGGCTGACCAGTCGCAACGTCGCAAAGTAGGGTCCGCTGACCTGGACCAACCCAGAAATCTCGGAGCTGCAGACCCGAGACTGCGGTTCTGTAGCTGGGCAGTTCGTCGTCGGCTTGCTGTGCGTCAGCCAGGGCCGTGTAGTCGACACCCAAGGATAGGTTGTGGATGGTTGGTCTGGAAAGTGCATCAGCAACGACATTATCCTTTCCGGAGACATGTTGGATGTCAGTTGTGAACTCGGAAATGTAGGATAAATGTCTCTGCTGACGAGCTGACCAGGGATCGGAGACTTTGGAGAAGGCAAAGGACAGAGGCTTATGATCGGTGAAAGCGGTGAAAGGCCTGCCTTCATTAAAGTATCGGAAAAGCCGGACCGCCAGATACAGCGCTAGAAGTTCCCGATCAAAAGCGCTGTACTTCAGTTCGGGCGGTCTAAGGTGTTTGCTGAAAAATGCCAAGGGTTGCCAGCGGCCTTCGAGTAGCTGTTCCAGTACCCTACCCACCGCGGTGTTGGACGCGTCTACCGTGAGGGCAGTCGTTGGGCTCGCGGCCTGGTGATTTGACTGACGGACGAACCGCTCTCGCGCTTGGCCCTCCACAGGACATCTGCCCGGGCGGCCACCTCACGGGGGTTGCTGAAGTCGGCATCAGCTAACAACAAGTGGATGTCATCGGGGAGCTGTTCGAGGAAGGCCTGTTCGAACATCAGGCATGGCTTGTGTCCCTCGGCCAATGCCAGCATCTCATTCATCAGGGCGGATGGGGATCTGTCCCCCAGGCCATCCAGATGAAGTAGGCGGGTGGCGCGCTCACGATGGGAGAGGCCGAAGGTCCGGATCAAAAGATCTTTGAAAGCCGGGTACTTATCTGCCTCCGGAGGCGACTGGATGAAGTCCCCAACCTGGGCGGCTGTCTCCTGGTCCAGAGAGCTAACCACATGGTAGTACTTCGTGGAGTCGGAGGTGATCTGCCAAAGGTGGAATTGCGCTTCGGCCTGGTCAAACCAGACGCTGGGCCGAAGTGTCCAAAAGGTGGGCAGTTTGAGGGCCACTGCGTTGGCTGCTGCGCTGTCGTCCATTTCGCGGGTCCAAAAGCCGTTTGGACCGTCGGGGTCACCAATGTAGCGGTTGCTACCGCGGAATAAAACAAGACTCTACTCGGAGGATTGCCAAACAGAACTGGTTTATTTTCCCGCCTTGTGCGGGCCCTTTAAGGGAGAAAAACTCCCGCCCAAAAAAACCGGCAATGACGTAAGTCCTACGTCATCAGGACTTTCCCGCGCGCGGGTTCTTCCCGTCGCTCGGAAAGACGAGGCCCGCCGCCATCTTGGGCCTCGTCGCTCCGACGCCGCGCGACCCGACTGCCGAGCCGGTTCGCCCGACTAGACGGTGAGTCGCCACACCGTGCTAATAAAGAAATTGTTTGTTTATTTTATGATTTTAAAATAGTTGTTTCCCTAAACTATACTTGACAATATATTCTGTCATCTTATTCATAACAATCACACGGGCCATTGGATGATAATTATGTTTATCACAATGTCTCTTTTTATGCTTTTACACCATGTATATTAAAGTTTCCTTCCAAATGAGAGGGAGACAGAACTGTTTACATAACTCAAAATATAAAGAGCAACAAACAGTTTGCCAGAGGAACTCACTGGGTTGAGCAGCATCTGTGGGAAGAAAGGAATTGTCAACGTTTCGAGCCAAATCCCTGCATCAGGACTGAGAGTGGAGAGGGGAGATGGCCAGTAAAGTGAGGAGAAGGGGAGTGGTGAGAAAGGGGTCTGGAATGATTGGTGGGCTAAGGAGGGGTGTAAGATAACAGGCAGGTAGTGCCAGATAGGGGACGGAAGTAGGGGTGCAGTTGGGAGACACTGGCAGGTGAATGATAGATGGAGGCAGACAAAAGAAAAGGGAGAAAAATGGAGCAAGGTTGGAGGAGGGGAGTGTGAAGACTGGAGACAGCTGCAGAAGGGAAATAAGCAGGAACACAAAGGGCCACCAGTCCTGGACTCTGATAAGTAAAAAGCAGTTGAGAATGGGACCATTAGGGGAGAGGTGGTGGAGTGTACTGTGTGTGTGTAGTGGGTGAATGGAAGCAGGAGTGGAAGGGAGATGAAGATGGGTGCTGGGGGGGCTGAGGGTATGAGGGAAAGTGGACAAAAATGGGAGGACCGGAGGAGGATTGGAAGGAGAGGTGGGGGGGGAGGGGGAAAAAAGCATTGGAGGGGTGTTTTACCTGAAATTGGAAAGCTCAATATTCATGCCATTGGGTTGTGGACTACCCAGGCAAAATATGAATATAAAGATTATCAAAATATAAAGATTTTTATCTGGGGCAGTTGCTTCTATCAGGAAAGAGTGTATAGCTTCAAGCAATCATTCCAAAGACTTGGGCATATAATCTAAAATTTAAGAATCTTGAAAGTGTCCTTTTCCATATTTGCTCACTCTTCCAAGCTTCTTCATTTGCTGGGGTTTATACCTACATTGATTATAGTCAGATATCTAGATAATGTACAGTCAATATTTAAACACAGAAACATCTCTTACTATTATGATGAATACACATTCTCCAGTTTGGACCTAAATATAAAGTATAGTCAAAATATTTTAAATGCATTTCCTGAGAAAATAGGAACAAAATGATTAAAAACAATGCAAGAGCAAAAATGGAATATAAGCACAAATTTCAAAAAAGGCATTGACCCTTTGAGTTTCATCCTACAAAGATTTTCTCTAGAGCAGTTTATGTGAGTAAAAAGCAAACACCTTGTATATAGCAGAGATGTAAGGATGGTTAAATGGCTTTCTGAATTTAAATATGTTGTAATATGTAAATAAAATTGCATACATTCTTGTTTGATGCCACTTTATGCTAACCTAAAAGGCTAGCTGACGAGTGGTGCATATCAATCAATATAGGTCTCCAGTTATTCTAGCTTTGCACTACCAGTCACGACAACCCATGAGTTGGCTCTTTATGATTTTCATTATTGCATTGAACTAAATTGCAAACTTTAAATAATATGGTTTCTGAAAGGAGTTTCAGGACACAAGAATGTACAGGGAGGAATGCTGTTATCATATTATGTTTACTTCTTTTATTTCCATGATGCTTAGGCTCAGCCAGCCGCAGATGTTTATTAAATTCTCGTGGAATTGCATTTTGGGGCCCACCAAGTTTTGCTAGATGTGTGTCGCATGATTACAGGCATCTACATGTATCGGTAGGTACAAACGTTTCTTTTACGTACTCTTATCAATGAGAAATCCAAAGGTGTGAATAATACAAGTCATTAGGTTGTGTATTGGGTTCAGAACATATAATAAGAATCCTGATCCATATCTAGTTCAGTCTGCTTGGCTGAAAGCTTCCTTACTAAAAGGGTTCAATAAGATCCTTTTCAATTAGTCTTGATCTGATTGCTAATGCAGTTCCAAAGGCACAAAATGACAACAAGAAATGCATTGCAAGGAAAGAAAATTGCTGAATGAAAAACAAAAAAAAAGCATGCAAATTCTGAAAATCTGAAATAAAGACAGAATTCGCTGGGTCAGAGTTAGCATTTCAGGTCAATAGCCCTTCATCAGAACTAGAAAAGTGAAAAAGCAAGTTTATTTCAAGTTGCAGAGATCAGGAGGAATGGAGAGAACAAAGAGAATGTCTGTGAAAGAGTAGAGACCAAACTTGCCTCACTGAGAAAATTGCTTTCGGTGCTGTCTACAAGAGGCGAATGAATAACTGACCTTTCTGCAGGAATGTAAATAGAGGAAGATGAATGAAGGCAGTTAGAAAAAAAACATCCTGGAACTGCGAGATGCAGAGCACAGCAATCACTGGAAATGTGAAATAAAAGAAAATGCTGATAAGACTCAGCTAATCAAGGAGCATCTGTGGAGAGAGAAAAAACTGAGTTAATGTTACAGAAGGATGACTTTATGTTGAGCTGGCCTGTTCTGACACAAACTGGAAAGGCTCCATGAAATTGTGGAATTTTATATTGATTCCCGAGGACTGTATTAAACATATATGGAAGCTCATCCTTGAGCTCACATTGGGCTTTACTGGAATAGTTTAAGAAGTCATATGTAATATCCATCCATGGGCAATAATTGTTCGTTTAATACAGTCACCACTTTCGGGTTTTATTATGCAGTTAATGGTTCCAACAGTGCTTGGTGAAGAAGGTTACAGAAGAAGGCTGTTGAAAAGAAAGCACCATAAAGATTCCTGCTGGGTCATGAATAAAGAACCACTTTTATCAATTTAAGTTATAAATTGTTTTCTAGTATATTATAATAAGTGAGTTGATGAGAAATGGTGTCAGAAATGCTGGTAAATGAAATTATAAAATTTAGACACTATGCCTGAATTGGAATACTGAATACTGGGTGCTATTGACCTGAATTAAGACAGCACAGGAGGGATACGTGCTCAAGTTAGAGCACACGATGGAACAAATAAAACCACCCAAATCTCTGGGTTTCCAAACAATTAGCATGTCTAAAGGACAGAGAAAGGAGCGTCATTTATTAAGGTGGCTATGGCTGATAAACCACAGCAGAGAAATATAAAGACATTCTTGCATATCATTGGTCACAAGGGGGAGGAATTGTATGAGTAACCGAAGGGATGTTGTGGGAGTGAGGGCTTTAGGTTTATGGATAATTGGAAATGTCTCTGGGAAAGCTGTACAACCAGGATTGGTTGCATCTGAGCAAGAATGGCTCCAATGCCTTTCAGGAAGGTTGTTGGGGAGCATTTAAATTAGTTTGTCAGTGCATTGGGGCACAGAGTACAGTTAGGAGGTAGGTACAGTCAAATATAGAAGAAAAAGTCAGTCCAGTGGGCAGAGCAAGTATGGGCAGTAAAGGTGAAAGGGAGGAATGGAAGGCTCAACTGCATCTATTTTGATGCCTGACTGATAAGGCTGATGAACTTGCGGTGTTGATTAGCACATGGGAATAAAGTATTGTTGCAATTACAGAGACATGGTTGAAAGAAGGGCAGGACTGGCAAATCAACATTCCAGGCGTACGAACTTCAGGCATGAAAGGAAAGGAAGCAAAATAGCATTGCAATATCAGTAAATGAAACAGTCATTGCAGTCATGAGGCACTATGCCCAAGAAAGTTCTTCAAGTTATACCATGTGGGTAGAGCTTAGTTATAAAGAAGTAACAATCACTTGTCAGGGGTATACTACAGGCCTCCCAATAGTCAGTGAGAGATAAAGGGGGAGATATGTATACAAAGCCAAAGGGTTATAGTAGTATGGAATTTCAACTGCCCCAGTATTAAGTGGGATCACCGTATTGTGAAAAGCTTAGAGGAGGTGGAACTGCATCCAGGAGAGCCAGTATGTACATAGTCCTAACAGAGAAGGATCAGTGTTGGATGTAATTTTAGTGAATGAAAGTAGGTGAGTGGTTGAAGTGTCAGTGAGAAAGCATTTTGGGGATGGAGACCATAATTCTGCATGTTTTGAGATAGTTTTGGAAAAGGGTAAAGTTGGTCCAGAAATTAAGATTCTGAATTGAGGGAAGGTTGATTTCAATATCATAAGACGGGACCTGACAAAAATGGACAGGGAGCAACTACTTGCAGGTAAATCAACATGTGGCAAGTGGGAGCCTTTCAATCATAAATAGTGAAAGCTTAGGGCCAATATGTTCCTATAAGGGTAAAAGTTAAGGAATCCAGGGAATCCTGGATGTCAAGAGATATTTAGGGTTTGATGAAAATAAAACATAGGCAGGTATGGAGTACTGAAAATAGTCAATGCCCATCAAGTGTATCGAAAGTGCAGGGGACAGTTAAAAAGGAAATTAAGAGAACAAAGAGTGGCCATGAAATATCTATGGCAGACAAGGTTAAGGAAAACCCCTAGGCATTTTATAAATCTAGCGAGAGAGTAATGAAGGCAAGAGTAGAACCATAGAACCATACAGCACAAAACAGGCCCTTCGGCCCACCGTGTCGTGCCGTCCATCAGACCACCCTCACACTACCTAACCCCTTCCTCCCGCATATCCCTCTATCTCACGTTCCTCCATATGCCTATCCAACAAGCTCTTGAACCTGTTCAATGTATCTGCCTCCACCACCACCCCAGGCAATGCATTCCATGCACCAACCACTCTTTGGGTGAAAAACCTCCCTCTGACATCTCCCCTGAACCTCCCACCCATCACCTTAAAGCCATGACCTCTCGTCTTAAGCATTGGTGCCCTGGGAAGGAGGCGCTGACTGTCTACTCTATCTATTCCTCTCAATATTTTATATACCTCTATCATGTCTCCTCTCATCCTCCTCCTTTCCAGTGAATAAAGCCCCAGCACCTTAAGCCTCTCCTCATATTCAATACCCTCCAATCCAGGCAGCATCCTGGTAAATCTCCTCTGCACCCTCTCCAATGCCTCCACATCCTTCCTATAATGAGGCGACCAGAACTGAACACAGTACTCTAAATGTGGCCTAACTAGAGTTTTGTAAAGCTGCATCATAACCTCACGGCTCTTAAACTCAATCCCACGACTTATGAAAGCCAACATCCCATTGGCCTTCTTAACTGCTCTTTCCACCTGTGAGGCAACTTTCAACGAACTGTGAATATGAACCCCCAGATCCCTCTGCTCCTCCACACTGCCAAGTACCTTGCCGTTTACCCTGTACTCTGCCCTGCAGTTTGTCCTTCCAAAGTGTACCACCTCACACTTCTCCAGATTGAACTCCATCTGGCACTTGTCAGCCCAGCTCTGCATCCTATCAATATCCCTCTGTAAGCTCCGACAGCCCTCCACACTATCCACAACACCGCCTATCTTAGTGTCGTCTGCAAACTTACTAACCCAGCCCTCCACCCCCTCATCTAAGTCATCTATAAATATCACAAAAAGTAGAGGTCCCAGAACCGATCCCTGCGGGACACCACTAGTCACTGCCTTCCAATCCGAGGGCACTCCCTCCACCACAACCCCCTGCTTTCTACATGCAAGCCAATTCCTAATCCACACAGCCAAGCTTCCTTGGATCCCTCGGCCTCTGACCTTCTGAAGAAGCCTACCATGAGGAACCTTATCAAACACCTTACTAAAATCCATGTAAACCACATCCACCACACTGCCCTCATCAATCTTCCTGGTCACCTCCTCAAAGAACTCTATCAGGCAAGATCTTCCCTTCACAAAGCCATGCTGGCTGTCCCTAATCAGTCCATGATTCTCTAGGTGTTCATAAATCCTATCCCTTAGAATCCTTTCTAACAGCTTACCCACCACAGACGTGAGACTCACCGGTCTATAATTCCCTGGCCTATCCCTATTACCTTTTTTGAACAAGGGGACCACATTTGCAATCCTCCAATCCTCCGGCACCACCCCCGTAGACAACGAGGACTCAAAGATCCTTACCAGCGGTTCAGAAATCTCCTCCCTAGCCTCTCGAAGCAGCCTGGGGAAAATCCTGTCAGGCCCCGGAGATTTATCTGTCTTAATATTATTTAACAACTTCAACACATCCTCTCTTGATATCAACAACCTCGAGAACATTACCCCTACCAGCACTCCCTTCCGCATCATCAAGACCCCTCTCCCTGGTGAATACCGAAGAGAAGTACTCATTGAGAACTTCTCCCACTTCTGCCACCTCCAGGCAAATTCTCCCACCTTTGTCCTTAATCGGACCTACCTTCACCCTAGCCATCCTCCTACCCTTCACGTACTTGAAAAAGGCCTTGGCATTTTCCTTAACCCTACTAGCCAAAGCCTTTTCATGTCCCCTTCTAGCTCTCCTCAGCCCTTTCTTAAGTTCCTTCCTCGCTACCCTATATTCCTCACGGGCCCTGTCTGAACCTTGCTGCTTATACCTCACGTATGTTACCTTCTTCTCCCTAACAAGTCGTTCCACCTCTCTCGTCACCCACGGTTCCTTCACCCTGCCATTCCTTCTCTGCCTCACCGGGACATATTTATCTCTAACATCCTGCATGATCCCTGAATATCGACCACATCCCCATGGTACATTTTCCTTCAAAAAGGAAATCCCAATTTACACTCCCAAGTTCTCTCCTTATAGCCTCGTAGTTAGCCCTTCCCCAATTGAAAAACCTCTTGTCCTCTCTGCACCTGTCCCTGTCCATGACAATTTTAAAGGTTATGGAGCAATGGTCACTGTCCCCCAAATGGTCACCCACCAATAGATCCTTCACCTGTCCCGGTTCATTTCCTAAAACTAGATCTAACATGGCAATCCCTCTAGTCGGCCTGTCAACATACTGCGTCAGGAATCCCTCCTGGACACATTTAACAAATTGTGTCCCATCTAAACCTTTGGCACTAAGCAGGTTCCAGTCTATATTTGGGAAGTTGAAGTCTCCCATTATAACAACCCTGTTATTTCTGCTTCTCTCCAAACACTGCCTGCCAATCTGCTCCTCTATATCTCTACTGCTACCGGGGGGCCTATAGAGTACTCCTAGTAGAGTAACTGCTCCTTTCTTGTTCCTTAACTCCAGCCATACGGACTCTAGAGATGATCCTTCTACAACATCCATCTTTTCCACAGCCGTAACAGTGTCCCTGACCAGTATCGCCAGCCCTCCACCTCTTCTCCCCACTTCCCTATCCCTCTTAAAACACCGAAAACCAGGAATATTCAATATCCACTCCTCTCCTGACGTCAGCCACGTCTCAGTAATAGCCACGATATCATAGTCCCCCATACTTATCCAAGCCCTCAGTTCATCCCCCTTATTCCTGACACTTCTTGCATTTAAGTAAACACACTTCAGTCCATCTACCTTACTACTTTTACAGCCTGTATTCTGCTTCTCCTTCCCCAAAGCCTCTCTACCTGTTTGATCTAACTTTTCCCCATTCCCTTCTTCCTGTGACCTACTCCTCCGGTTCCCTTCCCCCTCACAAACTAGTTTAAACCCTCCTGTACCACCCTAGCAAATCTTGCCGCAAGGATATTGGCCCCCTTCTGGTTCGGGTGTAACCCGTCCTCTCTGTTCAGGTCCCACCTTCCCGAGAAGAGATCCCAATGATCCAGAGATCTAAAACCCTCCCTCCTGCACCAACTTCTCAGCCACACATTTATCTGCCACCTCCTCCTATTCCTACCTTCACTATCACGTGGGATTGGCAGCAATCCCGAGATTGCTACCCTTGAGGTCCTATTCCTCAATTTTCTGCCTAGCTCCCTGAACTCACTCTTCAGGACCTCATCCCCCTTCCTACCTATGTCATTGGTGCCAATATGGACCACAACTTCTGGCTGCTCTCCCTCCCACTCAAGAATTCTGTGGACCCGATCAGTGACATCCCGGACCCTGGCACCTGGGAGGCAACATACCATCCGGGATTCATGCTCACTGCCACAGAACCTCCTGTCTGTTTCCCTGACTATCGAGTCCCCTATCACTACCGCATGTCTCTTTCCCACCCTTCCCTTCTGAGCAGCAGTACCAGTCCCAGTGCCAGAGACCTGGTAACTGCAGCTAGGCCCCTGCAGGTCATCCCCCTCAACAGCTACCAAGGCAGAAAACTTGTTACTGATGGGAACAGCCTCCGGGGCTCTCTGTCCTGACCGTCACCATTCTATCTGCCTCCTGAACCTCAGATGTACCTACCCTAAGGGGGGTGACTGTCACCTGATGCACCGTGTCTACATAGCTCTCTCCCTCCCTTATGCTGCGCAGTGTTTGTAGCTGCGACTCCAGCTCTTCAACTCTGAGCCGAAGTTCATCCAGCCTCAAGCACTTACTGCAGATGTGGCCATCTTGGACCGCAGCAAGGTCCACGAGTTCCCACATCAAACAGCTGCAGCACACCACCATGTCCTCCATCTGACTACCTTTTTTTTTCCCTAGTTAGTCCCACCTACAAATCTATAATGACCAAAAGCTAAACCTTGCCTTTACCTACTTACCAGCTACTTACCCTCCTTGCCCCTTCACGCCGAAGCCCTTTGAGCCAAAGCCCAGAACATTCTGCTGCTACTCACTCCGCTGCCCACTCCGACGCTGCCCGTGTGATAATCACTGTGATTATCACTGTGATAATCTCTGCATGAAACCGGAGGATGTAGGTAAGATTTTACTGAGGAGAAAGGCATTAGAATTGTAGATTTCAGGGAGGGGGTTGGGACATCCTAGAGCATTTTAAAATTAAAACAGGAGGATGTATTTGATGTCTCAGTGGGCATAAATGTGCATAAATCCCCAGGTCCAGATGAAAAGTATCCAAGGCTGCTATAGGAGCCAAAGGAGGAGTTTGCTAGGGCTCTGACGGGCATTTTTAAATCTTTGCTGGACACAGGTGAGATACCAGATGACTAGAGGATAGCAAGTGTGGTACCTTTTCTCAAGAAGGGAGATGGGGGTATGTCAGGCAATAATGACTCTAAAATCAGTGGGGAGGAAGTTACAGGAAAAAGTTCCGAGGAACAGGGTAAATGTACACTTGGAAAGCGGGGATTGATCAGGGATAGCGTAGCTTTGTGATGGGAAATCCTGCCTGACTAATTTGCGTTTTTTTGAAGAAGTAACAAAATATATTGATGAGGGCAGTGCAATTAATTTAGTCTACATGGTCTTCAGTAAAGGTTTTGACAAGATCCCACATGGAAGGCTGATCCAAAAGGTTAGAGCCTTTGTGATCCATGGCAAATAGGCAAATTGCATCTAAGCTGGCTTGGAAAAAAGACACAGGGAGTGATAATGGAGAGTTGCTTTTGTGATTGCAAGCCTGTGGCCACAATGGTGTGCCACAAGTATTGGAGTTGGGACCCTTGCTTTTTGTCATAGACATTAATGATTTAGATGTGAAAATGGGAGGTATAATTTGTCAGTTTGCATATGACTTGAAAATTAGTGGTGTTATTGATATTGAGGAGGATAGTCCTGGGTTACAGAATGATATTAGTCAGCTGGTAAATTGCGTAGAGGATTTTGTTGAATTTTGGAAAAGACCTAATAAGAGTAGAACATACATCCTGACATGGAAATATATCACCGTTCATTTAGCGTCGCTGGGTCAAAATCGTGGAACTCTCTCCCTAACCTACGTCTCAAGGTCTACAGCGGTTCAAGAAGGTAGCTCACCACCACCTTCTCAAGGGCAACTAGGGATGGGCAATTAAATGCTGGATCAGCTTGTGAAGCCCACATCCCTTGAATGAACATAATTAAAAAAAAGAATACACCACGAATAGTAGGATCCTAGGAAGTATTGAGGAACTTTGGTGTAAAGATTGCAGCACAACTAGATAAAGTGGTGAAGGAGACAAAAGGGATGCTTGTCTTCATTAGTCAGGGCATAGAATATAAGAGCATGGAGGTCATGGTTTAACATTATAAAACTTAGATTAGGCCACAGCTGGAGTATTGCATGCAGTTGCATTCGCTATACTATAGGAAGGTCATGATTGCACTGGAGAGGGTGCAGAAGAGATTTACCAAGATGTTGCCTGGGATGGAATGTTTCAGTTATGCGGAGAGGTTGGGTTGAATGGGTTTGTTTTCTTTGGTGTGGATAAGGCTGGGGGCGAGACACCTGATCGAGGTATACAGAATTATGAGGAGCATAGATAGAGTGGACAGAGATAAACTTTTCCCCATAACAGAGATACCTAAAATGAAAGGGGGTAGGTTTAAGGTGAGGAGTAAAAGGATTAGAGGGGAAATGAAGAAAATAAATCACCCTGCAGGTGGTTGAAATCTGGAACACATTGCCTGAGAAGGTGACAGAGGTAGGTACAGGCCATCTCCAGGTTACAGACAGCCAACTTATGGACACTTCTACATAGAAACAAGCTCCCATAATACTATTAAATTCAGAAGTCCGATGTACATACATATGTTTATTTCTATGAACTATTTTCCCCTTTCTGTCCACTTTTAGTAATTATTCTTTCTTATCAGTCTTCTGTGCTTTTGATACCATTCATTACCATTCATTACTGTGGAGGTATGGTTGCCATAATCGAGTGATTTTTGTGTGTTTTCTGATTTATGGACAAAATCGACGTATAGATGTCTGAAAAAATGGAACCTGTTTGTTACTTAGGGACAACTTGTACTCTCACAACATTTAAGAAATAGCTGGGTGAACACTTGAATCACCAAAGCATAGAAGACACAAACAAAGTGCTAGTAAATAGGATTCATATTGATGGTTCGCATAGACCTGGGAGGCCTAAGGGCCTGTTTCTGTGCTGGATAACTCTATGATTCCCTTAAATGGGACCCAGAAGAATGCATGAGATACATTACCACACTGCAACCCATCTAGAGATAAAACAATTACCCACTCGGGATAAGCTACCAGGAACAAGGAGACTCTTTGATATTTTCTTAGTGGAACCAGATTGTTAGATAATAGTAATTTTGTTGATTTGGACTTGCTTATCAGACAGCAGCTTGTGTGGAATCCAGGAGATCAGCCAGATGGAGTTAATCCTGGACAAGAGGATACATATATCGAAATCTCTGGAGGTATCCAAAGCAAAACTCGAAATATGAGATGATCAACTGAAGGAGATTTATGCAGTGAAGCATGAAACAAAAGGGAACAAGGGGAAGGTGATGCTGAAGTTGCTTAGAATCTGCAAGTATTGTGGGCACCAATACTTGTTGAAAATGAAATGCCCTACACATGGGAGAACATTACATATGAGAACACTGTCCAATGAAGAAGACATCAAATGTCCATGAAGTAGTGAGACAAGTTAATTCGGAAACAATGAGAAAGAGGTAGTAGCCTCAATATACGTGACAAATGAGGATATCAGGGACAAATCTTTAGAACAGATATAACCAAAAGAAAACCTCATTCTCATTAAGTCCCAAACAGACTGGATAAAACACAGTCTGATTTGATTTTTCTAGGTGGGAAAATATATTTAATGACAAGTGATTGCTTTTCAAATTCTGTGAGGTAGACTTATCAAAAAAAAATCTCATCCTTGATTATTCACATGCCCAAAGGACAGTATGCCACATATAGTAAATGGTATTCATATAGATGATTACTTGATGGTTTGCATCGACCTGGTGGGTCCTTGAGATGTTGATCAGAAGTAGTGGGCAACAGTTCATGACAGAGAATTTGTGAGGTTCTCAAAGGACTGGAGTTTGATCATGAGACGTCAGTAGCTCACTTATCACAGAGTAATGAAATGCTCTCTTCAGTGAGAATGCTGTGAAGATGGCCATGGAACTTCTTAAGAAGATTAAATCATCCCCTGTTTGAGTATCCTAACCTTTCACAATATCCCAACCCAAGAGATAATGAGCAGTCCTGTGCAGAGATTTCCGTTTAGATGAACTAGACTCTTCTTCTAATAACAGAAAGAACCAAAGCTGCAAAAAAGTGTATGAAGACAACAGAAAGGAGACAAAGAGAGCAGGATCATAACTACAATTGAGGTGTCAAAGACCGATCATTGCCAGGAGCTGGAGAAACATGAGGATGAAGCCCACCAGACAAATTGGACCCACACACATCATACCGCAGATCATTCAAGGTAATGATGAAGGGGAGTGCCCCATATCAGAGGAACAAGCGTCATAGAGGTAGCAGAGTAAGTAGTGCTGCTGCTTCACAGCTCCAGTGACCAGGCTCAATCCTGCCCTCAGGTGCTATCTGTGTGGAGTTTGCATATTTTGTTTTGACCTTGTGTGTTTTCCCCAGGTGCTCTAGTTTCCTCCCACATCCCAGAGATATCCTGAATATCCTGATTGATAGATTAATTGGTTATTGTAAAGCCCTCCACCGCATCCCCCCCCCCCCCCCCCCCCCCCCCCCCCCCCCCCCCCCCCCCCCCCCCCCCCCCCCCCCCCCCCCAGTATGGTTGGGTGGCAAGAGAACCAGGTCAGAGTTGATTGTCTTGTAAGAAAATGGGTTACAGGGATATAATTAGGGGATTGGAATTGATGGATTTGTTAGGAAGCTGCCATAGTCTTGATGGGCCAAATGACCTCCTTCTATGTCAAAAGGAAACATGGGAAATAATCTCAAAAAGACAATGGAGGATTGTTTGAAACAAATCACCTTTGGATGGACCACTAATCCTGCTCTACATCAGAACACTTTCGAAACCAGTTTGGACAATATCAGGAAGGGCAGTCCATTGACCCATGCCTCTCAAGGACTTGGTGCCAAAGTAAAGCACAAAGATACTGAAGTGTTGTTGGGATGTCTTGCTTTTTCGTTTTGTGTTTAACTGTTCACAAGTGTTCACAAGTTATTCACAGTGATAGTTGCTGTTGAAGCAAAAGACCCAAAGCTGAATAAACAGCATCACCCCTCATTATTCTATGCATAAGTCATCAGAATGCTTTTGTTAATTTTTCCCCAGAATTCTCTAAAATCCTTTGTTGATTGCATTCTAAACAGTAAGCCACTTCAGGTCTCTATTATTTTCTATTGTACTTTCTAATGTGTTGCAGCTGTCATTCAAGAGTATTACTTTTAATGGACAATGGAATGTCATTCCACATTGATTATTTCTCTGACCAATAATTCTTTATAGAGCATGCCCCACATGAACAGAATACAGTACATGGAACTGTGAAATGGATAACTTAATGGCTCATAATATTGGCACTTGTGAGTTATTAAACAGGGGGATGATTAAACAGGGGAATGCAGAAAGAAGTCCCTTAAAATGAAGTGATCTTCCATTCTGTCTCAGTCCTCTTTGAATCCTGTTGGACATCAGCTTTACTGCACGCTGCACTTTGGTGGCTGAGGGGTCTTCCAGAAGCAGATGAAAGCTTCATAAACTAATGTAAATCGATTGCAACAACGGTTGCCTTATACTAGTCTGAGACTGGCTCAGCTTTCACAAGTGAAGACAGATTAATAATTGTTGATAAAAACAAAGAAAATATTTAAAATACAAAGAAAAATCATGGAGGGCCAAGAACTGCATCATTGGTTTATCCAGGTGCATCCAGGAAAGTATCGATCATACCTGACATAAATATAAGGAGTGAGGAAAGAGGCTGAAAAGCAGGAGCTCAAAGATACTAATCTCTGGATTATTCCCAGCCACGTGTGGTAGTCAGGGGAGGAATTGAAAGATAGAACAGATGAATGTGTGGATGAGGAGTTGGTGCAGGGGGCAGAGTTTCAGGTTCTTGGATCAGTGGTACCTCTTCTGGAGCAGGGGCGACCTGTACAAGAGGGATGGGTTATACCTTAACTGGAGGGTATTGTTATTGGTATTAGTATTGGTTTATTATTGTCACATACCGAGGTACAGTGAAAAACTTGTCTTGCATACCGTTCATACAGATCAATTCTTTACACAGTGCATTGAGGTAGTCCAGAGTACAGGGTAAAAACAATCCTGGCCGGGAGCTTTGCTGGTGCTACTCAGGAGGGTTTAAACTAGTTTGGAAGGGTGATGGGAACCAGAGTGCCAGGTCAGAAAGTGGAGGGATTGAGAGGAAAGCAGATGTTATGACCGGTAAGTCTGTAAGGAAGGATGGCAGGAGCAAGGTAATAGTCAAGATGGGATGGACTGATTGAAGTGTGTTTATTTTAATGCTAGGACTATTAAGGGTAAAGGTGATGAACTTAGAGTATGGATCAGTATCTGAAACTATGATGTTGTGGTCCTTACAGAGAGTTGGTTGAGAGAGGGACATGATTGGATGCTTAATTTTCCAGGGTTTTGAAAAGATGGGGGGATGTTGCAGTATTAATGAGGGACAATCTCAAAGCTGCACTCAGTAGGGATACAATGGAGGGCTCACCTACTGAGTCTATATGGGTAGAACTCAAAAATAAGAAAGGTACAATCTCTCTGATGGGAATATACTACAGAACTCCCAATAGCCACTGGGACATTGAGGAACAGAAATGCAGGCAGATTAGGAAAAGATGCAAAAACAACAGGGTTATTGTCGTGGGTGACGTCAACTTCTCCAATATAAACTGGGACCTGCTTATTGCAAGAGGGTTAAACAGGGTTGAATTTGTTAATTGCACCTAGGGGAGTTTCTTGAAACAGCATGTGGATAGTCCAACTAGAGGAGGGGCCGTACTGGACCTTGTCTTGGAAAATGAGCCAGGCCACGTGACTGACCTTGCAGTGGGAGAACATTTAGGGAACAGTGATCACAATTCCATAAGTTTTAAGATAACTATGAATGAGGATGTATGGACCTTGTGGGAGAGGGTTAAATTGGGGCACGGCAAATTACAAGAGTGTTAGGCAGGAACTAGGGAGAGTTAATTGGGAACAGCTATTATTGGGCAAGTCCACATCTGGCATATGGAGGAGTTTAAAGACCAACTGTACAGAGTACAGCACAGGTATGTTCCAGTAAGCAGGAAGGATAAGGATGGAAAGGTAAGGGATCCTTGGATTATGAGAGAGGTGATGAATTTAGTCAAGAAGGAAAAGGAAACCTATGAAAGGTTTAGGAAGCTAAAATTAAACAGGACCCTTGAGGATTATAAAGAAGCTAGAAAAGAACTCAAGAAGGGAATTAGGAGAGCCAGCAAGGGCCATGAAAAGTCCTTGGCAAGTAGGATTAATGAGAATCCGTAGGCATGCTACACCTACAATAAGAGCAAGAGAATAACTAAGGAGAGGGTAGGACCACTCAAGGATAAAGGATGGACCATGTGCTTGGAGGCAAAGGACATGGGCGAGGTCCTAAATGAGTATATTGTGTCGATATTTACCAAGGAGAAGGATGTGGAGGATCATGAGATCACTGTGAAATATATAAATGACTTCGATGAAAACGTGGACGGGTGGATTAGCAAATTGGCAGACAATACGAAGATTGGTGGTGCTGTGGATAGTGCAGAAGATTCAGCCAAGATACAGCCAGATACAGATCTGTTGCAGATATAGGTGGAGAAATGGCAGATAAAGTTTAATCTGGCCAAGTGTGAGGCGTTGCACTTTGGGACATCAAATGTAAAGGGAGAGTACACAGTTAATGGCAAGAACCTTAACAGTGTTAATGTACAGAGGGATCTTGGGGTCCAAATCTACAGCTCCCTGAAAGTGGCCAGACAAGTCAATATAGTGGTAAAGAAGGCACAAAGTATGCTTTCCTTTATTAGTTGAGGCATTGAGTTCAAGAGTCAGGAAGTTATGTTGCAGCTTTATAAAACTCTGGTTAGGCCGCATTTGGAGTATTCCATTCAATTCTGGTTGCTCCATTATAGTCAGTATGTGGAGGCTTTGGAGAAGGTGCAGAAGAGATTTACCAGGATGATGCCTGGATTAGAGGGCATCTGCTATGAGGAGAGGTAGGACAAACTTGTGTTGTTTTCTCTAAGCTAAGGGGAGTCCTGGTAGAAGGTTTATGTCATAAGAGACATAGAGTAGGCAGCTGGTACAGTATCTTTTTTGCAGGATTGCGATGTCTAATACTAGTGAGAATGCATTTAAGGTGAGAGGGCGCAAGTTCAAAGGAGATGTGTGGGGTAAGTTTTATATACAGAGAGTGGTGGGTGCTTGGAATGTAGTGCTGGGGGTAGTGAAGGCAAATAAAATGGAGGTGTTTAGAACCATAGAACAATACGGCACAATACAGGCCCTTCGGCCCACCATGTTGTGCCACCCTTCAAACCACACCTAAGACTACCTAACCCCTTCCTCCCACATATCGCTCTAATTTAAATTACTCCATATGCTTATCTAACAATCTCTTGAACTAGTCCAATGTATCAGCCTCCACCACCACCCCAGGCAGCGCATTCCATGAACCAACCACTCTCTGGGTGAAAAACCTCCCTCTGACATCACCCTTGAACTTCCCACCCAATACTTTAAAGCCAAGCCCTCTGGTTTTGAGCATTGGCGCCCTGGGAAAGAGGCGCTGGCTGTTCTCTCTATCTATTCCTCTTAGTATCTTATATACCTCTATCATGTCTCCCCTCGTCCTCCTTCTCTCCAATGAGAACAGCTCTAGCTCCTTTAGTCTCTCCTCATAATCCATACTCTCTAATCCAGGCAGCATCCTGGTAAGTCTCCTCTGCACCCTTTCCAATGCCTCCACATCCTTCCTATAATGAGGCGACCAGAACTGGACACAGTACTCTAAGTGTGGCCTAACCAGAGTTTTGTGAAGCTGCATCATCACTTCGCGGCTCTTAAACTCGATCCCCCGACTTATGAAGGGTAGCATCCCATAAGCTTTCTTAACTACCCTATCCACCTGCGAGGCAACTTTCAGTGATCTGTGGATATGAGCCCCCAGATCCCTCTGCTCCTCTACACTGCCCAGAAACCTGCCTATTACCTTGTACTCTGCCTTGGAGTTTGTCCTTCCAAAGTGTACTACCTCACACTTCTCTGGATTGAACTCCATCTGCCACTTGTCAGCCCAGCTCTGCATCCTATCAATATCCCTCTGCAAGCTTCGACAGCCCTCCACACTATCCACAACACCACCAATCTTTGTGTCACCTGCAAACTTGCTAACCCAGCCTTCCACCCCCTCATCTAAGTCATTAATAAATATCACAAAAAGTAGAGTTCCCAGAACCGATCCCTGTGGGACACCACTAGTCACAGCCCTCCAATCCGAATGCACTCCCTCCACCACAACACTCTGCCTTCTACAGGCAAGCCAATTTTGAATTCACACGGCCAAGCTTCCCTGGATCCCTTGGCGTCTGTCCTTCTGAAGAAGCCTACCATGCGGAACTTTGTCAAACACCTTACTAAAATCCATGTAGACCACATCCACTACACTACCCTCATCAACCTTCCTGGTCACCTCCTCAAAGAACCCTATCAGGCTTGTGAGGCAAGATCTTCCCTTCACAAAAGCCATGCTGGCTGTCCCTAATCAGTCCATGATTCTCTAAATGCTCGTAGATCCTATCTCTTAGAATCCTTTCCAACAACTCACCCACCACAGACGTAAGGCTCACCAGTCTGTAATTCCCTGGACTATCCCTACTACCTTTTTTGAATAAGGGGACAATATTCGCCACCCTCCAATCCTCCGGTACCATTCCCGTTGACAACTAGGACTCAAAGATCCTAACCAACAGTTCAGCAAGCTCCTCCCTCGCCTCACGAAGCAGCCTGGGGAATATTCCGTCAGGCCCCGGGGACTTATCTGTCCTAATATTTTCTAACAACTCCAACACATCCCCTCTCTTAATATCTACATACTCTAGAACACTACCCTCACCTACACTGTTCTCAGCATCATCAAGACCCCTCTCCTTGGTGAGTACTGAAGAGAAGTATTCATTGAGAACCCCACCCACTTCCACAGCTTCCAGGCACATTCTCCCACCTTTGTCTTTAATTGGACCTACCTTTACCCTAGCCATCCTTTTGCTCTTCACGTACAAGAAAAAAGCCTTGGGATTCTCCTTAACCCTACTCGCCAAAGCCTTTTCATGTCCCCTTCTCACTCTCCTCAGCCCTTCCTTAAGTTCCTTCCTTGCTACTCTATATTCCTCACGAGCCCTGTCCGATCCTTGCTGCTTACACCTTATGTCTGCTGCCCTCTTCTTCCTAGCTAGTTGTTCCACCTCTCTCGTCACCCACAGTTCCTTCACCCTACCATTCCTTCTCTGCCTCACCGGGACAAATTTATCCCTAACATCCTGCAAAAGATCCCTGAACATTGACCACATCTCCATAGTACATTTCCCTTCAAAAAATGTCACCCCAATTTACACTCCCAAATTCTCACCTTATAGCCTTATAATTTGCCTTTCCCCAATTAAATATCTTCCCATCCTCCTTGCTCCTATCCCTGTCCATGACAATTCTAAAGGTTATGGAGCAATGGTCACTGTCCCCCAAATGCTCACCCACTGGTAGATCTGTCACCTGACCCAGTTCAATACCTAAAACTAGATCTAATATGGCATTACCTCTAGTCGGCCTGTCAACATCCTGTGTCAGGAATTTTGTCCTGGACACACTTAACAAACTGCACCCCGTCTAAACCTTTGGCACTAAGTAGGTGCCAATCAATATTTGGATAGTTGAAGTCTCCCATCATAATAACCCTGTTGTTTTTGCATCTCTCCAAAAACTGCCTCCCAATCTGCTCTTCAGTATCCCTACTGCTACCGGGGGGCCTATAGAATACTCCCAGGAGGGTAACTGCCCCTTTCTTATTCCTAACTTCCACCCATATTGATCCTAGAGAGGATCCTTCTACATTATCTACCGTTTCTGCAGCTGTAACCGTGTCCCTGACCAGTATCGTCACCCCTCCTCCTCTTCTCCCCCCATCCTTATCCCTGTTAAAACACTGAAAACCAGGAATATTCAATATCCATTCCTGTCCCGATGTCAGCCGTGTCTCTGTAATAGCCACAATATCATAGTCCCATGTACTTATCCAAGCTCTCAGTTTATCTCCCTTATTCCTGATGCTTCTTACATTCAAGTAAATGCACTTTAGCCCATCCACCTTACTACTTTTGTAGCCTGTACTCTGCTTCTCCTTCCTCAAAGCCTCTCTACCTGTCAGATCTGACTTTTCCCCATCCCCTTCTTCCTCTGACCTACTCCTCTGGTTCCCTTCCCCCTCGCAATCTGGTTTAAACCCTCCTGAACCACCCTAGCAAACCTGGCCGCAAGGATATTGGCCCCCCTCAAGTTCGGGTGTAACCCGTCCTCTCTGTACAGGTCCCACCTTCCCCAGAAGAGATTCCAATGATCCAAAAATCTAAAACCCTCCCTCCTGCACCAACTTCTCAGCCATGCATTTATCTGCCATCTCCTCCTATTCCTACCTTCAGTATCGCGTGGCACTGGCAGCAATCCCGAGATCGCTACCCTCGAGGTCCTGTCCTTCAGCCTTCTGCCTAGTTCGCTAAACTCACTTTTAGATAGACACATGGATGTGCAGAGACTGGAGGGATATGGACCATGTGCATTCAGAAGGGACTAGTTTAATTAGTTCGGCACAACATTGTGGGTTGAAGGGCCTGCTCCTGTTCTGTAATGTTCTATGTTCTAAATTACCCACACCTTCTCTTGATAAGACTACCCCAAAGACCTTCATTATTTGCCAACTTCCAAGCAAACTTTCCTTTTGATGTCACAATTGTTACCTACAGATGTTCAAAAAAGCTCATTGCACTCTTTTCATTTACATTTGTATTTTGCACTTTGATTAAATTTTAATCAATTGGGTAGGTTGATATACATAGGAACACTGGAAAAAAGGACAGGAATAAGCCATTTCGGCCTTTGCACCAGTTCTGTCATTCAGTGAAGGCACAGCTGGTCTGAAACCTAACTCCTTAAACTTGCTTTATCTCCGAATTACTAAATAACTTGGGTAAACAAATATCTATCTATCTCAGATTTAATATTAACAACTTTCAGAATAGAGTTGCAAATTTTTCACGTCGTTTACAGATAAAAGTTTTTCTGTCTTCACTCTTAAAAGCACTGGCTCTAGATTTTATATTATGTTTTCTAGTCCAAGCTACCTCGCCAACAAGAATATTTTCTATCTACCTTATCCTTCATTTTAATATCTTGAAAAATATCTTGACTATTTAACCTTTAACATTCTAAACTCCATGAAATACAACCCATTTGTATAATTCTGCTCATAATTTAAGAGTCCAGGTAGCATTGTGCGAAATCTGCACTGCAGTTCATTCAAGATTCATATGTATTTTTGCAGTAGGGTAGCCAGAATTCCTCACTGTTCTGAGGAGGGTTTTGTTTAACTGTTGCAAAACAAGGAATTGCAAAACAAGGAATTGCAAAACAATTTCTGCCTCCTTGTCTTATTAATGTGTTGCTATACACATCAACAGAATAGAATCAACACAGACATAGAATAGTACAGCACAGGAACAGGCCTTTCGGCCCACAATGTTGTGTCGAGCTAATTAAGCTAATGACACCTAATCCCTTCTGCCTGCACATAGTCCATATCCCTCCATTCTCTGCATATTCATGAGCCTACCCAAGAGCCTCTTAAATGCCTCTATCATATCTGCCTCCATCACCATACCTGACGGCACATTCCAGGCAGCCACCACTCTTAGAGTAAAAGCCTTGTCCCACACATCTCCTTTGAACTTATCCCTTCTCTCCTTAAATTCATGCTCTCTAGTATTAGACATTTCTACCTGGGAAGAAGATACCGGCTGTCTACTCTATCTATACCTGTCATAATTTTATAAACTTCTGTCAGGTCTCTTAGCCTCCACCGCTCCAGAGAAAACAACATTAGTGTATCCAACCTTTCCTTATAGCACATGCCCTCTCATCCAGGCAACATCCTGGTAAACCTCTTCTGCACCCTCTCCAAAGTCTCCACATCCTTCCTATAATGGGGCAACCAGAATTGAATGCAATACTCCAGATGTGGCCTAACCAGAGTTTTATAAAGCTGCAACATAACTTCCTGCCTCTTGAACTCAGTGCTTTGACTAATAAAAGCAAGCAGGCCATGCTCCTTCTTTCCCACTCTATTACTTGTGTAGCCACTTTCAGGGAGCTATAGACTTAGACCCAAGATCCCTCTGTACATCAACACTGTCAAGGGTCTTGCCATTAACTGTGTACTTTCTCATTACATTTGATCTCCCAAAGTGCAACATCTCATACTTGGCCGGATTAAGCTCCATCTTCCATTTCTTCACCCATATTTGCAACTGATCTATATCCTGCTGTATCCATTGGCAATCTTCTACACTGTCCACAGCGCCACCAATATTTGTGTCATCTGCAAAATTATTAACCTATCTATATCCATGTTTTCATCCAGGTCATTTATATATATCACAAACAGCAGAGGTCCTAGTACGGATCCCTGTGGAACACCACTTGTCACAGACCTCCAGCCAGAATAAGACCCATCGACCACTACCCTCTGTCTTCTATGGGCAAGGCATTTCTGAATCCAAACGGCCAAGTCACCGTGGATCCCATGCAGCTTCATCTTTTGGATGAGTCTACCATGAGGAATGTTGTCGAATGGCTTACTAAAATCCATATAGACAACATCCACTGCTTTACCTTCATCGATCACCTTCATCACCTTGAAAAGCTCAATCAAGTTAGTAAGATATGACCTGCCCTGCACAAAGCCATGCTGACTGCCCCTAATTAGGGCATGATTTTCCAAATGCTCATATATCCTATCCCTAAGAATCCTCTCCAAAAGCTTCACGACCACTCACATGACACTCACCAGTCTATAATTTCCAACATTATCCCTATTTCTCTTCTTGAACAACAGAGCGACATGAACTACTTGCCAGTCCTCTGGGACCTCGCCTGTGGCTAGAGAGGACTCAAAGATCTTGATCAAGGCCCCAGCAATCTTATCTCTTGCGTCTCTCAGTTGCTTCATGATTATTTTCTGCACGTTCATAAGATTTTAATGATCAATGTTCCTCTGTCCCCTTTGACTTATAAACTACTTTTAACTTTTCATTGTTCAGAAAGGAATTTGTTTTAGCCTCTGTGTGTCCAAGGATAATGATCTCACAGTTCCTTACATTGAAGTAGTTGGCCACACTTTAATATATTTGTTTGTAATTTAATGTTTCCTTCTGCACTTTCTTTACTTCATTAGCAAACTTGTATATGTAATTTTTTTATCCCATTGTCTAAATCATTAGAAGGTACAATTAATAGCTCTTTCCAGCATTTCCTGCTTTTGTTTGGGAAAAAAATGCAACTTTCAAGCTATATTGGACCAAAATTTTGCTGGAAATGGCCTGCCACCAAGAGATACCTGTACTCATGTGAGCTCAAAATATAGAACCAATCTCACTCGCCCTTTGTGGCAAGGTCTCGGTGGCAAATAGGTTTCAGGTGGTTTAGTGGAAATGCCCAATCTAAGGAATGCCTCTGAAAGACTTTTGCAGAAAGCAAGCAAAGCTAGATCTCTGTTTCTGGTGAAACCTGTGACATTTACTCACAATTAAAAACTATTAAAATTCAAGTGAATGATTAAAAAAAGATCATTGATATTAAGGTTACTTAATAGGTGTGAAACATTCATAAACAAAATAAATAAATGAAAATAAAATAAAATTATTTAAGAAAGAATTAACTTCTTTGGCTCCTCATCCTCTGTTCTTTTGGTTAGAATCCTCATTGAAATCAAAGAGGTCTCCACTCTTACTTGAATGACCTGGCTTGAATTCTAAGTAATTCCTGCAAGAATGAGCTCCATCGAATTCCAGTGATAGAGTATAGTTGCAAAAATGGTGCCATGAGCCACTTAACAGGTCCATGTTTGACAATCCATATTCAACAGGATCTGCACAGAATTGTGATACTTTCTAAAAGTTCAACATTTGAAAGCCAGTGATTCCAATTGGAATCACAGACACCAGCTATCAAGGTTTGTTCCATTATTAATTCACAGTTTCCAGATTGTGAGTGCCACATCGATGAAGGGAGAGCAGTACATGTAGTGTATATGGATTTCAGCAAGGCGCTTGATAAGGTACCCCATGTGAGGCTTATGGAGAAGGTGAGGAGACATGGGATCCAAGGGGACATTGCAGTGTGGATCCAGAACTGGCTGGCCCACAGAAGGCAAAGAGTGGTTGTTGATGGGTCGTATTCTGAGTGGAGGTCGGTGACCAGTGGTGTACCTCAGGGATCTGTACTGGGACCCTTACTCTTTGTGATTTTTATAAATGACCTGGATGAGCAAGTGGAGGGGTGGGTTAGTAAGTTTGCGGATGACACGAAGGTTGGGGGTGTTGTGGATAGTTTGGAGGGCTGTCAGAAGTTACAGAGGGACATAGATAGGATGCAGAGTTGGGCTGAGAAGTGGCAGATGCAGTTCAACCCAGATAAGTGTGAAATGGTTCATTTTGGTAGGCCAAATATGTTGGCGGAATATAGTCTTAATGGTAGGACTCTTGGCAGTGTGGAAGATCAGAGGGAGCTTGGGGTCCGAGTCCATAGGACGCTCAAAGCGGCTGCGCAGGTTGACTCTGTGGTTAAGAAAGCATATGGTGTATTGTCCTTCATCAATTGCGGAATTGAACATAGGAGCTGTGAGGTATTGTTGCGGCCATATAGGTCCCTAGTCAGACCCCACTTGGAGTATTGTGCTCAGTTCTGGTCGCCTCACTACAGGAAAGATGTGGAAGCCATAGAAAGTGTGCAGAGGAGATTTACAAGGATGCTGCCTGGAATGCGGAGCATGTCTTATGAAAGCAGGCTGAGGGAACTTGGCCTTTTCTCCTTGGAGAGACGGAGGCTGAGTGGGGACCTGATAGAGGTGTATAAGATGATGATTGATAGGGTAGGTAGTCAGAGGCTTTTCCCCACGGCTGAATTGGTGGCCACAAGGGGACATAGGTTTAAGGTGCTGGGGAGTAGATATAGAGGAGATGTCAGGGGTAAGTTTTTTACTCAGAGTGGTGAGTGCGTGGAATGGGCTGCTGGAAACGGTGGTGGAGGCTGATACGATAGGGTCTTTCAAGAGACTGTTAGATAGGTACATGGAGCTGAGTAAAATAGAGGGCTATGGGTAAGCCTAGTAATTTCTAGGGTAGGGACGTGTTCGGCACAGCTTTGTGGGCCGAGGGGCCTGAATTGTGCTGTAGTTTTTCTATGTCCTATGTTCTATATTTGAATTAAGTGGGATGGTTTAACTTTTCCAACCATGCCAAGTATTTCAAATGACAGCTTCTATCCAAGAACAATACTAGAAGTCAAACTGCGCACATCAGTGAATATTAAGTCATGCATGATCTATTAGCGTCATTAGACCTTAATGTATATTCTGTGCAGTTTACGGAAATGCTGCCAGTATATTGCTTAGACATATATGTCCTATGTACGGTATGTAGGGACTAGTGGAAAATTTTTATTTCAAAAAATCGTCACATAGAAGGATAGTTTAGGCTCTCAGGAAAGTATAAGTGGAAAGCAGAAGGGAGCAGGGGTAAATTTTGGTATTTGAAACACATGTACAATGCAGTTTCGATACTCTTCTGGGTTTAAATGAGGTATGATTGATTACTATGTGAAGTCTACACACCAAAGTCAGGAAATTATTTATGTCAAGTGGAGGAACTGATATTATTGTATTCGACATCCTTCGGAGCTACTAATGAGATCTTTTCAAATTGTTTTATCTTGGGTCCAAATTTAATGTGTACACCTTGGTTTTCCCAGCATGAGGCAAAATGGCTAGAAGAGAATTTAACTAGCAGTTCAGGTTGTTATTTAAACTTGTCTTCAACCTGAAATATTAATTCTGTTTCTCTTTCGACAAATGGTGCCCAACCTGCTAAGGGTTTCCAGCATTTTCTGTTTTTATTTCAGATTTTCAGCATCTGTAGTTTTTTTCATATAGGGTGAGGCCAGAGTTGGAGTGGTGATATGCTGGCAGCAAGGAATCTCATGACCATTTTATCAGCGAGAGCTGGCAGTGTTCCAGTCTCTGACTCATTCTAGGACTCAGGTGGGGTGGAGGTATGCAAGTAGATTGAGTGAAGGGTGGCAATCGAGATGTTGTGAGGTGTGTGGGGTTGTGGGTGGGCATGGCATTTGCTGGTAAGGAACTGTACCACAAAGCCTGGTTTTATAAGGAGCGTAACAACAAAAATGGAAAGAAAAGAAACGAGGTGTTCACTGTGGCCTTCACTTCCCAAGGCAAAAAGCAGATTACTTTAATGCTGGCTCTAAATTGGAGATTAAATTTTCCTATAAAAACGTAATTAGCATCTGAAGAACCTTAGTATGCATGATAACATCTCCAAAGGTAGAAGAAGGGCAGGCAGAAAAAGATTTTGGCTCTATTGCATCTATGGTTTGAGTACGTCAAACACAATTTCAATTTGGCAATAAGCCAATCTGCTAACTCATCAGATTCAGCTAGTAGATAAGATAAGATACGATAGGAAGGATCGGTGCCATTTAAGGTAGCTTATACATAACTTTGTCTGATTCATTGGAGATAAGATTGGATAGGATGATTAATTGTGTCCACTCAGGAGGTCCAACATAATAAGTGCAGAAATAATGAAATATTTAATATATTTCTCAATCTATCATCCTTTAAATACTCTGTGTTCTCCTACTGAAATGGGTAACTTCACATTTATCCATGTGATACTGCATCTGCCATGTATTTGCCCATTCACTCAACTTGCCCAAATCAGTTGAAGTTTCCTTGCATCATTCTCACAATTCACAACACCACCCAGCTTCATGTCAGTGGCAAAAATAAATATTATTTGGTTCCGATACAAATAGATGGGGCCCAAGACTGATCCCTGCTATACCCCAGGGATACCCCAGGAATCCCTGCCATCCTAATGAAGACACTTTAGTTCTTATTCTCTGACTTCTATCTGTCAACCAGTTTTCAATACCACTATATTGCCCCCCAGTCCCATGTGTTTTAATTTTGCACACTAACCTCTTACTTGGGCACTTGATCTTTTGAAAATCCCAGTCCTTCATCTTCTCTGGTTCTCCCTTATCTAATCTTGCAGTTTCATCTTCAAAACACTCCAGCTGATTTGTCAAATGGGATTTCCCCTTCATAAATCTATGCTGACTTTGTCTAACCCTGTTGATATTTTCCAAGTCTTGTTTATCACATTTTTTATTATAAACTTTTGCGTATTCCCTTCTTCTGACCACTCTGTAGTTTTTTTTTTGTTTTTGTTTTTGTCCTCCTTTATTTAAATAGATATACATTTGTTTACATTTGCCACTCTCCAATTTGAAGGAACCCTTCCATAATCTAGAGAATTTTGGAAGATGACAACCAATGCATCCAAAATTTCCATGGCTACCACTGTAGTGTTCTGGAGTGCAGAGTGGGACATTTATATACTCCAAGTGACATTGTCCCATCACTGAGCAGCTGATCTGAAACCATTCATGCCAGTGTGCTTTTTATGTCCTACAGATTCCCTTGATGTATTGACAATTCAGTTCAACATTCCAAACCAGGAAGCAAACTTTGCTAAGAAATTCATTTGCCTCATGACACGTGAGGAATAACACCAATGATGTGCTGAAATGCTATTACCAGATCCACATAGTCTCTAGATACATCAGCAAATAATCCATTTAAGGTTGAAAATGCACTTCTCAGTGAGCTGGACCATTTGTGAAGGCTCACCCCTATTTCCGTCTCCTTCCTTACTTTTTGAACTGTTCTTTCCAATAACTGTTAAAATGGTAAAAAGCATGAGCGACTTACCTGCAGGGTGCAGTGCTTTTGGTAAGACACACACCTCAAATTGTTTAAGGACTGGGATGACTCACAACATTGAATAGATAAATGAGAGGTGATGAAATGCATAGGAAGTGACAGCTGGGTGTTGCTGAAATTTCAGTGGGTAGAGGAGTGAGGTAATGGAGTACACAGAAAGACAGAATGAACAGAATACAAAGTCCACATATAGCTCCTTTGACACAGCAAAGTCTCTCAAGGCATTTTGCAGGGCTGTTGTGTAACAAGAAAGAATGAAATACATCAGTTGACATTAGAGCAGACCTGAAGCTTAGTCAAAGAAATATGTGCTTAATAAAGGAGGAAACAGGGTTTAACAGGGGCTTTGGGAGGGATTCCACTATGTATGGACAAATTGGGCTGAAGGGCCTGTTTCCATGCTGAATTACTCCATTTAGATCCTTGGAGACATAACTGGTAGTGATGGAATAATTGAACGGAGATGCTTAAAGGATTGGACATGGAAGAGTTGAAGGGTTATAGGATTGAAGGATATTACAGAGGAAAGAAAGGAAAAGACTATCAAAGGATGTAAGAATAAGGTTAGGTCATTAAATGACATCACATTCCATCTAAAACCTAGATATAAAGCTCCTGCTGCTCTCTTTCCTACCAATAGTCCATGTTTTGTTTATTAGATTAGCAGGTATAATTCCTCCCATTGAAAGGGGAAAGGTTTCGTCTTTGATTTTGATTCAATTGACCATTGAATTTGGTGCTACCTCTTCTCAGTTTCCATATCCATCCTGAACATTTTCAATTTACATTTGTACCATTTTACAGCTGAGATCAATTACATGGATTCATATTTTGGAGGGCAGAAACCTGGAAGTCAAAATTAATTAGTACAGTTGTATTTAGATAGCACATTCTGATTCATTTTTATGCCTCCTGTATTTTACCCATGTACTTCCATCCTGTGTTCGAAAGCCATCTTTGAACCCATACCAAAGCCTTTGTTTTTATCATGCCACTTAGTGAATGTTTGATTTGTTGTTAAACATAAAAATTCCTAGTTCTACACCAAGGGGATGCGGGGAGTTTTAGTCTTACACCTGTGGTATGTAAGCATGCTGACTGCCTTGCTAAATCTACAGGGAGAGAGGGAAGAGGAAAGACATGGGATTGTGCAGGAACATTGGTAGAACAAAAAAAAAATGAATATACAGGTGACCCCCACATTACGACCATTTAGGTTATGGAAATCAGCTCTGACAGTCCTGGTGCTTCATCCAAACATACCTTTGCTCATTGCGGCCAAACAGTTCTATTTTAACTTCATCAGTCCACAGGACTTGTTTCCAAAATGCATCAGGCTTGTTTAGATGTTCCTTTGCAAACCTCTGACGCTGAATTTTGTGGTGAGGACACAGGAAAGTTTGGAGAAAAAAGGGTGCAGAATTTCATGAAAAGAACACCTCTCCAACTGTTAAGCACGGGGGTGGATCGATCGTGCTTTGGGCTTGTGTTGCAGCCAGTGGCACGGGGAACATTTCACTAGTAGAGGGAAGAATGAATTCAATTAAATGCCAGCAAATTCTGGAAGCAAACATCACACCCTCTGTAAAAAAGCTGAAGATGAAAAGAGGATGGCTTCTACAACAGGATAACGATCCTAAACACACCTCAAAATCCACTACCTCAAGAGGCACAAGCTGAAGGTTTTGCCATGGCCCTCACAGTCCCCCGATCTAAACATCAGCGAAAATCTGTGGATAGATCTCAAAAGAGCAGTGCATGCAAGACGGACTAAGAATCTCACAGAACTAAAAGCCTTTTGCAAGGAAGAATGGGTGAAAATCCCCCAAACAAGAAACGAAAGACTCTTAGCTGGCTACAGAAAGCGTTTACAAGCTGTGATACTTGCCAAAGGAGGTATTACTAAGTACTGACCATGCAGGGTGCCCAAACTTTTGCTTCAGGCCCTTTTCCTTTTTTGTTATTTTGAAACTAAAAGATAGAAATAAAAAAGTAATCTTGCTTAAAATATTAAAGAAATGTGTCATCTTTAACTTTATGCCTTTTGGAAATCAGGTCATCTTTTACTCGCTTAGCTATTCACAGTAACAGAAATTTTGACCAGGGGTGCCCAAACTTTTGCATGCCACTGTACTAATAAAATATATTAGTTATTTTTAAAATGGTTAGTCCTAATATTTCTGCTTCAGATTAATCTTTTGTGTATATGTTTTAAATTTTATTTTGTGTTTTGAAATATTGGTGAAAAATAATGTTTTTTACTGACAGTTTTGCTGTGTCTGAGAATGTCATTGCCTGCTCAGCCAGCAAGATGATATAACTATTCCTGGACACCTTTGATTCTCTTAAACTGATACATAGACCTACATCTATATATCTCAAAAATGCTTCATCCTGTGACGAAAGTTCATCAACCTTGAAACATTAACTCTGTTTCTCTCTCTATTGATTCTACCCAACTTGCTGAGTTTTTCCAGCAATTTTTTTTTATTTTTAGAATGATATAATATGGAGTTATGCAAAATGTTAAAAAGAATCTTTGTCCCCATGACTGCAGTTTACTTAATGGCTAGATTGTACTTACATTGGGCTAGTGGTTCTGTTTACAGCTCAGGTCCTTTCTGACTTAGGTCAGATTCATTGAGTCATACAGCATGAAAACACGCCCTTTGGCCCAACTCGTCCATGCCAACCAAAGTGCCGAGCAGAGCTAGTCCCATTTGCCTGTGTTTGACTCTTATCCCTCTAAACCCTTCCTATCCATATACCTGCCCAAATATTTTTTAAATGTTGTAAATGTTCCAACCTTGACCACTTCCTCTGCTAACTTGTTCCATATACCCACCACCCTCTGTGTGAAAAAGTTGGCACTCTTCAGGTCCTCTCTAAATCTTTCCCCTCTCACGTTAAACCTATATCCTCCAGTCTGAGACTCCCCTACCCTGGGAAAAAGACTCTATCTACCCAATTTATGCCCCTCATGATTTTGTAAACCTCTATAAGGTCACCCCTCAGCCTCCTTCTCTATGGGAAAAACAGTCCCAACCTATCCAGTGTCCCCTTATAACTCAAGCCCTCCGATCCTGGCAACATGCTTGTCAACTTTTTCTGAACCCTCACTAAGTTATTCAGATCCTTCCTATAGCATGGAGATCAGATACTCCCAGTGTGGTTTCACCAACATCTTGTACAGCTGTAACATGATGTCTCAATTTTTGTACCCAGTGCCTTGGTCAATGAAGGTAAGCGTGCCAAACACCTTCTTCACCACCCTGTCTAACTGTGTCGCTGCTTTCAGGGAACTATGTACTTCTACCCATCAGTCGCTGTTCTATAACACTCCCCAGGGCCTTGCCATTCACTGTGAATGTCCTGCCCGAGTTTAACTTCCCAAATTGCATCATTTTACACTAGTCTGAGTTAAATTCCATCTACCAGTCCTTGGCCCACTTTCCCAGTTCATCTATATTCTGTTGTAGTACAGCACAGAAACAGACCCTTCTGCCCACTGTGTCCATGCTGACCATCGAGTATCCATCTGTACGAATTCTATTTACCAGCATTTGTCATGGCTTAAAATGCCTTAGCAATTCAAGTGCTCATCCAGATGCTTCTTAAACCTTGTGAGAGTCTCTGCCCCCATCATGTTCTCTTTGATGGCATCCACACTCTATGTGAAAGAAATTCTTCCTCACCTTGTCATGGCTTAAAATGCTTTAGCAATTCAAGTGCTCATCCAGATGCTTCTTAAACCTTGTGAGAGTCTCTGCCCCCATCATGTTCTCTTTGATGGCATCCACACTCTATGTGAAAGAAATTCTTCCTCACCTTAAACCTATGCACTCTGATCTTAGATAGCTCTGCTATGGGAAATAGTTTCTTACTATCTACCCTAACCCTACTTCACATAATTTTGTAAACCTCTATCAGGTTCCCCCTCAGCCTTCTCGACTAAAAGGAAAAGAAACCCAGCCTATCTAGAGTGTCATCATAATTGAAACATTCAATCTCAGGCAACATCCTGGTGAATTTCCTATGCACCATCTCCACTGCAATCATGTCTTTTCTGTAGTGTGGTGACCAGAACTGCACACAGCTGTAGCCTAACCACTGTCTTATAAAGTTGAACCATGATCTCCCTGCTCTTATATGCTATGACCTAGCTAACATAAGCAAGCAACTGGTTTGCCTTCTTCACCTTCAATTTACCTGTGCTTCCACCTTCAAGGATCTTTGGACCCTAAGGTCCCTTTGTTCCTTAATGCTCCATAGGGACCTACCGTTCATGGTGTATGTACAATCCTTATGAGGCCCCCAAAATGCATAACCTTACACTTGTCAGGGTTAAATTCCATGTGCCATTGCTCTGCCTTACTTACCAGCTGATCAATATCATTCCATAGCCTGATTATCCACCTCTTTTTAACATTTTAACTACTTAAGTTTATTTGAGCTATTTTTAAACAATTCTAAATATCACCATGCCCCTATTGTTTCACTGCCATTCCTCCCTACTGTCATCTCTTCCACCATCTTGTCCTTCCTCACTTCACACTTTTTCACACTTGCTGTGCGGGTGCTCTGACAGTGATCAAGAATTCTATGCTTTGCTGCAGCAATTAAGTCCCCTGGTTTCCTTCATCCAGGCTTTTGTAATCAATAATTCAGTCCCATGTATTGTCATCAATAACCAGTCCCATCTGTTATAATCTATAAACCTGGTGCCACCTACCATAGTCATTAATGTTCTGTCCAATTTACTGCAATCCATAACCACAGTCACACATACTCCAGTCTATCACTCCACTCCCCCCTCAGTAACTGTAAGACTATTTACCATAATCAATAATCTTGATCTTTCTCCTGTGAATAAGCTTTGACCATATTCATTTTGATCATGAACAGTCTGCACTGTTGCAATCAGAAGCCCCAGCCAGCAGATTATTTTATATCACTGGCACAATAATTTCCTTCAATTTAAGTTTTGACTCCTTTAATAGTTCATTCACTGTGAAGTCCTTCAATGGTTCTCCTTCTTGGTTCCTGACATTTTGGGAGAAGTTCATGGGATGCCCCATTGAAGGTTCAATGAGCCTCTTCATCGAATGTTAGCTGAGTACAATATATGATTCTTTAAACCTAAGGAGTTTTTTGATGACTGGTTTAGATAGTTGAATAGCTGAGCTGATAATGTCCCATTTGGGCTCAATTAGCTGAGAAACCAGATTTCCTTTATAATTGGGATTATTTCTGGTAGGATGGAGGTAGAATTGACTCAAATTTCCAAATACCCACTAATACCAGTTAGAAGTCTCTATGTGTGCACAGTGGTTAAAAACACGGGCATGCTTAGGTGGAATATTCCCCTCAGCCCCCCATTCCACAACACACAACACAACACAATCTTGGCAACATTGTCTGCCAGGTTTCATATATGAGTGCAGTTTGGGTAAATTGTTTGGATACCCAGTCTCCAAGAGAGATAATACATCAAGGAGATAGCATTCCAATGGGAGGACAGATTAGGCTAACTGACATGGAAAATGAAACAGATTACAATTTTACCCATAAGATGTGCTCTATGTTGTTCTCCCTATTTCCAATCGTTACTCATTCTCCACTTTGGTCACATTTACATGCTTCTTCCCTCACAGCTAAATCCTTGCCCCCCACCGCACTCCCCCCCCACCCCACAACAATCCAGCCACCAAATCTAGAAACCTAGCTCAGTTTACAGAGACATTGCAAATATACTGGGAATATTTTTGTCTATTTGTTAAGAGAGACCTCTGCATTCATGTAGCTTCACATTAGAACATTGATTTAAATATAAGGCGGACCCGGTGGAAATAGATTGGGAGCAACTGCTAGAGAGGAAAACAACATCCAATACATGGGAGGCATTTAGAAGTGAGACAGAGTTCAAAATCAGCATGTCCTTGTCAGGGTAAGAAGCAAAGGTAAGTTTAGGAAATCTTGGTTAAACAAAGGATATTGAAGGTTTGATCAGGGAAAATAAGGAAGCATATGTCAGATATTGCAAATTGATAGAGGATTATAGGGGATGTATGAGAGAAGCTAAGAAAGGAATTAGGAGGAAAAAAGCCATGAAATCACCTATACTTGAAGGATTAAAGAGAATCCTAAAACCTTTTGCATATTAGAAGAAAGAGGATAGTTAAGCAAAGAGAAGGTCCCCTCAAGAGTAATCTATGTGTTAAGTCTGGGATATGAGCAAGGTCCTAAATCAATTCTTCCCAGCGGTATTCACCAAGAAGAAGAATGTTGTGGCTGGAGAGTTATGGGAGAGACACGCTGATATTAGAACATAGAACAATACAGACAGGAACAGGCCCTTTGGCCCACCACGTCTGTGCCAAGCAGACTAAACTAATCCCTCCTGCCTGCACTTGATCCATATCCCTCCATTCTCTGCATATTTATGTGCCTATCCAAGAGCCTCTTAAACGTCTCGATCATATCTGCCTCCACCACTGCCCAGGCGGCATATTCCAGGCACCCACCACTCTCTGTGTAAAAGACTTGTCCCACACATCTCCTTTAAATGTTCCCCTTCTCACCTTAAAGCTATGTCCTCTAGCATTTGACATTTCTACCCTGGAGAAAAGATTCTGACCGTCTACCCTATTTATGTCTCTCATAATTTTATGAACTTCCATCAGGTCTCCCCTCAGCCTCTTATCACTCCAGAGAATACCATCCAAGTTTGTCCAACCACTCCTGATATCACATGCCCTCCAGTCCAGGTAGCATCCTCTTCTGCACCCTCTCCAAAGCCTCCACATCCTTCCTGTAATGGGGCAACCAGAGCTGCGCACAATACTCCAGTGCAGCCTAACCAAAGTTTTATACAGCTGCATCATGACTTCCTGATTCTTATACTCTATGCCCCCAGCAATGAAGGCAAGCATTCCATGTGCCTTCTTTCCCACTCTATCTACTTGCATTGCCACTTTCAGGGAGGTGTAGACTTGGAACCCAAGATCCCTCTGTACATGAATGCTGTTAAGGGTCCTGCCGCTAACTGTATACCTTCCCCTCACCTTTGATACCCCAGAGTGTAACATCTCCCACTTGTTCAGGTTAAACTTCATCTGCCATTTCTTCACTCATATCAGGAACTGATCTCCATCCCGCTGTATCCCTTGGCAATCTTCTTCACTGTCTGCAACTCCACCATTTTTTGTGTTGTCTGTAAACATCTATGTTTTTATCAAAGTCATGTATATATATCACAAACAACAGAAGTCCCAGTACTGATCCCTGCAGAACACCACTGGTCATGGACTTCCAGCCACAGTAACACCCTTCCACCACTCACAAAATGCTGGAGGAACTCAGCAGGTCAGGCAGCATCCATGGAGACAATGTGGGTTTCCTCCCACATTGCAAAGACGTACGGGTAGGTTAATTGGGTTTAAAATGGGCGGTGCGGACTTGTTGGGCCGGAAGGGCCTGTTACCATGCTGTAAATAAAATTTAAAAAAAATTTAAACATTTGACATTTCGGGTTGAGACCCTTCATCAGGACTGGAAAGGAAGAGGGCAGAAGCCAGAATAAGAAGGTTGGGGAGGGGGAGGAGCACACGCAGGCAGGTGATAGGTGAGTCCAGGTGAGAAGGGGAAGGTAGGTGGTTGGGGGGGCGGGGACATGTAAGAAGCTGAGCGGTGAGAGGCAAGAAGAGGCAAAGGGCTGAAGAAGAAGGAATCTAGTAGGAGAGGGCGGTAAACCATGGAATAAAGGGAAGGAGGTGGGGAATAGATGGTATTGGTATTGGTTTATTATTGTCACTTGTACTGAGGTACAGTGAAAAACTTGTCTTACAAACCGATCTTACAGGTCAATTCATTACACAGTGCGGTTACATTAATTTAGTACAGAGCGCATTGAGGTAGTACAGGTAAAAACAATAACAGTACAGAGTAAAGTGTCACAGCTATAGAGAAAGTGCAGTGCAATAAGGTGCAAGGTCACAACAAGGTAGATCGTGAGGTCATAGGTCATAGTCCATCTCATTGTATAAGGGAACTGTTCAATAGTCTTATCACTGTGGGGTAGAAGCTGTCCTTAAGTCTGGTGGTACATGCCCTCAGGCTCCTGTATCTTCTACCCAATGGAAGAGGTGAGAAGAGAGAATGTTCCGGTTGGGTGGGGTCTTTGATTATGCTGGCTGCTACACCAATACAACGAGAGGTAAAGACAGAGTCCAAGGAGGGGAGACTGGTGTCCGTATTGCGCTGGGCTGTGTCCACAACTCTCTGCAGCTTCTTGTGGTCTTGGGCAGAGCAGTTGCCATACCAAGCCATGATACATCCTGATAGGATGCTTTCTATGGTGCATCGGTAAAAGTTGGTGAGAGTCAAAGGGGACAAACCAAATTTCTTTAGCCTCCTGAGGAAGTAGAGGCGCTGGTGAGCTTTCTTGGCCATGGCATCCATGTGGTTTGTCCAGGACAAGTTGTTGCTGATGTTCACTCTCAGGAACTTGAAGCTGTCAACCCTCTCAACCTCAGCACCATTGATGTAGACAGGTGCATGTACACCGCCCCCTTTCCTGAAGTCAACAACCAGCTCTTTAGTTTTGTTGACATTGAAGGAAAGATTGTTGTCATGACACCATTCCACTAAGCTCTCTCTCCTTCCTGTACTCCGATTTATCACTGTTTGAGATACGACCTACGACGGTGGTATCATCTGCAGACTTGTAGATGGAGTTAGAACAGAATCTGGCCACACAGTCATGAGTGTATAGGGAGTAGAGTAGAGGGCTAAGGACGCAGCCTTGAGGTGCACCAGTGTTGAGAATAATCGTGCCGGAGGAATTGCTGCCTATCCTCACTGATTGCGGTCTGTTTGTTAGAAAGTCAAGGATCCAGTTAGAGAGGGAGATGTTGAGTCCTAGGTCTCAGAGTTTGGTGACAAGCTTGCTTGGTACTATTGTAGTGAAGGCAGAGCTGTAGTCAATAAACAATAGTCTAACGTAAGTGTCTTCACTGTCCAGATGCTCCAGAGCTGAGTGTAGGGCCAGGGAGATGGCATCTGCTGTAGACCTGTTTCGGCGATAGGTGAATTGCAATGGGTCCAGGTTGTCTGGTAGGCTGGAGTTGATGTATGCCATGACCAACCTCTCAAAGCACTTCATGATAGTGGATGTCAGAGCCACTGGTCGGTAGTCATTGAGGCATGTTACCTTGCTTTTCTTTGGTACCGGGATGATAGTGGTCTTCTTAAAACAGGAGGGAACCTGAGATTGAATCAGGGAGAGGTTGAATATGTCCGCAAATACTTCTGCCAACTGATCAGCACAAGATCTGAACATGCAGCCCAGGACACCATCTGGGCCAGGTGCTTTCCTCGAGTTCACTCTTCGGAAGACTGATCTTACGTCCTCCACTGTGATCACAGGTTCAGCTGTGTTGGTGGCTGTCAGAGTGGATTGTGACAATTCACTTCATGGATGGGCAGGTTATGAGGGTGGGGAAGGGGAAAGAGAAAGGGTGAGGGGGCCACAGGAATGAGGGAAGACATGAGAGGTGGGGGAAGGGAGAATAAAAAAGGGGGGAAGAAGAAGGGAAGGGTTGCCAGCACCTTTCCACCACTACCCTTTGTCTTCTATGGGCAAGCCAATTCTAAATCCAAACTATCAAGTCGCTGTGGATCTCATGCATCTTAACCTTCCTGATCAACCTATCAAGAGGGACCTTGTCAAATGCCTTACGAAAGTCTATGTAGAAAACATCCACTTCCCTACCCTTGTAAATCACCTTGGTCATCTCCTCAAAAATCTCAAATCAAGCTTGTAAGACATGACCTGCCCCGCACAAAGCCATGCTGACTGTCCCTAATTACCCCATGTTCTTGTGAGTAAATCCTATCCTTAAGAATCCTCTCCAATAGCTTCCTTACCACTGTTGTGAGGCTCACTGGTCTATAATTTCCTGGATTATCTCTATTTCTCTTCTGAAACAAAGGATCAACATTGGCTCCTCTCCTTTCCTCTGGGGTTTCATCTGTGGCTGGAGAAGATACAAAGATCTTCATCAAAGCCCCAGCAATCTCCTCTTTTGTCTCTCAATCACCTGAGATATATTCTGGAGCTTGTCTCTGTCAGGAAAGAGAAAGTGTTAGAAATATTGGTGCACATTAGAGTGGATAACTCCCCAGGTCTGATGCAATTTGTCCCAGGGTGCTGAGGGAAACCAGGGAGGAGATTGCTGGGACTCTGACGGAGATTCTTGCATCTTCGTTAACCACAGGTGAGGTACCAGATGACTGGAGGATAGCTAATGTTGTCCCCTTGTTCAAAAAGGGCAGTTGGGAATAAGTCTGGAAAGTACAAGTTGGTGACCCTAATATCAGTGGTCAGGAACACAAGAGAGACTGCAGCTGCTGGGATCTGGAGCCAAAAGCAAACTGCTGGAGCAGCATCTGTGGAGCCAAAGGGATGGTCAACATTTTGGGTCGTGATCCTGCAGTGGTCCTGATGCAGGGTCATCATCTGAGATGTCCACCATCCTTTGCCTCCACGGATGCTGGTTGACCAGCTGACTTCCTCCAGCAATTTGTTTTTTGCATCAGTAGCAGCAAAGTTGTTGGAGAAGATCTGAGGGACAGGATTTATGTTTATTTGGGAAGGCAGGGACTGACGAGGAGGAGTCAGCGTGGTTTTGTGCAGGGAGATCATTGATTAAGACATAGTGGTAGAAATGGTTTACATAGATTTCAGAAAGGCTTTTGACAAGGGTTCTTGTGGTAAGCTGGTCCAAACGGCATAAGGGATCCTAGGCATGTTGGCAAACTGGATCTAAAATTGGCTTGATGATAGGAGGGTAGTGATGGATGGGTGTTTTTCTCACTTGAAGTCAGTAACCCGTAGTGTACCGCAGGGATTGGTGCTGGGATCTTTGTTGTTTGTAATATATAATGTAGATTGGCCTGATTAGTAAGTTTTCAGACAAGACAAAAATTGGTGGAGTCAGAGGTAGCGAAATGATTGTCTAAGGATACAACAGGACATAGATCAGCTGGAAAGTTGGACAGAGTGGTTGCAGATGGAATTTAATCTGGACAAGTGTGAGGTAATGCACTATGGAAGGTCAAGTTCTGGTTGGACATATCGAGTAAATAACAGGGATCTAAGCAGCATTGATGTAGAGAGGGACCATTGGATGCAAATCCAAAACTCATTGACAATGGCAAAACAGGTGGATGGGGTAGCGAAGAAGGCATTTGGCATGCTTTCCTTCATAGGCTGAGGCATTGACTATAAGAGGTGGGATGTCATGTTGCAACTATCGGTTGGACCGCACTTGTATACAGTTCTGGTTGCCACACTGCAGGAAGGATGTGTTATCAATGGAGAGAAGGCAGAAGAGATTCACCAGGATGGTGCCTGGAATGGAGGGCTGCACTTACAAGGAGAGATTGGATAAACTGGGATTATTCTCACTGGACAGTAGTAGGCTCAGGGGTGACCTTATAGAGGTTTATAAAATTGTCACTCCTATCTATGCATCTTATAATTTTTCCCAGGGCAGGGGAGTCTAGAACTACAGGGAATAGGTTTACCTTGAGACAGAAGAAATTCAGAGATCTGAAGGGCAAGTCTTTCACACAAAGGGTGATGTATCTCTGGGTGAAAAACCTCCCTCTGACATCTCCCCGGAAATTCCCACCCATTACCTTAAAGCCATGTCCTCTTGTTTTGAGCATTGGTGCCCTGGGAAAGAGGCGCTGGCTGTCCACTCTGTCTATTCCTCTCAATATCTTGAATACCTCTATCATGTCTCCCCTCATCCTCCTTCTCTCCAATGAGAACAGCCCTAGCTCCCTTAGTCTCTCCTCATAATCCATACTCTCTAATCCAGGCAGCATCCTGGTAAATCTCCTCTGCACCCTTTCCAACACTTCCACATCTTTTCTATAATGAGGCGACCAGAACTGAACACAGTACTCTAAGTGTGGTCTAACCAGAGTTTTGTAAAGCTGCATCATCACTTCTCGGCTCTTAAACTCAATCCCCCGATTTATGAAAGCTAGCATCCCATAAGCTTTCTTAACTACCCTATCTACCTGTGAGGCGACTTTCAGTGATCTGTGGATATGAACCCCCAGATCCCTCTGCTCCTCCACACTGCCCAGAATCCTGCCATTTACCTTGTACTCTGCCTTGGAGTTTGTCCTTCCAAAGTGTACTACCTCACACTTCTCTGGATTGAACTCCATCTGCCACTTGTCAGCCCAGCTCTGCATCCTATCAATATCCCTCTGCAAGCTTCGACAGCCCTCCACACTATCCACAACACCACCAATCTTTGTGTCATCTGCAAACTTGCTAACCCAGCCTTCCACCCCCTCATCTAAGTCGTTAATAAATATCACAAAAAGTAGAGTTCCCAGAACCGATCCCTGTGGGACACCACTAGTCACAGCCCTCCAATCCGAATGCACTCCCTCCACCACAACCTTCTGCTTTCTTCAGGCAAGCCAATTCTAAATCCACACTGCCAAGCCTCCCTGGATCCCTTGGCCTCTGACCTTCTGAAGAAGCCTACCATGCGGAACCTTGTCAAACACCTTACTAAAATCCATGTAGACCACATCCACTGCACTACCCTCATCAATCTTCCTGGTCACCTCCTCAAAGAACCCTATCAGGCTTGTGAGGCAAGATCTTCCCTTCACAAAGCCATGCTGGCTGTCCCTAATCAGTCCATGATTCTCTAAATGCTCATAGATCCTATCTCTTAGAATCCTTTCCAACAGCTTACCCACCACAGACGTAAGGCTCACCTGCCTGTAATTCCCTGGACTATCCCTACTACCTTTCTTGAATTTAGAGGGTGAACTGCCCACACCTGGCACTAATGAGATCATAGTGAGGCAAAAGCAAAAGAAGTTTCATGCACCTGTTTGCCAGAGTCTGACATCACACAGCAGGATTTCCCAGGAGTATCAGATGAAGACTATATAAAGAACTCAGATGATAGATTTGTGATGCATATTGAAATGCTTGCTGAAATGCTTGCTACATTGTCTGGTCTGTCATATGAAATGAAAAGAATAACCGTCAGCGCACAGGAGTCCATCTTACACATTTTGGAGGAGGTTGTATAAGCCAAACTCCAGTCACTGCTCCTTCCCTTCATATGCTGCTCCACTTGTCGCACATCTAGTGCTCCTTTCCACCTTGACACAGCTGTGCCTGTTAATACTCCAGCTCAGTGTAATGCAGTGACAGATCTGTGCCCACCATGTTATAGTAGCAGAACCATGCCCACCAGTACACCTGAATCTAGAGTTAGACATGTACCTAAATCTGGGCTTAGGTTCAGAAGATGAACCTAGCCTAACCTGACTCAACATAGTCCGTGGATTTCCAGTCCCTGCGTATCTCATCTCTGGATCACTGATTGAATCCCAATCAAGTATCCATTCCAGAGTTCAGTTTAGTGCCCAGCCCTGGTTCTGGCATCAGGTGTGTTCTAAGGCCAACCAGGATGCTCCCATTAATCTGGGACTCATTTCAGGTGGCTCTGGGGACCAGACAGACTATGTGGGGGTTTGAGTCCTACCCTTTTGTCTTCACCTGCAGCTTCCATATTGCTCCTCTGAGTCCTCACAAATTTCCCTTGATGAAGTCATGAACTCTTTCAATATTATATGTGTCCTGGGGATTCCCTGCAAACCATGATAGAAATATCAATACTGTGTGTGCCTTCAGGCGTCAGCCCTGCTGTGGGAACAGTAAGCATGGTGAGCAGTCAGACAGGACAGAAGCAAGACCATGAAAGGCTGGATAGACCCACCCTTTGTAAACCACAAGTTTAGTGTCTCATATAAAAATCATTTAACACTTCCTGTGTGCAGCTGTCCTTGCACAACCAATGAAAAGAAATAAAAACAGAAAATGGTAGAAACAGTGCATCATTTCTGTTTTCACTCATCCACTACAGGCAGTCCTCAGGTTACGTAAGGGTTCCATTTCTGAGAACTGCCCATAAGCTGATTTCTCCCTAACACTACTCATAATTAAACTAATAAAATACATACTGTATCCATTCAGTAATAAATACCATAGAACACATTATTATTAGTTGTACTATCTTGAAAAATG